>NW_023270268.1:4959567-5104666 GCF_011800145.1 Mirounga leonina
ACACTGAGTGTTGTTGGAGTGGGGGGTGGGGTGGGAGGGATGGGGTGACTGGGTGATAGACACTGGGGAGGGTATGTGCTCTGGTAAGCGCTGTGAATTGTGCAAGACTGTTGAATCTCAGATCTGTACCTCTGAAACAAATAATGCAATATATGTTAAGAAAAAAAAAGAAGAAGGTAGCAGGAGGGGAAGAATGAAGTGGGGGAAATCAGAGGGGTAGACAAACCATGAGAGACGATGGACTCTGAAAAACAAACTGAGGGTTCTAGAGTGGAGGGGGGTGGGAGGATGGGTTAGCCTGGTGGTGGGTATTGAGGAGGGCATGTTCTGCATGGAGCACTGGGTGTTATGCACAAACAATGAATCATGGAACACTTCATCTAAAACTAATGATGTAATGTATGGGGATTAACATAAGAATAAAAAAAGAAGAAGAAGAAGAAAGTGCCTCCCAAAATTTTAAAGAAAGAAAAACTTATATATGTACAAAAATAAGGGTTAATACGATGAAGGGATGGAATATGATTGTAAAGATGAAAATTATTTAAAAAATTTATAAAAGGAATTGATAAGAAGTTGTTTGAAAAAAGAAGAGGATTTAAAAAAAAAAGAAAAAGAGAAAAAGGGAGAGAATGTGATCAGGCAGGAGAGTAGAACAAAGCCATACACTAGAGATTTAGGTATATTTTGATCTGTTAGAAGAAACTATCTCAAAATTTTAAAGCAAGAACAACTTATATATATATGCCAAATATATATATATATTTTAGTAACTTCATAGTAACTACTATGAAGGGATAGAATATGACTCTAAAAATGAAAAATAAAAATGTTTTTTAAAAAAGGGATCTATAAGATGTTGGTTGAAAAAGGGGAAAAGAAAAATTAAAAAATTTAAAAAAAGACAGTTAAAAAAACTAACTTTGAAAGACTAAAGAATCATGGTAAAAAAGCCATGGATTCTATCTGCACTATTCCCCTAGCGCTGGAGTTCTGCCGTTCTCCTTGATCGGTAAACTTGGTCTGGGCTGGCTGTTCTTGCTGATCTTCTGGGGGACGGGCCTGTTGCCGTGGCTCCCAAATGTCTTTGCCAGAGGCGGAATTGCCCCACCCTTGCCTGGTCCGGGCTAAGTAATCTGCTCGGGTTTGCTCTCAGGAGCTTTTGTTCCCTGAAAGCTTTCCGTCCAGCTTTGGAGGATGAGAGTGAAAATGGCGGCCTCCCAATCTCTGCCCTGGAGGAGCCGAGAACTCAGGGCCCCACTCCTCAGTGCGCCCCTAGAGAAAAGCAGTCAGTCACTCCCTTCTCCCCAGTCTCCGGCCGCACTCTGTGCTCACCCGGCCTGTGACCAAGCGTTTCTATCTCTGGCACCCGACCCTGTTCAGAGTCTCCAAACCCAGCAGATCCCTGCGGTGCACTCCTGCACCGCTTGTCTCGCAGGAGGAAGGGGAGTCTCCCCGGATCTGCTGCTTGTTGGGTCCCTGCTGGAGGAGCAGTGGCCTGACTGTGCCGCGGATCACGGTTTATGGCAACCCCGAGCTGAGAGCCTGCGCCTCAGCTCTGTCTCTCTAGCCGGCTTCCCCGCTCCAATACCTGGGAGCTCTGCTGCACTCAGGCACCCCCGGTCTTTCTGTGACCCCGAGGGTCCTGAGACCACACTGTCCCGTGAGGGTTCCACCCCCCACTCAGCCACCGGAGCGACGTCCCTCAGTGGACCCAACTTCTAAAAGTTCCGATTTTGTGCTCCGCGGCTCTATCACTTGCCAGAAGCGGCTGCCGGAGGCCCCCTCCCCCGCCGTCTATCCTCCCGAATATCGCCTCGGATTCACTTCTCCGCACATCCTACTTTCCAGAAAGTGGTTGCTTTTCTGTTCAGAGAGTTGTTGCTATTCTTTTCTTCGATCTCCTGTCGAGTTCGTAGGTGTTCAGAATGGTTTGATCCCTATCCAGCTGAATTCCTGAGACCAGACGAAATCCAGGTCTCCTACTCCTCCACCATCTTGCTCCACCCCCAGACAGTTGGTAATATTGGGAAGTAACTATTTCCCTTTTGACATGACCCTCTGTTTCATCCTTTGCAAAAATGGCAATAATCTACTTCCGGCAGACTACAGTTGCTATCTACAGAACATAGAGGAACCTGCTGGGATAATCTTGTGTCTCTTTTTCAGTTCACAGCTAGCAGGGAATAGATTCCAAAAGAAGATGCAGGACATATACAGACAGGAGAGGCTCCTGGGCCTGCACAAATCCAATCCAACAGGCCTAGTCCTGGGTTGTGCCACAGGCACCATTTCCAAGTCAATGCCAATGTTTCCTTGCTTGTGGCATTAGTCCTGAACTGCTTACCCTGACCCGCCCCACACAGTTCCTGTTTTTAGACCTTTCTGCTTTCTCTCTCAATCGACTTTGCCTTGACCTTCATCTCACCTAACACCATGCATTGCTCTCTGGGCTCTTAGCTTGGTGCTCTTCCCTGGCCATGCCTTTCTTGTGGGCAAGCCCCCTGGGAGGCTCCAGTCTCTCAGCATAGCCCCTACGGAAATTATTGGAAATTGGGAGAGGAGCACAATTGAACAGATAGAATTGATTTCCTGTTCCCATGGCAATAACTTGCAAAATAAATAACTTGAAAAAGGCAAAATTACTTTTTTTCCAGGACAAGTATCACCCGCAGTGACAACATTCTGAAGTGATTTCCAAAATCAAAATAGCTGATGAGCACAAATGCATGTGGACCTTAGTTCTGAGGTTTTCCACAGATCTATTTGGACCATTAAATCCTACCCATCTTAATAAAACAAAAGATTCTGCCAATTAAAGTTCAGACCAGGCACTAATATCTAATATAAGATCTAATATTAGAAGATTTATCTGATGTAATATGTTGGTAATAATTTTTGAGGGCTTATGTTTATTACTGATACAAAGAAACACTTCTGTTTATCCCAGAATCTCTCCACATGGTTGTGATGCAATTGCTCTATGAGGCCATATACAATAATGATTACATCAAACACTGGAGGCAGCCTACCTATCATAGAGACATCAGCTATGGAGTTAGAATAATCTATGTTAGATGTCTTCATCTTAGCCACTTGGGCAAGCTCCTTAGCCTTGTGATACTTAGCTCTCCCCATTATAATAGTGGGCTATGAGTACCTACCTGATAAAATTGTTGAATGAGAGTGTAAAATGGCTCAGAGCCTTTGTTAAGTATGGCTAAAGGTAGCCTCTGTATTTTAAAGATCTGGCTTTATGCAACTGTATGCACATACTTTGAAAGAACTATTCAACAAGAATATCTGAAGTGAGCAATGGGCCAGAATGAACCCCTGGACATGGACTGTTTTGGGCAGAAGGACCAAACAAGTGGGGCCAGGATGAAACAAAAGAACAGAGAGACCTGGACCAGAAACAAGATATGTTCCTAGTAACACCTTGCTAAGTGTTTTTGTCCTAATGTAAAATAAAAATGAAACCACTGTTATGTGTTTGAGCTTCTGTGTATAGTCCAGCTATATATCTATAGACACAGATATGTATCAACACCTTTGCCATCTTCATAAAAACCCTGTTTTAAAGCCACTCCTTTAAACCACTGAACTTGGATCCTTTCTTTCTCATCCCTGCACTTGTAATTATATATGTGTTTGCTTCTTTATTATCTGTTTTCCTCACGAGATTGTAAATTCCATAATTATAGGAGCCATGGATATGTCATTCACCACTGTATATCAAGCACCTAGAATACATAAAGCGTCTAATAAATATTACATGAATAAATAAATTATCTAAAGCATGACAAAGATTTTGATTTGGTAATTTAACACGAGAAGAAAGAAAATGCATACATTTTCTAAGCAGGCTTCCCCTGAAGCAAATACCAGGGGCGTTTTGTCTGTAGGATGAATATGGCCCTGGGAGTGAATATAGGTAACTGATTTGATGAAGTTCATTGGCAGAGTCAGATTGATGTGGTGCTCAGTGGAAACCCCTCAGGATGAGCTATACATTGATTGAAATTTTAACCCCAGTGTCCCCTAGTATGACTCATTAGTAGGTTTTATTTTAATATTTCCCTTTTGGCTACATTGCAAACTCCAGCCTAAACTCTGGCCATTATTTGCCAGCACATGAGCCTCTTTAGTCTAAGTAATAATGGTCACGTTGTTTGGCAATTTCTGGTGTGAGAAAAGATCTCAAACATAAAAAATAAAAGCTTGCTTTACATTGAGTGGTTACTGTGGGCTTTGAATCTTGGGTTTAAATACTAGCTCATCTCCTTACCAGCAGTGTGACCATGAGCAATTATCTTCTCTAAGCCACAATTTTCACATCTATAAAATGAAGGTAAAATCAGTACAACTTCATAGAAATGTCATGAAGAATCAATAAAACACTGCCTTCAAAGCCTTTTAACCCCATACTGACATGTATAATAAATATTAGCTACTTGTTATTATTGACTGTTTCCTATAATTTTGATCCTATGTAATCTAATTTGAATGTAGCATTCTTCATTAAAATTGTCTTTTACTTAATAATCATCACATATTTATTGAGGAACTACTATGTGCCAAGCATAGTCTGGTTTGTAGAAAAATGCTGTTCACTAGGATATGGTTATAACAACACTTTCCAAAAGAGTAAAATTCATATTATGTGAATTAATAAACTTGGAAATGAAGAATAACAGGTGAATCTCATTAAAAGCTGACATCACCCATGAAGCTATTCTAGATTAGGAAACATTTTAATTAGACCTTAATGTATTTTCAGATTATTTCTTCTCAACTTTCCAAACCAAGGCACTTCCAAAATGTGAGAAGTGTTTACATTTTGCTACTGTACTAAATTTGACATAGAAATCTATAAAAAGAAACCTTTTTAAAGTAAATTCTCATTATTTCACCTTACAGTCTTTTCTTTTATTTGGGTGATTTCTTTTCATCATTTTGAACATTTTTCTTATGTTGTCCAGCTGCTATGCAGACTTGGATTTTTACTATGCAGAAAGCAAAGTAGAAAAACATAAGGAAATAAAAGGAGTAAACAACCTTAGAATACCTATTTGCTTACTTTTCTCTGGTTTGAGGAGCAAGGCATACTGGGTAAATAGGAATCAATAATGCCAGTGTCTTCCATTTTTCACCCTTAGACAAACATACATCAAGTCTCTACCATATACCAGGCACCATGCCAGGACTTGACAAGGAAAAATGACTCCTCTCCCCAAGAAGGCAGTGGAGAGAACAGCTAAAAGAATGGCTTTTGAAATCAGACTGATGAGGAATAACATAGCCAGTAACTGTGACTTGAGAGAGCTCTTCATGGAGGCCAGCCATGGACTTGGGTATCAGGCAAACTTGAGTTCAAATTCCAGAATTTCCACTTTAAGCCTGTGTGATCTTAAAAAGTACTTAGGTATCTCTAAGCCTCAGCTTTCTCACCTTTCAAGAAGGACCCAAGAATCTAATTTTGAAAGTTGTAAGGATGAAACACGATAAAAATTTATAACATGTTTAGCAGAATGCTGAGATCATGTAAAGTAAATGCTATGCTCATTCCCTTATGTACCTATGCCTTTTCTTCCAGATATATTTCTAGAATCAAAAGGGATAGTTGGGAGAAAAAAATCAACCTCAGTCAAAAACTTGGGATAAATACTGGCATGTATCACTCCTTTGAACGGACAGAATGTATTTATTGTTGTGAGTAAAAACCATAGACACAAGCTAAGTATTTACAGCCAAATTTCTGGAATAGTAGTTGGTCAGTAACTTGGGATTCTATCTGCACCATAGATTTAATGACTCAAGAAATCAAAAGAATGGTAAGTTTTCCAAATGGCATGTAGCACTTGCTGAAGCAAGAGCTGAATATTAGTTTCAACCAGATCAAATTGTTCACCATCTGTTTGTGAAAAGATAAAACCCATCTTTCTGTATAATAGATCAACAAGGATTTAAAGAAAAAGGGATTGTCTCAAATTTCAGCATCAAATGGATATGTTTATGTGACCAAAAATTGCACACAGGGAGCAAATAAAGAGATCAGTCAGTAAAACAGAGCAATATAAACTTTGAAATGTCTTTCCAAATCTCTCAGAAACATTCCATTTGTGTTTCATGGAAGAGTATAAAGTTACAGTTAACAACATATTTAATATAATTCCAGATAATTCAAGTAAATTTTGTCATTTTAAGTCTCCAACCTACAAAGTGCTATTTTTATCCCTTCCCATCTTCAAAATCATTTCAAGTCTTAATGACTTTTGTACTAGCATAAAGGATGACATTTCTGTATAATATTTTATATAAAATTAAGTAATCAACTTATATTTAGAAACAGTAAAGATGCATCTGTCTTCCTGTCTTCCCTGAAATCAATGAAACAGTAAAATAAAAGACAGAAAACAAAATAAGGTCTTTGATAAGGTAAAATTCAACCATCCTCTAAACTTTTTCATGAATAACAACTTTATAATGCCATAAATATCGGATCTGGGAAAACAAAACCTGAGATGAGGATGCATTGACTATATCTGGCAAAGGAAGGAAAGCTTCCCCAAACCTCCCCAGAGGGAAGGATCCTATCTGCTACTGCAGACTGACAAGGCATAAAGATGAACTAGGAATATGCAGACATATGCCAGGTGTTGATGTGGGAAGGAAGGAAGGAGAGAAGGAAGTGAGAAGGAAGAAAAAGTGTGTGTCAAACAGCTCTACAAGTGCTTCAGAAAAATAAACACTATGTAACTACTCAAAAACACCTGTGGCATGTGGGCTTACCATATGAAAGCCAAGAAGCCTTTCTCTGAGCTCAAGGCAAGTTAACTGCTTACATTAAGAACAGCACAATACTGGGGCACCTGGGTGGCTCAGTCGTTAAGCATCTGCCTTTGGCTCAGGTCATGATCCTGAGGTCCTGGGATCAAGCCCCGCATCGAGCCCCGCATCAAGCCCCCACATCGAGCCCCGCATCAAGCCCCCACATCGAGCCCCACATCGAGCCCCGCATCGAGCCCCACATCGAGCCCCGCATCGAGCCCTACATCGAGCCCTGCATCGGGCTCCCTGCTCAGCGGGAAGCCTGCTTCTCCCTCTCCCACTCCCCCTCCTTGTGTTCCCTCTCTCACTGTGTCTCTGTCAAATAAATAAATAAAATCTTAAAAAAAAAAAAAAGAACAGCACACTATGAAACTTGATGGTAATCATACCATAAAATTATTTAAATTTTTTAAAAAACATGGCCTCTATGCAATGAGATCTCAAAGAGGAAATTCAAGGATTCAAAACAGAGATGACAAAGCAAAGGAATAATGTTAAAAGCAGCACAGGAGCTATTAGCAGCAGGGATGGCAAACTCATTTTCAAAACTCCCAAATGTCCTCAGAGAAACCAAAAGAAAAAACTGTAAAGCAAAAGACAAAACTCAAAGAATCCAAAGAAATCTACAACCTATTTGAATTAGCAAGTGAATTTAGCAAAATCATTGGATAGAAGAGCAATGTACCAAATCAATTTTATATACAAACAAAAAACTAGAAAATGAAATTCAATAAGTGATATAATTCAGTATAATTCAAAATACATCAGATACCTAGACATCAATATAACAGATATATAATATCATTACACTAAAAACGACCAAGCATTTCTGAGAGGGATTAAAGAACACCTAAATAAAGAGAGGGATATAAAAGTTCATGAATATAAAGACTCATATTGCAAAAATGTAAATTATCCTCAAATTGATCTAGAGTTTCTAGGAAGTTCCAGTCAAAATCTCAGCAGGTTATTTTTAGTTGGCAGGCTGATTCTAATAATTACATGAAAATGCAAAGTACCAAAAGTATCTATGACAATCTTAAAGATGAAGATCTAAGAGTAAGTTAGAGGACTTGCACTATCATACATCAGGATTTGCTACAAAGATACAGTAACTAAGATATCGTAGCATCACTACAAAGATAGACAAAAAGACCAATAGACCAGAATATTCTAGAAGCAGACAAATTTATGAACATTTGATTTTAGTAAAAAAAGTTACTTCAGAACAATGAAGGAAAAGTAATCTTTTCTTTTAAAATGGTGCTAATTACATATCCATATGAAAAAATAAATTTTGATAGCTAACTCCCAACATACATAAAAATTAATACCAGAGAGATCTGTATATGAAAGGTAAACTAATAATGGTTTTATAAGATTTTGAGAATGTATACATGGCTTTGGGATAGATGAAGTTTTCCTGAACTGGAAACAAGAAGCACTTACCAAAAAGGAAGAAATTGAAAAAATTAGATTACATTAAAATTAAGAAGGTTTGTTTAGTAAACTATTCCATTAAGAGATGGAAAAGGCAACCCAAAGAGTGGGAAAAGATATCTGGACTAGATGTATCCAGAAAAAGGACTCACAGATATGCTACAAATCAGTAAGATTAAAGTCCCACAATCCAAAATAGGTAAAAGACTTGAACACATTTACAAGAGGGTATCCAAAATACCAAGAAGCATATGAAATGGTGTTCAATTTCATTAGTCACAAGAAAATGCAAATCAAAACTTCTACCACTCTATACCCATTAGATTTATATCTAAAATTCCAAGGATTGACAATACTATTGTGTACCAGTCATGACAGGTAGGATTGTAATTGGCACAATCCCATTGGAAAATTGTCAATATCTACTAAACACTGAAGACACAGCTATCCCAAGATCCTGAATTCAATTCCTGTTTATAATCAACATTTTTCACCAAACACATATACTAGAATGCTATTCAAAATAGCTCCAGCATCTTAAATGTTATCAACAGTAGAATGATAAGTCAATTATGATATAGTCCTACAAACACATACTATATAGCAATGACAGTGAAACAAAATACTGCCACATGCAACAGCATGGATAAATCTCATAAATATAATGTTGAATGCAAATTTGCATACAAGACAATGTGATTACATTTATGCAAAGTCCACAAACAGGCATTTATGATGTTAAATACAGAGGTGACCTTGGGTAGGAAGATGGTGGGGAGGTGGGTAGCTTCTGGAATGCCACCAACATTTTCTTTCATATGTGAGTGGTAGCTAGAACAATGGGTTCCCTTTATGAAAATACATTGAGCCATGTACCTATGATTCATATACTGCTCAATGTATTTGTTATACTTCAAAAATTGATGTTAAAAGAGAATTATCTTTATATATATAATATATATATAACATCTCTATTCTTTTTAAAGTTACATATATCACTTTATTTTTTAAAATAATGCCTGCCCACATGATAAACCAAAAAAAGGAGGCATACACCCTTTTCTTTGAATTTGCACTTTTGTGAGAACTACATTACTAAAATATTTTGAATTTGTACTATGTTAAATTGTGAAATTCAAGCTTTTTTCATGTTAATTTGTCATTTATTTTCTTTTGCAAACTGCTCGCATCTTTTGTTCAATGTTTGGTCTCTTACTAGTATTGTTGTTTTGTTGTTATTTGAAGGTTCTTCATGTAGTAAGGGAATGGATGGCTTGCAATGTGTATATCATTATGAGCTCTATGTGACCTTAAGAAGGATATTTACTATCTTAAGCTTCACCTTCTTCACCAGAAAAACTGGTGGGTAATAATAGCATCAACAGCCTTGAAAAGATTTCTTTTTAAGGACTATATAAGTACATAGGTGACATGTACATCACAAATATTTTCCCATTTTTCATAAACTTTGAGTACCAATTAAATGTAATAAGGGCTCATGTAGTTGATCAAAACAACAACAATAACAACAAAAAACACCATTTCTGCCACTAAACAAGTTAGCGGTCAGCCGTTAGTCAAAGCACCATGAATCCCCCTTCCTCCTATTTCATCTGTCACTTCATGTTAGTGACTTCAGCTCTTCAACATCTTTCAGGGTGGTTCTTTCCTTTCCATCCCCAGGGTCACTGCCTGCATTCAGGCCTCCATCTTTCCTGCAGAATATGCTAATGGCTTCCTGACCCGTCTCTCTGTGTCCCCTTCCTTACTCTCCAATCAGTTCAACTTCCCACCACTAGATGGATCATTCTAACTGCAGCTCTGATTATGCCAACGCTCCTATTTCCCTCAGAGTGGATTCTGTTCATTTTATCAGATCACAAAAGACAACCAACATTTGATCCCTAGTTTCCCTCTGAAGCATCATCTCTTAATGGTTCCCAATTGGACCATAATATTTCAAAAGTTCTAAAATGCTAGCTGTTTCCTAAATGATCCATGACATTTATGTCATGTGACCCTGCATAAACTCCCAGTTGTCATCCCATCATAGTACCTGCATAATTGCACCTGTATCATTTATTCATTTATCCATCCAGCTCACTACTCTAGGATCTACTAATGAGCAAAAACTATGTCTTTGGATCATTATCCCCTGAGCCCAAATGATCAAACATGAATTAGTAAATGAGTAGAATAAAAGGAAAGAATATAAGACTGCCATGTTTCTCAGCAACACTCTCAGGATGATTTTACTAGGAAATGAATAAAAGTTAAGATTAAATTTTCTGGAGAGAAGAGATGAATCGCAGTAAACTCTACCCTCTATAGCAATGCAGAAACATCCCTTTCTAGATGGTTGGTATATAGGTAGGTAGGTAGGTAGGTAGGTAGATGATAGATAGATAAAGACTAACAGAGAGACAGAGAGAGATTTATTTCATACAGTAGGAAACAGACCAGTGCTTTAATTCATATGACCATTTCTGTAAGGGATTCAAATGTCCTAAGCTTAAGGGTACTTGAAGAATATATTTTCTTTGACAGTCCTTTGTTATTATTCTCACAAGACTGATTCATCCCTTCAACTTTCAAACTGCTCTTAAATCAGGACTATGAGGTTGAAGGAAAACAATCTATATTCTTTTGTAAGTAGTGTAGAATGCACATTATCAATGGTCTCATAGCTTCTTTGGGAAGGACAGAGCTCATCACTTCTCATGCTGCCTAAAGGCTCTATTTTAGAGCTTATATAATTGAGGATTAGCTCACATAGTACAAATTCACCAAAAAGCTTAAACTGAGATCACATCTATGTAGCCCATAGAGAAATGACTTAAGGTTCTCTTCTCTTGTTAATTATATAGAGGTTCTGGACACCTGATCCTGAGAAAAATGACTAGAGCCCAATCTACAAATGTAGATCTGCTTCTCCTAGGAATATAAATTACATGTGCATGGTGTATTTATAATATGAATTTTTTTCCTAATATTATTTACTCTAATGTTATTTCTAATGATATTTTTTCTAATGTTATTTCTAATCCTAATATGGATTTTTTTCTAAAATGCTATATAGCATTTTTTCTAATGCTCTAATGAGCATTTTTTGTCAGTGACCAAGTCATACTTATCTGAACCTCCCCTTCAATATCCGCTATAGCACTTTTCACCTACTTGGTTCTCAGCAGATGTGGGTTTAAATTGATCCTTAAAACTTTTTATGAACCAGGAATCCAGGAAGTATCTGATTTTTTTACATTAAGTATTCTAAGGGATAGCAGTCCCTGTCCCCAGTTCTATCTACATTCTTTAGATATTCATTTGCAACAGACATTTGCTTCCAATTTGCTGCATGATGGATAGTGACAGCTGTACATAAAACAGCTCAGAGACCATGAGGGAAAAGGGGAGCATCCATTACCTCCAGTTGGTGCACATTACTGTCATTATCCTGCATTTGAGCATGAGCTGCAATCATAGCTTGTCAAAAAGTATGAAATATCCCCTATTTCCTTTAGTACCACTAGTTTCTTGTGACTCATGGTGTCATTTAACTAAGTTGGTGACATCTATGTCTGTGCTGCCATAAAATACGTAGTTGGTGATACCCCTTTTCTTTTTGGACTGAACATATTTATTTGTGTAATTATTGGTGAATATGCTCTATGTGTGCATGTGTGTGTAAAGGCTTACATTTATATGCAACAGTCAGTACATGAGAGCAGCCATATGAAGAATGCTGACAATTTAGAAATAAACACCAAAATAAAAAAATCAGCATGTAATGGATCAAAGCAGAAATATGGAAAGTTACCTTAAAGAGATAAAATGATTCCAAGGCCTGCAAGATTTGACATCATCCTGAATGAAGTAGAAATACATCTAAACATGAATGGTCCAAGAGGAACAACTGGCTAGGCTAAGAAATAGTGGAGAAAACAGGAAAGTTAGGGAGACAAATATTGTCAGTGACCATCAAGCCCTCTCTAGGCAAGTGGGTGCCCTGGAGAAATGATACAAAATGTCTACTTAGTATAAAGTGCTTCAGTCCCAGAGACCATAAATCTTGCTCACACACCATACTTACCAAACAATCTTCCAATTGCAAAACTGTTTTTCAAGATATCTCCACACCAGCAGAAAAGAAACCTTGGATTGAGAACATGAGTAGCCCCAACACTGCACATGGATCACACACATGCACATACACATACTCATACACTCACAGAATAAGGTGGCCTGCTAGTTTATAGATGCATGTCCTGTGTATGTGTATGAGTTTACTTGGTATGTACTTCTTGGTGTTTACTTCTCCAGAAGTCAGATCAGTTTGAAACACTGAAAAGCCTGAGCACATACGAAGAGATGAACCACAAGGTCAGAGTGGTGAGAGAATGGAAAATATTGTCAGAAGAAGATTGAGGCCATGGCTTGAGGGTTTCAGGATGGATAGATAAGAAAATAAAAATAGGAGATGTGAAGTACAAGTTAGAGGGGCCAGAGGATTAGGTGAAGTCAAAGGGTAGAGGACAAGGGGGAAACTCAGTGAACGGGCTCAAATGACTGGAAATTGTGATCAGAAACTGGAAAATCTAGATTTATGATTTAGAAGCAAAGGAACAGATTTCAGTGATTGTGAGGTTCAGGATTTGGCTATAGGAGATCATTAAATATGAACTCAAGATGGTGTCTGAGTCATTCAAACATTTGACATCTAGCATCATGGCAGGAAGAGCATTAGACAGTCTATGAATTAGATGCCAAATTCCTCAAAAACCAAAGGCCAAATATTTTACCCACATAGCTACCTTATGTCTTCATATTTTGTTCATTCTCTTCCCACTTGAGGGAATGCCATCCCTACTCCACATTGCCCTACCACATTTTCAGGCAGAACTCATATATTTCCCCTGGAATATTAATTCTTGCTGTATCCTCCCTACAGTATGAGTTAATTTTTAATGCAATACATATAATTCAATGGTCAAATCTGTAAATGCTCATTGAATGAAGGAAACAGGAAGCAGCATAATCATGAAGATCATTCTACAATATAATCCAGGAAATTTATTAAAAAATTTTTTTGGCAGTATTAAAAGAACCAGGAGAAAGAGACAATACAGAGATTAAGAAAAATGGTATTTTTTTAAAAATTGGGAAATATATTTGTCAACATGGAAGGCTTTAGTGATGTGGATGAATGCAATATTGGTGGAACTGTCAGGGCAGGAATGTGAGTCCTCTGGATTGCAAAGGAGAGAAGACAGCTGAAAATAAGTCACTGTCCAGGGTACTTAATTTAGACACAGGGTTGTAACTGTAGGACTATCCCTAACAATTTCAAGTTTTTGATGCAATGGTAAATGGCATTTTTAAATTTCACTTTCAGATCATTTGCTGCTAGGATAAGGAAATACAGTTAACTTTTCTATAATCATCTTATCTCCTGCAAACTTACTAACCTTATTTATTTGTTCTGGTAGCTCTTTAATAGATATGGTAGGCCTTCCTATTCAATCATGTTGTCTCCAAATAAAAATAATTTTTCTTCTCCCTTTCCAATCTGCATGCATTTCATTTAATTCTTAATGCACATTGGACAAGCTAGAATCTCCAATACAGTGTTGAATAAAAGTAGTGAAAGAAGACATTTCTGCTTTGTTCTTTACCCTGGAAGGAAAGCTTTAAGTCTCCCAACATTATACATGATGGTAGCTATAGGCATTTTGTAGATGCCCTTTATCAAGTTAAGGACAATTTCTTCTCCTCTTGGCTTGATGAGAGTTTTTATCCAGAATGGATTATGGATTCTGCCAAATGCTTGTTCTCTATTGAGGTGGCCATATGTTTGTTTTTTCAGTCTCTTGATATAGTGACTTATATTGATTGGTTTTAAAATGTTTGATTATTAGCCTTGCATTCCTGGGAGAAAACTCACTTAGGATACAATTTCCTTTTTATATATTGTTTAATTTACTAAATTTTTGTTAAGAATTTGTACTCTGTGTTAATGAGAAATATTAGTATTTAGCTTTCTCTCCATGTAACATATTTGCCTGACTTTGTTATCAGGAAAATGCTGGCCTTGTGGAATGAGTTGCAAAGTAGTCTCTCCTCTTAAATTTTATAAAAGAAGTTTTTTGAATTATTATTATTCCCTTTTTTCACTGTTTGGTAGAATTCACCAGTGAAGCCGTGTGGGTCTGGAGTTCAATTTCCCTAATAGATATAGAGGTACTGACGTTACCTATTCCACTTAAAAGAGTTTCAGCCATCTGTGTCTTTCAAGGAATCTGTCGATTTCATTTATATTGCCAAATTTAATGCCATAAACTTTGTTCGTAATATTCGCCCATTATTCTTTCAATATCTATACATACAATCTATTGTGATGTCACCTCTTTCATTCCTGACATTGATAATTTATGTACATTTTTTCCTTGATCAGTCTGAATACAAGTTTATCAATTTTAATGATCTCAAAACTCCAGGTTTTTGGTTTCATTGATTTTCACTATTGTTTTTCTTTTTTATATTTCATTGTTTTCCGTTATTGTTTTCATTTTTTCCTTCCATTTTTTCCATCCTTTCCTTCCTTTTGCATCTAATTTGCTCTTCTTTTCCTGCTTTCTTAAGCTGAAAGCTGGGGTGGCTGAGTCGAGACCTCTTTTCTAATCTTAACACTTAATTCTATAGATCTCTCTCCAAATACTGCTCTAGCTGCATACCACACATTTTGATACGTTGTTTCCATTTTCATGTGGTACAAAATGATTTTTCATCTCCTCTTGAGTTTGTTTGACCCATAGTTAACTTAGAAATATCTTTTTTTTATTATTCAAGAGTAATTTTATTTTATTTTTATTTTTTTAACTTAAATTCAATTAGCTAACATATAGTTCATCATTAGTTTTTGACATAGTGTCCAATGATTCATTAGTTGTATATAACACCCAGTGCTCAACACATCACGTGCCCTCCTTAATACCTATCATCAAGTTACCCCACCACCCCACCCACCTCCCTTTCTGCAACCCTTAGTTTTTTTTCCCGGAGTCAAGAGTCTCATATGGTTTGTCTCCCTCTCTTATTTCTTCCCCTTCAGTTTTCCCTCCCTTCCCCTATTGTCCTCTGTACTATTCCTTATGTTCCACATATGAGTGAAACCATATAATTGTCTTTCTCTGATTGACTTATTTCACTTAGCATAATGCCCTCCAGTTCCATCCATGTCAATGAGTGGATATAGAAATATCTTTTATACGCTTCTAGATATTAGGGACTTCCTAGAGAGCTTTCTGCTACTGCTAACTTAACTCTCCTTGTTTGCTATGAATCTTTTTAAATTCATGAGACTTGTCTCATAACCCAAAATGTGGCTGTCTTAGTAAATATTCCATGTGGACTTCAAAACTTTGGGTACTTCTCTTGTTGGATGGAGTATTTATAAGTGTGAATTAGGTCCAGTGGGTTAACCATGTTGTTCTTATCTTCCATGTACTTACTGATTTTCAATCTAATTGTGCTAACAATTTCTGAGAAAACAAGTTAAAAATCTCTAAAACAATTGTCAATTTGTATATTTCTCCTTTCACTTATATCAGTTTTTGCTTAATGTATTTTGTAGGTTTTTATTAGGTACATAACAGTTTAGGATTATGATTCTTTTTTTCCATGGTAATATATTTTGTTCAAAAATATACTTTGTATCATTTAAATATAGCCACTCCAGCTTCCTTTGATTACTATCAGCATTGACTATATTTTTCCAATGTTTTAATTTTAACATATTTTTCTCATTACATTTAAAGTAAATTTCTTATTAGCATCATATGGTAGGGGCTTGCTGTTTTATCCAATCTGACAATTTTTAACTTTCAATTGTGGTGTACAGACCATTTACACTTAGTGTTATTACTGATATTTATTTGTATTTAAATCCACCATTATTTGTTTCCTATTTGCCCCATCTATTTTTGGTTCCTCTTTCTCTTCTTTTGTACTCATTGTTTTTATTATTTGATTTATCTCTTTTATTGGCTTATTTGCTATATATATGTTTTTTTAATTTGACAGAGAGAGCTACAGAGAGAGATACAGCGAGAGAGGGAACACAAGCAGGGGGAGTGGAGAGGGAGAAGCAGGCTTCCCGCCGAGCAGGGAGCCCGATGTGGGGCTCGATCTCAGGACCCTGGGATCATGACCTGAGCCGAAGGCAGCTGCTTAACTGACTGAGCCACCCAGGCGCCCCTGCTATATTTATTTTTTAAGGTATTTCTGTAGGTTTATACTACACATCTTCAACCTATCACCTTCTATCTTCAAATAATATTATACCATTTCACATATAGTACAATAACCTTAAGACAGTTTACTTCTATTTCTCTCCTCCTGGCCTTTGTCCTATTTTTGGGATACATTTTACTTCTGCTTATGGTATTAACCCCCACATTACATTGTTATTATTATTGCTTTTAACAGTCAATTATCTTTTCTAGTGATTCAAAAATGAGAAAGACCTTTTTTATCTCTATATTTACATACATTGTTTCCATTCTGGTGCTCTTCATTCCCTTATGTGGATTCAGACTTCCATTTGGTATTGTTTTTCCTTTTCCTTTTGTCTAAAGGACTTCCTTTAACATTTCATGTAGTGCAGGTCTATAGATGATAAATTCAGATTTCTATGTCTGAAAAAGTCTGGCTCACCTTTATTGTCGAAAGATATTTTCACTTGGCTGGGTGTTATATGTAAATGATGAATCAATATTCAACCCCTGAAACCAGTATTATACATGTTAACTAAGTAGAATTTCAATAAAAACTTGAAATAAAGAATTTTTTATTTTATTATGTTATGTTAGTCACCGTACAATACATCATTAGTTTTTTATGTGGTGATCCACGATCCATTGTTTTCCTATAACACCCAGTGCTCCTCCTTTCCTTTCACATTTTTCTCTCTCAGTTTAAAGATGTGCTTTACCATTTTCTTGCTTGCTTTATTTCTAATGAGGAGTCTGCTTTCATTCTTATCTGTATTTCTCTGTATTAATATGTTATTTTCTCCTCTGTTTTCTTAAGATTTTCACTTTAATACTGCTTTTAAGAAATTAAATTAAGAAGCATCTTAGTGTGACTCTTCATGTTGATATTTGGGTTATTTGAGATTCTGTGAGTTTATAGTTTCTATCAAATTGTTTTAAAAATGACAGTTATTTCTCTTTTTTATTCAAATATAATTAACGCAGAGTATTATATTAGTTTCAGGTGTACAATATAATGATTCAACAATTCTACACATTATTCATTCTCATCACAAAAGCACTCTTAATCCCCTTCACGTATTTCATCCACCCCTCCACTCACCTCCTCTCTGGCAACCACAAATTTGTTCTCTCTATATAAGGGTCTGTCTCTTTTTTTCCCTCTGTTCATTTGTTTTGTTTCTTAAATTCCACATATGAATGAAATCGTGTGGTATCTGTCATTCTCTGACTGACTTATTTCACTTAGCATTATATCCTCTAGATCCAACTATGGTGTTGCAAATGGCAAGATTTCCTTCTTTTTATGACTGAGTAGTATTACATTATATATATTTTTGAGTAATGTTTTTCTACTCCTCCCACCTTCATCCTTCAGGACTCTAATTAAGTGCATATAAGGCTGCTTGAAGTGTTTCCACAGCTCACTATTTGGGCTCTGTTCATTTTTTCCAGTTTTTTTTTTTCTTTCTGCTTCATTTCAGGGAACTTGTATTCCTGTCTTTGATTCATTAGTATTGTCTTCTGTAATGTCTAATCTGCTGTTTTCCCCATTCAGAGTATTTTTCCTCACAGGCACTGTATTTTTTATCACTAGAAATTTGACATTGTTCTCTTTTATATTTTCCTTTGCCTCTACTTAAGTTCAATAATTTTTCTACCTTCCTGAACATATTAAATATAATAATTGCTTTAATATACTTGTCTACTATTTCAATCAATAGTGTCATTTCTGCATCTATTTCTATAGATTAATTTTCTCTCCATGATGAATGATTTTTTTTCCTGCTTCTTGACATGCTTGGTAATTTTTCATTGATGTCAGACAATGTAAATTTTACTTTGTTGAGTGCTAGACATTTTTTAATTCCTGTAAATATTCTTGATCTTTATTCAGGGACACAGTTATTTGAAAACAGTTTGGTCCTTCAAGACTTATTTTAAAGTTTTGTTAGCCAGGATCAGAGTGGCCTTTATCCTGGGGCTATCCTTTCAGCATTACTGAGGCAATAGCCTTCTGAGTACTCCACACCATGAATTATGAGGTTCCTGGGTAGGAATATGAACTCTTCTGGCCCTGTGTGAGCTCCTGAGATTTTTCCTTCTGCTTCTTTTGGATGGCTCCTTCCCTGACTTTAGGCAGTTGCCTCACATCCATGTAGTGATTAGAACTCAGTTGAGGACTAAAGGGGGTCCCTGGGTAAATCTCTGTAACTGTTTCTCTGTGTTTCTCTTTCTGTTCTGCAAACTAAATATTCTGGCCTCATTGGACTCCAAATGAAGATGATAAATGAAGGGATCTTTACATCCCCTCACTCAGGAAGAGTTCTAGGTTCCATGTGGGTTTCCTCTCTTAGTGGCAGTGAAACTCTGTCCAGTCAATAAGCTCAAGTCAATCAAAGAGCTCCCCTACTTTTTTTTCTCATTCTCATTTATTCTCAGGAATCACTGCCCTACTCTGCTTTATCTCCTTTCAGCAACAAAAAGTGCCTGAAAACATGACTTTGTATATTTTGTTTGAACTTTCAGTTGTTTCAGGCACAAGGGGTAAATCAAATTCCTGCCTTTTGATTTGCTGAAAGTAGAAGTTTAAATATAGTATTTTAAAGTAACTTAAGACATTTTTCCTTTGGATTATGTTTCAGGTATGATTTCAGAACTAATGTAGCATTACAATTTAGCTAAATATCAAGTTTTTGCTGTTGATCTGATTGAGTAGTCTATCACATCAAGCAATCTTTGACCCACTTTGTATAGGGAAGGGTGAGTATGGTTATTCTCAAATAGGGATGCACCTTGACCCCTCTTCTCCACCCCATCCCCCAATGAAAGCTACATTACTGGTCTTTCACCTTTCAGAGCACATGCAGAAAATCCTTATCAAGACTTTGAGAACAAAAAGACTATCACAAATACATCTACAGACTTTGGTTAATTGTTCTCTCGGTGTCTAGCACCATATTGGACCTTGTCGAGTATAGAAGCAACTGACCTATTCCCTACACTCTAGTGACCTAGACTCCAGCAAGGATGTTAAACTAGCCTGTAAGGAAAAGCAACTGAATGGTAATCATAAGTGCTGAATATAAATCTAATAGTTCATAAAAGGAAGCAAACAGGTTGAATGATGATGAGCAAATAGTGTTGGTAGTAGATGGAACTTAGAGACAAATGGGTGGGAAAAATGGGCTTACAGAAGGAGATAAAAGAGGTGTGAGCAAATCTGAGGGAGAAGCCTGCATACTTCACATACTGGGGATACTGCAAGGCCTGCCAGGATGAGACCCTAGAGAGCATGTGACAGGGAAGGTCACTCCTTCAAGGTCAGCCATGCTCCATCATATGGAGTCAGATCATTATTTTCCAAGCCTATCTTTCATTGCCACAATCTCCACCAAGATCTTTTCACAAAATAGAGGTTGAGTCCTTCCCACATCTACGCATGCACTTGCTCATAGACTGTAGTGGGTGTGGGTGGCACCCTATCCAGGCACCTTATCTGGGCACACACTGCTGGCCATGTGAGTGTTAGCTGTTAGTGGCTCCCAACTGACCCTTTCTCAGGCAGGACTGCCTTCTCAGGGGACTGCATTTTCTTCTACCCTTTTCCTTCTGCCTCAGGCAGCCAGAGGCCAATGATTAACTGGCATAAGGTTACAAAAGTCAGGTTCCTTTATCTCAGATTGAGCCTAGTTTGGGGTGCAATTTGAACTCAGTCCAAAGCTGGTCTTTAGCCAAGACTACATCCTTGCTTGGTTCCTTCTCCTTCCCTATATTTCCCTCTCTTACTGGTTTCTTCTGGAAGGTTCCTCCCAATAACCACTTGTAGATGAACCTCCTTATCAATATCTTCCTCCTGAGAGCCCAACCTAAGACATATATGGATATACATTTTATAAACAAGTGGGTGTTTCTGCGTGAAAACTGAGAATTCCACAATATATCCTGACCTTTTAATTAGTATTTTTGTCAAACTCTGGTTGATGATACCCAAATCAGCCCTAATATCTTCCTCACCACTCATGGAAGTACCTCAGGCTGCTTATAAAATCATTCCTGGCCACAGGCTCCATGTCCTGGTCAAGTCTCCAAATCTACCTCTGTGTCCCTTAGGTTTGGGTCCAGTTCTCACCCATTCTCCCACCTTTAGTTGGGGCATCATGATTTCAGTTGTCTCTTGGGTTATGAACCCACATTGCCCTCAAATTCTCTATTTTCAGATCCCTTTGTATATCTAGATATTAGCCTAGATCAGAGGTCTGGATTACCTGCTTGACCAAGTAAGGGTTCCAGAATTTTTTTTTTTTCCTCCTCAAGCCTTGGTTCTGGGTTTCCTACTCCTAGTCCTGAGTCCTAGAACCAAGCTGCAGCCTTAGTGCCCTGCTTGTGCCCTGTCAGAGTCCTCAGCCTGCCCATTTCCTGGCTATGCCAGCACCTGGAATTAGAGTCTCAGGTCTTAATTGGGTCGGTGGCCCAGTGATCCTCTCCCAAATTCTCACATGGCAGAATTACAGCATGTTAATTGTAACCCACAGCCTCTCTGAAATCAACTTTCTTGCCACTATCCTGCTCAGGAAATGTCTCTGAGCACCCAGAAGCCAAGCCCCAGTAAGTAAAGTTCTCACTTGATCAGGCAGTCAACAGGTGACCTAGTTTGATTCAGTCATTCCCCCTTGGGATAAGGTGATCTTTTTCCATTTGACTCTGGTTTCTGGCCTTGCCTTCCTTCTTAGATCCATACATCCTTTTGTGTTCACCTCTCCAGACCTCCCCAGAAATAACACATTCTATGGAAGTAAACAGAATGGTTTCTTTTCCCTTGTCTTCACCACTTTTTCCCTTTTCTTCTGCTTTGCCCACTCACAAAATCCCCCTGCCCCTATTCTGTGAAGCTACCAGCAGAGTCTACATGGTTTCTCTCTCAGTCCCAATAATTCACTTACATTTTTCTGGTCAGAGATTCACTGGATAATCCCGAAATTATCCTTTAACTTCTTTTTTAAACTTTGTCTCAAAAATAAAAATTCTTGAAAATCAGGCAAAGGAATATAGACTAAAATTCTAAACTACATAACATTTAAGAGCATGAGTTCTGGACCCAAATGGGCAGAGTTTTTACCCCACCTCTTTTACACCCCAGTTCTGGGCGTCAGTTTCCTCATCTGCAAAATGGGGATAATAGAACCTTCTTCAAAAGAGCATTGTATGAGTAAATTGATAGATTAGATGTAAATCATTTAGAACATGAGCCAGAAATAAAGTCATCACTAAATGATATATAAAGCTATTTTTATTTTGACTTTCTTTTGTGTTTTTCAGAGCTATGCATGTAGTCCTTACTCAAAAACTGATCTTCTGGAGAGAGAAGATGGCAGAGTAGGAGAATCTTGAGCTCACCTCCTCCCACAGATACAAGAAATAACAAGTAGATGTCATGCAACTCACTCTGAATATGACCTGAGACTGGCAAAGCATATATTCTACAACTAAAGACATAAAGAGAAGGCCACATTGAGAAAGGTAGAAGAGGAAGAGGCACAGTGAGGAAATAAGCCCCCACTGCGGCTGGGACCCACAAGTGGGAGGTATACCACAGGCATGGAGGTATACCCTAAGAAGCAAGGAGTTCAAGCCCCAAATCAGGCACCCCTGGCCCTGGAGATCTGCACCAAAAGATAAGCTCCCATAACATCTGGTTTGAAAATCAGAGGGTCTTGGCTCCAGGAGAGTTGAAGGGCTATAGGAAACTGAGTCTCCACTCTTAAAGGGCCAGCACACTATATCACTCAGTCCGAGGCCCAGCATGGAAGCAGCAGTTTGAAAAGTACCTGGGGTGCATGTGAAGAAGATTTAGTTACTAATTTTAGGAAGTGTGCCAGAGGGACAGGGATCTGCAGGAGCTTTCTCTGGGAATGGAGCTGCTACTAGGTACCATTTTTTCTTGCCCTCTTCAGCCTAGCTGGCTGAACACTTTGGGAAACCAGTTCTGACACTTTCCATCTACCTTGATAGTACTGGGACCCCTGCCCTGCCCAATTTGCCTGCCCCAGGAGGCACCCCTCCAAAGTGGCTCCTGCCCCTGTGTGGACACAGCAGGCAGCTTTGGCCAAGATCTGTGCTCCCCAGAGCAAGCCCCACCCTGGGCAAAGAGGAAAGCAGTCCCACCCACCAGCATGCCCACAGTAGTTATAGCCCAGCCTCTCAGTCAGCAATGCCAGGGTCAAGCCCTGTCCATCAGTGTACCTGCAGCTGTTGAGGCTGGTCATTGCAGACAACCAAGATAAAGTCTATCCCCCCTAGTACACCCAAAGCAACTGTAGCTAATCAGCTGCAATCTCAATCAGCTGCAGTAGGGGCAAGGCTTGCCTATCAATGTGCCCATAGCAGCCACAGCCCAGCCAGAACACAAGGGAACATGCAACCCATTCAGGCAACACCCCTGAAGCACCAGGTTCTGGTGGCCAGGGGACATTGCACACAGGGCACCACAGGGCCTCTTCTACACAAGGCCACTACTTTCATCACCAGAAGACATAGGTTACCTACCTAATACATAGAAACAAACACAGAGAGTCAGATAAAATGAGGAGACACAGGAGTATGATCCAAACAAAAGAATAAGACAGAACCCCAGAAAAAGACCTAATCTAAATGGAGATAAGCAATATGCTAGATAAAAGAGTTCAAGTTAATAGTCATAAAGATACTCACTACAGTTGAGAGAGGAGTGGATTAATTCAGTGAGACCTTTAACAAAGAAATAGAAAAAAAATTAAAAGAACTATTAAGATCTAAAGAATACAATAACTGAAATGAAAAATACACTAGAGTGCATCAACAGCAGATTAGAGGATGCAGAAAAACAATTTAGCAATCTGGAAGAAAGGGTAGTGAAAGCAAGCAAGCTAAACAGCAAAAAAAAATATTTTTTTAAATGAGGCTACGTTAAAGAACCTCTGCAACAACATCAAGTATACTAACATTACATCATAGGGCTTTTAGAAGAGAGAAAGGGACCAAAAAAATATGTGAAGAAAGAGTAGGTGAAAACTTCTGTAACCTGGGGAAGGAAACAGACATCTATGTCCAGGACCCACAAAGAACCCCAGACAAGATGAACCCAAGAAGGTCCACACCAAGATACGTAAGAATTAAAACAGAAAATCGGGCGCCTGGGTGGCTCAGTTGGTTAAGCGACTGCCTTCCGCTCAGGTCATGATCCTGGAGTCCCGGGATCGAGTCCCGCATCGGGCTCCCTGCTCAGCAGGGAGTCTGCTTTTCCCTCTGACCCTCCTCCCTCTCATGCTCTCTGTCTCTCATTCTCTCTCTCTCTCAAATAAATAAATAAAATCTTAAAAAAAAAAGAATTAAAACAGAAAATAGATGATAGATGATAGATAGATAGAGAGATAGATAGATGATAGAGAGATAGATAGATGATAGAGAGATAGATAAGTAAGTAAATATTCTTAAAAGCAGCAAGAGAAAAGCAAACAATTGCATACAAGGGAAACTCCATATGCTATCAACTGATTTTTCAACAGAAACTCTGCAGGCCAGAGAAGTGGCATGATATATCCAAACTTCTGAAAGGAAAAAAACCTACAACCAAGAATACTCTAACCCAGCAAAGTTGTATCATTTAGCATTGGAAGAGAGATAAATAATTTCCCAAATAAACAAAAGTTAAAGGAGTTCATCACTACTAAACCAGCCTTACAATAAATGCTAAAGAGACCTCTTTAAATGGAAAAGAAAAGGCCATAACTAGAAGAAAATTATGAAAAGAAAATACTTCACTGGTAAAAGCAAACATAGAATAAAGGTAGTAAATGAATCACTTATAAAGCTAGCATAAAGGTTAAAAGACAAAAGTAGTAAAATCAATTGCATCTACCAAAATTAGTCAAGGAATTCACAAAAAAAGATATAAAATATGACATCACATATATAAAACATGGAGTATGGAGTAAAAATGTAGTGCTTTCAGAATGTACTTGAACATAAGTAACCATCAAATTAATATAGATTTCTGTATACATAGGATGTTATGAACCTCATGGTAACCACAAACCAAAACCCTATAATATATACAAAAAAATAAAATAAAATAAAATAAAATAAAGATAAATCTGAGCATAATACTAAAGAAAGTCATCAAATCACAAAGGAAGAGAGTAAGAGAAGGAAAAAGGAACAGAGAAGAACTACAAAAACAACCAGAAAACAATGAGCAAAATGGCAATAACTACATACTTATCAATAATTATTTAAAATGTAAATGGTATAAATATTCTGATCAAAAGACATAGGGTGGACTGAATATATAGAAAAGGCCTATCTATATGTTGCTTATGAGAGACCTAAGGACTCACTTTCAGACTGAAAGTGAAGGAATGGAAAAAGATATCTCATGCAAATGGAAACAAAAAAAAAGCTAGGGTAGAGATACTTACATAAGACAAAACAGACTATAAAACAAAGACTGTAACAAGAAACAAAAAAAAAAAATGGAGGCATTACATGATGATAAAAGGATCAATCCAACAAGAAGCTATAGCAATTGTAAATATCTATGCATGCAACATGGAAACATGGAAATATATGAAACAAATATTAAGGGAGAAAATGACAATAATACAATAGTAGTAGGGAACATTAACACCTCAGTTACATAAATGGATAGATCATCCAGATGGAAAATCAACAAGAGGACAGCAGCTTTGAACAATACATTAGACTAGATGGACTTAAGAGATATACACAGAACATGCCATCCAAAACCAGTGGAATACACAGTCTTTTCAAGAGCACATAGGATATTTTCCAATATCGATCATGTTAGGCCACAAAATAGGCTCAATAAATATAAGAAGATTATAATCATATCAAGCATCTTTTTCAATCACAACACTATAAAATTAGAAATCATTCATGTTAGAAAAAAAAAAAAACAGGAAAAAACACAAGCCACATGCTAGTAAACAACGACTGAGTCCATGAAGAAATCAAAGATGAAATCAAAAAATGCCTTACAACAAATGAAAATGGAAACACAATGGTTTAAAATTCTTGGGATACAGAGAAAGCAGTTCTGAGAGGGAAGATTATAGCAATACAGGGCTACCTCAAGAAACAAGAAAACAATATAAACTTACAACTAAAGGAACTAGAAAAAGAAAAACAAACAAAACCTAAAACCAGCAGAAGGAAGGAAATAATAAAGATTAGATCAGAAATAAATGAAATAGGAACTTTTTTAAAAAGTAGAAAGTATCAGTGAAACTAACACCTTGTTATTTGAAAAGACAAAATTTATAAAACTTTAGCCAGATTAGCCAAGAAAAAAAGAGAGAACTCAAATAAATAAAATAAGAAATGAAAGAGAAGTTACAACTGACACCACAGAAATACAAAGGATTATAAGAGACTACTACAAAGAATTATATGCCAACAAACTGGACAACCAGGAAGAAATGGATAAATTCCTAGGAACAAATAATCTTCCAATACTGAATCAGGAAGAAATAGAATATGAACAGACTGATTACTAGTAACAAAATTGAATGAGAAATCAAAAACTCCCAACAAACAAAATTTCTGGACCAGATGACTTCACTGGTGAATTCTACCAAACATTTAAAGAAGAATTAAAACCTGGTTTGCAGGGAGGAAATAAGATGGTGGAGTAGTAGAGGAACCCAATGCTTACCTCATCCCTGGGACACAGCTAGAGAAATATCAAATTATTCTGAACACCCAAAAAACCAATCTGAGTACTGACAGAACAAACTGCATAACTAGAGAGAGAAAAGAGGCCACCTCATGGAAGGTGGGAGCTGAGGATACATGATTTGGGGGAGAAAAGAATAGTCAGCACTGTAGAGGAGAGGGAGCTCTGATCATGTGGAGAGCAGCAGGAGAAGAGAGAGAAAGGGGGAGAGAGGGAAGAAGAGAGAGAGAGAAAGAGAGAGAGCAGTGCACAGGGGATTACACAAGATAAACAATTCCCCAAAACCATTGACTGGGAAAACAAGAGAGGCTAATTATCATGAGTTTTTATAATCAGTGGAGCTCAAAGGCTTAAGTTTTAGAAGTCTGCACCATGATGAAGCAGAGCCCAGAAGGCAGAGGGGTGCTCCTGTGGAGAAGGAGAGCAGAGGCCCAGGAGTAGACAGCATGGTCTGAGGGTACCCTGGGATGCACTGGGAGAGATGGTTCCCTTTCTTGGAGTGCTTTGGGAGAGGGGGCATTGCTTCTCAGGGGACAAAAGAGCCAGCAGGCACCATTGTACTGCCCCATTCATTAGCATAAAAGCAGAGACACCTGCTGAGGGCAGCTACCCTAGACACCAGCTTTTTGCTGCCCTTTACTCCAAACTCCAAGCTGTGGTGTGCATTCATGCAACTACCCTTCTGGGACAAACCAACACCAGCCCCAGTGTGGTGAGACCCTCCCCCAGGGAGTCCCTAACTGCAGAGTTAGAAGACTTAAAAACTAGTCAGGCCAAAATAAAAAATGCTATAACCAAGATGCAAAACTGACTGGATGTAATGACCACAAGGATGGAAGAAGCAAAAGAATGAATAAGTGATATAAAAGATAAAACTATGGAAAACAATCAAGCTGGAAGGTAGACTTAGGAAACTCAGTGATCCATAAAATATAATAATATTTGTATCATCAGAGTCCCAGAAGAAGAGAGAAAAAATGGGGCAGAAGTTTGATTTGAGCAAATTATAGTTGAAAACTTCCCTAATCTGAGGAAGGAAACAGACATCCAAATCCAGAAGGCACAGAGAATCCCATCAAAATCAACATAACCAGGCCAACACTAAGACATATGGTAGTAAAATTGCAATATACAGAGATAAAGGAAGGGAAAAGAAATCCCTAACTTACAAGGGAAGACAAATAAGGTTAGCAGCAGATCTATCCACAGAAATTTTGCAGGCCAGAAGAGAGTGGCATGATGTAGTCAACATGCTGAATAGGAAAAATATGCAGTCAAGAATACTTTATCCAGCAAGGCTGTCATTCAGAATAGGAGAGATAAAGAGTTTCCCAGGCAAACAAAAACTAAAAGAGTTTGTGACCATTAAGCCAGCCCTGCAAGAAATATTAAAGGGGATTCTTTGAGTGGGAAAGAAAGACCAAAAGTGAAAAAGACTAGAAAGCAACAGAAAAAAATCTCCAGAAACAACTTTACAGGTAATTCAATGGCACTTAATTCATACCTATCAGTAATCACTCTGAATGTAAATGGACTAAATATTCCAATCAAAAGACATAGTGTTTCAGAATGGATAAAAAAATAGGTCCCATCTATATGCTGCCTACAAGAGATTCATTTTAAACCCAAAGACACTGGCATATTAAAAATGAGGGGATGGAGGGGCGCCTGGGTGGCTCAGTTGGTTAAGCGACTGCCTTCCGCTCAGGTCATGATCCTGGAGTCCCGGGATCGAGTCCCACATCGGGCTCCCTGCTTGGCAGGGAGTCTGCTTCTCCCTCTGACCCTCCTCCCTCTCATGCTCTCTGTCTCTCATTCTCTCTCTCTCAAATAAATAAATAAATAATCTTTAAAAAAAAATGAGGGGATGGAGAACAATTTATCATGCTAATGGACGTCAAAAGAAAGCCAGCATGGCCATACTTATATCAGACAAACTACATTTTAAACCAAAGACTGTAACAAGAGATGAAGAATGACACTATATCATAATATATAATAAAGGGGGCTACCCAACAAGAATATCTAACAATTGTAAATATTTAGGCCCCCAACTTGGGAGTACCCAAATACATAAATCAATTAATAAATAGCATAAAGAAACTCATTGATAATAATACAATAATAGTAGGGGATTTTATCACCCAACTTACAACAATGGACAGATCATCTAAGCAGAAAATCAACAAGGAAACAATGGTTTGAATGACACACAGGACCAGATGGACTTAACAGATATATTCAGAACATTTCATCCAAAAGAGGCAGAATATACATTCTTTTTGAGTACACATGGAACATTCTCCAGAGTAGATCACATACTAGATCACAAACCAGATCTCAACAAATACAAAAAGATTGAAATGATACCATGCATATTTTCAGACCACAATGCTATGAAACTTGAAGTCAATCACAAGAAAAAATTTGGTAAGACCACAAATATGAGGTTAAAGAACATCCTACTAAAGAATGGATGGATTAACCGGGAAATTAAAGAAGAAAATTTTAAAATACAAGGAAGCTAATGAAAATGAAAACATGACAATCCAAAACCTTTGGCATGCAGCAAAAGCAGTCATAAGAGGGAAATATATAGCAATACAGGCCTGACACCTAAAGGAGCTAGAAAAGAAACAGCAAATGAAGCCTACAGCCAGGATAAGAAAGGAAATAATGAAGATTAGAGCAGAAATAAACAAAATAGAAACAAAGAAACAAAAAAAACAACAACAACAACAAAAACCAGTAGAACAGATCAATGAAACTAGGAGCTGATTCTTTGAAAGAATTAATAAAATTTATAAACCCCTAGCCAGACTTACCAAAAAGAAAAGACCCAAATAAATAAAATCATGAATGAGAGAGGAGAGATCACAACCAACACCATAGAAATACAAACAATTATAAGAGAATATTATAAAAATTATATGACAACAAATTGGGCAATCTGGAAGAAACCCATCACCAGCAAAAAAATTCAATCACTAATCAAAAATCTCCCAACAAACAAAAGTCCAGGACCAGATGGCTTTCCAGGAAAATTCCACCAAACATTTAAAGAAGGGTTAACACCTACTCTTCTCAAACTGTTCCAAAACATAGAAATGGAAGGAAAACTTCCAAACTCACTCTATGAGGCCAGCATTATCTTGATTCCAAAACCAGACAAAGATCCCACTGAAAAGGAGAATTACAGGCCAAACTCCCTGATGAATATGGATGCAAAAATTCTCAACATGATTCTTGCAAATCAAATCCAACAGTACATTAAAAGAATTATTCACCACAGTCAAATGGGATTTATTCCTGGGCTGTAATGGTGGTTCAATATTTGCAAATCAATCAATATGATATACCACATTAATAAAAGAAAGGATAAGAACCATATGATCCTGTCAATAGATTCAGAAAAAAAACATTTGACAAAATACAGCTTCCATTTTTGATAAAAAACCTCAACAAAGTAGGGACAGAAGGAACATATCTCAACATCATAAAGGCCATATATGAAAGAACCCCAGCTAATATCATCCTGAATGGGGAAAAAATGAGAGTTTTTCCTGTATGGTCAGGAACAAGACAGGGATGTCTACTCTCACCAGTGTTATTTAACAAAGTACTGGAAATCCTAGTCTCAGCAATCAGACAACAAAAAGAAATAAAGGCATCCAAATCAGCAAGGAAGAAGTCAAACTTTCACTATTCTCAAACAACATGATCTTCTATCTAGAAAACCTGAAAGATTCCACCAAAGAATTACTAGAACTCATACACAGATTCAGCAATCGTAGGATACAAAATCAACGTATAGAAATCTGTTGCATGTCTATACACCACTAATGAAGCAGTAGAAATAGAAATCAAGGAATCAATCCCATTTATTGATGGGAAAAACCATAAGAGAGCCAGGGAAAAATCCAACCAAAGAGGTAAAAGATCTGTACTCTGAAAACTATAGAACACTTAAGAAATTTAAGAGGACACAAAGAAATGGAAAAACATTCCATGCCCATGATTGGAAGTAAAAATATTTTTTAAATGTCTGTACTATCCAAAGCAATCTATACATTTTATGCAACCCCCATCAAAATACCACCAGCATTTTTCACAGAGCTAGAACAAATAATCCTAAAATTTGTATGGAACCACAAAAGACCCCAAATAGCCAAAGTAATCTTGAAAAAGAAAAGCAAAGGGGTGCCTGGGTGGCTCAGTCAGTTGAGCATCTGCCTTTGACTCAGGTGTGTATACACACACACACACACACATACACACACACACACAGCTCAGGTGTGTGTGTGTGTATATATATATTTATACATACACACACACATACACACACACACAATGGAATATACTCAGCCATCCAAAAGATCAAGATCTTGCCATGTGCAACAATGTGGATGAAGCTAGAATATATTATTCTAAGCAAAATAAGTCAGTCAGAGAAAGACAAATACCATATGATTTCACTCATGTGTGGAATTTAAGAAACAAAGCAAATGGACATAGGGGAAGGAAGAAAAAAAAGAGAGGGAAGCAAACCATAAGAGACTATTAACTATACAGAACAAACTGAGGGTTGATGGAGGGGAGATGGGTGGTAGATGGGTATGAAGGAGGGCACCTGTTGTGGTGAGTGTTGGGTGTTATATGTTAGTGATGAATCACTAAATTCTACTTCCGAAACCAATATTACACTACATGTTAACTAAGTAGAATTTAAATAAAAACCTAAAACAAACAAACAAAAAGATTTAAAACCTATTCTTCTCAAACTATTCCAAAAAATAGGCAAATAAGGAATGCTTCCAAATTAATTTATGAGGCCAGCATTACCCTGATACCAAAACCGAGAAGACACTACAAAAAAAGGAAATTACAAATATCCCTGATGAATATAGATACAAAAATCCTTAACAAAATATTAGCAAACTGAATTTTATTTTTTTTATTTGTATGTATTTATTTTTTTTAAGTAGGCTCCATACCCAGCATGGAGGCCAATGCAGGGGTTTAACTCACAACCTTGAGATAAAGACCTGAGTTGAGACCAAGAGTCAGACACTCAACTGACTGAGCCTCCCAAGGCACCCCAGTAAACTGAATTCTAAAACAAACTAATCACCATGATTAGTGGGATTTATTCCAGGGATGCAAGGATAGTTCAATATCCACAAATCAATCAACCATAAATATCACATTAACAAAACGAAAAACAAAAATCATATGGTAATAGATAGAGAAAAAGCATGTGACAAAATTTGACATCCATATATAATAACAAAATGGGTATAGAGGGAACACACCTCAACATAATAAAAGGCCATATGAGACAAATCCATGGGTAACATCATACCCAATGTGAAAAAATGAAAGCTTTTCCTCTAAGATCAGAAACAAGACAAGGATGTCTACTTTTGCCACTTTTATTCAACATACTACTGAAAATCCTAGCCACAGCAGTCATACTAGAAATAAAAGGCAGCCCAAATGGAAAGGAAAAAGTAAAACCATAACTATTGCAGACATGATCATATATAAAGAAAACCCTAAAGACTCCATCAAAAAAAACCTCTTAGAACCAATAAATGAAATCAGTAAAGTTGCAGGATACAAAATAAATATGCAGAAATCTGTTGTCTTTCTACGCACAAATAATGAAAACTAGTAGAAAGAAAACAATCCCATTTACAATAGCATTGAAAAGAATAAAATATTTAGAAATAAATTTAACCAAGGTGGTGAAAGACCTGTACTCTGTAAGCTATAAGACACAGGTGGAAAAAAAAAAAAAAACTGAAGACATCACAAATAAATGGAAGGATATACCATACTCATGAATTGGAAGAATTAATATCATTAAAATGTCCATACTACACAAAGCAATGTACAGATTCAATGAAATCCCTATCAAAATACCAAAAATACTTTTAACAGAACAAGAACAAAAACCCTAAAATTTGTATGGAACCACAAAAGACCCTAAATAGCCAAAGCAATCTGGAGAAAGAACAAAGCTAAAAGGTATCATAATCCCAGATTTCAAACTATACTATAAAATTATAGTAACTAAAGAGTATGGTACTGGCACAAAAATAGACATATAGAGCAATGGAAGACAATAGAGAACCCGAAAATAAACCCATAACTATATGGTTAATTAATTAATCTATGACAAAGAAGGCAAGAATATATAATAGGTAAAAGTCTCTTCAACAAATGGTGTTGGGGCAACTGGACGGCTAGATGCAAAACAATGAAACTAGAGCACTTTCTTACACCATAAATAAAATTAAACTAAACTGGATTAAAGACCTAAATGTCAGACCTGAAAACTCCTAAAAGAAAACATGGATCTATAATCTCTTTGACTTAATGATATTTTGTCTTGGCAATATTTTTCTGGATATGTCTCCTTAGGCAAGGGAAATAAAAATAAACTATTGGAACAACATCAAACCAGAAAGTGAAGGAAACAATCAACAAAATGAAAAGAAACTCATCAAATGGGAGAATATATTTGCAAATGATACATACAATATACAAAATATATAAACAACTCATACAACTCAACACCAATATAATAATAATAATAATAATTCAATTTAAAAATGGGCAGATGAGCTGAACATTTTTCTAGTAATTTCTTTAGAAATACAGATGATTAAAAGACATATGACAGGATGCTCAATATCACTAATCATCAGGGAAATGCAAATCAAAACCACACTGAGATGTTACCTAACACCAGTCAGAATGACTATTATAAAAAAAGACAAGAAATAGCAAGTTTTGGCAAGGATGTTGAGAAAAGGGAATTCTTGGGTACTGTTGGTGAGATTGTAAATTGGTGCAGCCACTGTGGAAGACAGTATGGATGTTCCTCAAAAAAATAAAAGTAGAACTACCATATGATCCAGTAATTTCACTACTGGGTATTTACCAAAAGAAAGTGAAAACACTGATTCAAAAAATATATGCACCCCTATGTTTACAGCAGCATTATTTACAATAACCAAGATATGGAAGAAACCTAAATGTCCATCAACAGATGAATGGATAAGAAGATGTGAGATATATATATACATATATATATAGTGTGTGATATATATATATATATGATATGTGATATATATATGATACACACACACAATGGAATATTACTCAGCCATAAAAAAGAATAAAATCTTGCCATTTGCAACAACATGGATAGACCTAGAAAGTATTATGCTAAGAGAGATAATTCAGAGAAAGGTTACAGGATTTCACTCATATGTGGGATCTAAAAAACAAAACAAATGAACAAACAAAAGAAACAGACTTATAAATAGAGACGACAAATTGGTAGTTGCCAGAGGGGAGGGGGATGGAGGGATGGGCGAAATAGGTGAAGGGGATTAAGAGATACAAACTTCCAGTTATAAAATAAGTAAGTTATGGGGATGAAAAGTACAACATAGGGAATATAGTCAATAATATTGTAATGATTTTGTATGGTGACAGATGGTGACTACTCATATGGTAAACAATGCATAATGTATAGAATTATTGAATCACTATGCTGTACACCTGAAACTAATACATTATTTGTCACCTATATTTCAATTAAAAATAAAAAAGCTGGGGGCTTCTAGGTGGTGCAGTTGGTTAGGTGTTTAATCCTCCTTTTGGCTCAGGTTGTGATCTCAGGGATGTGAGATCGAGCCCCTCTTGGGGTCCACTCAGCATGGAGTCTGCTAAGACTCTCTCTTCCTCTGCCCCACCCCTCCCCCCGCCCCACACTCCTCTCCCACCCTCTAATAAATAAAATCTTTTTTAAAAATTAAAAAAAAAACTGATCTTCCTTCCTTTATAAATTAATTCAGCAATAAAGAATGATTATCTGTTTCATCCAAAACAACCTGCTATGATTTAGAGATTAAGCGAGATGAGTAAAAAGGCAGGTCTGACCTTTGTCCTCAGGTTACAACCTTGGTGGGGAGGAATTAGAGGCAGATATGAAAGAGATCTTTCCACACAGTAAGATAAGTGAAAACACAGATTTGCAATTAATTTATGGGAACACAAGCCTAACCTCAGGAAAGGCTTCATCACAGAGAGGGAGGGGGGAGAAAAGGAAATCATAAAGCAGGATCCTCAGGGCTCCAACTTTCCCAAGATGAAATGCAAATCTACTGTTTTTAATTTCAAGTATGTTGTAATAGGCAGGGCCAAAGGCAGCAGAACCTATTAAAAGTTTTAGGTATTTATTCCAACTGAAAGAACTACAGTTGGCCTCCTGAGTTAAATAACTCACCAGCTCTGGTTATTGCCATAGTCCTCGTTCCATAACTACTCAGCTTTTAATTTGTGTGCAAAGCCCAGGAGGGCACGAGGAGCAGCTGTTCCCTGAGACAGGAGTCCTTAAAGAGAAACAGATCAGATAACAGCAGAGACTGGCAGAATGCTGCCCTTCTCCAGGGAAGGCATGAAGCCTGTAATCTGCTACCTCGTCGCTGTTGAAGAACTCAGACATACCCTAGTGACCGCAAAGTAGCCATTGTGTCCAAAGGTAAGAGTACAGGATGCCTCCAAGGACGCAGGGTGCAGGAAGGGCAGACCTCCAAAGATAGAAGTGATGCCTCCCAAATTAGGACAGAACTCTTGAATCTGGAAATGAGGACACATAAGAAAGATATGTTCCTCTCAATTTCAATCCCCTCCTCTTACGGAAAATCATACATCTCTGAGGAGTTGCGTAGCAGGAGAAAAACAAAGGCATCAGTATGCCTCAAACAGGATGTATGTAACACAAACCCTTAGACCCAATAGGTCCCCATCTTTCCCTGCCCAGGGTTTGGGTCCACTTGCCTTTGGAAAAGTGCTTTTTTCCTATTTCTGGATATGGATTAGCCGGCTCATCTCTGGGGCACACGTTTAAGATAACCCACAAATGAAAAACCGTAAGTCAAGAAGAAAAGCGTGGCAAATGGTTTGTTCTCATTGAAAATAAAAATGAACTTTGATCTATCTAAGCTTCAACAAAATATTTTTCTTGTCTTTAAATACTAGCTCCCTCACCCAATTAAAATAGAAATTGATAGGCAAAGCACTGAATCACAGCAACATTTCAGGGCTTTCACTAGTATGAAAAGTAAGATTTATCTGGCCAGTGATGTAATTCTCATGCTTAGTTTCCACTGCAGAAAGAAACAGGGCAAAAGGCTCATAGCTGAGATAGACTTTAGATCAGAGGCTTAAAAACAACCCTCCCATAGGAACTATTTTCTGGAGGCCACTGCTAAAATAAAATGAAGTGTTGTTATTTTTCAAATCTGCAGAAGAAACATAATTACTTTTTTTATCTTAATTATTTTCCTGTTATAAACTTTCTTTTAATGCTGATACCTGATACCATAAGCACTATAATTAGTGTACAATGGTGTCTGCTTCTGAATAAATTTGTGTATATGGTTATGTTAATCTATTGATATTCCATGTTTTACTTCAAAGAGCTCCCAGATGTTCTGTCCCCTGATCAAATGCAGATTTCTCAATTTGTTAGGAATCAGAAAGGGCTGCCGTACTAACAGATGAATCACAGGGGCTTTTTTTAGAGACAAAATACTCTTGTGCTAGCACTAATTGCTAGCACCTACTTAGCGTTTATTAAGTGCCAGGCTGAGTGGGTGAACCTTCAGAGAAGCTAATATTAGTTTTTCCAGGGAAAAACCGAGGTTCAAGAAGTTCAATCACATGTTTAGAGTCACATTGCTGGGAAGTGCCTGAGCCTACATTCAGAGCCAAGGTTTTCTGGCCCCAGAGCCTTGACTCAGAGCCACACTGTGAGAAGCAGAACAATAATTACTACTGATGGTATGATCATCAGGATCCAGCCTCCGGACTGTCGGTCTTACTCACTGTTGAAACTCCATCACCTAACTCAGTGCCAGACATGTAGTGTTTATTGAAGAAAATAATAATCTCAAGGTTTTAGCACTCAGAAAATCAGGAAATAGCCTGTGAGTCAGGCCACTAATACTGGAGGCCAGAGTTAGAACTGTGTGACTCAGAATTGCTTTACTTCCATTAGGGAGTTTGACCAAAAGGACATGAGTAACATCCAAGGTAGATTTCCTCACAATTCGGGGACTATGTTTTTACTTTGTAACCCCCTTATAAGTAAAGACATCGATTCTTGGTCTTACCTTCCACAAAGGAACACCACTGCCTTGGATTAGGCTCTCCAGAAACAGAACCCATGACAGGAATTCAGATACAAATGATTTATTAGGAAGAACTCTTAAGAGAAATCTTAAGAGAAGGAAGGAGGACGATAGAGGGGCAGGAAAGAAACTGAGTACAGATGTATTCTCTGGAAATTATAGATTTGACCTGTTCCACAGGGAGCTGTAGAACATAAATATACTGCAGAAACACCCCTGCTTAAAGTTGGGGGTGAGGATGCTGGCTTTTGCACATCCATATCTGTTAGGTATTGATGATGGTCAGCCCCAGGAGAAGAAACGCATAATCTCCTGTTCGAGGTGCTCCCAGTCTTCAGAGAAGAGGCAGCTGTGAGCCTTTAACAGCCAACACTACTGGAAATTGTGGGAGTGGGTTGTGCTTAAGGGAAGTTTGGCTGGGCACCCACAGTGTCTACTACAACTGTTCTGGAGACTTGACCTCTCATTGGATTCCTGTCCACAAAAGAACAAACATTACTGATTCGATGAAATACAAGTCCCTATCTATGCCAGGTCCTTGTTTTATGCTGAGCTTACAAAAATGAACAAGCCACAGTCCGTCCTATACAGAGCTAATGGCGATACTATGTCTAAGTCGGATAGTTAAGAAGTACATATACACACAGGAGACCTTAAGGAGTACCATAAGGAAAATTAATCAGGCCAAGGTAAGAGAGTGACTTGTAGGGCCGTGACTGCTTTGGAATGGGTGGTCAGGAAAGCCCTTCCTGTGGAGGGGTCATTTGAGCAAAGACTGAATTGAACAAGAGAAGGAAACAAGCCACCTGAAGATCCCCAGGCACAACTTTCCTGGCAAAGGGAACAGCAGGTGCAAAGTCTCTATGCTGGAAACAAGCTTGTCAGCATCGAAACATTGAGCAGAAAAGAAGCAACCAAAGCACAGGGAGAAAAATCTAGCATGAGCCCTAACATGCAAGTGGAAACTAGAGGAATGACCACAGTCAGTCAACACAGAAGAAGACTATGTATCAGCGAGAATTTTCTACAAAAGATGCTAAAAATAAAAAGATGAACAAGCCGTGGCGTCTGGCCTCAACGAGGCCACAACTTAATCCTGAGTTATATACACATATAACCAAAGATTCTAATTCACATGGCAAGTGTTGTGGGTTATGAAAACACAAAGAGAAAAACTGGATTCTGCCTGAATATGGCAGTAAACACCCCCAGAGGAAATGGAGGTTTTGAGTAGGGCCTCGAAGCAGGAGTAGGAGCTCACCCGAAGGAGAAACAGGGGATGTGACATTCCAGGAAAGAAAATAGTATGAGCAAAGGTACTAATATGTAGGGTCTGGAATATCTAACTTATACATATTATAGGCACTGGCAGGAAGACAGGGCAGGGGGAAGGGGCAGGAAGAGCTGCCAATTTACCTGGAAAAGCAAACTCAAGCAGCTCTAAAGCAATTACCTATTCTATTATTTTCCTTTAAGTAAACAGCCCCAGAAAATATTAGCTTAAACTTGGCTCCCCAAGACAGCATTTCTCAAGTGTGTTGCATAAACCACCTTTTTAGAATCACCTCAAGTGTTTTTCAAAATGCAGCTCCCTGGACTCCCGCCCCCTTCAGCTTTTCTTAAAAAGAGAATTGCTGGGTTATAGTCTTTATCCAGATGGTATGGGAGTACTTTCTACAATTTAAACATGTCTTCACAGATAAAAATGAAATTGTGTCACCAATTCCGTTTATTCATAAGATGGACATATATTTGCTTTCCACATTCTACAACAGCAGTAAAAATTTTAGCCATTGTAAGAGCTGGGAGGAGAGAAAAATTGCTAAAGCCTGTGGCTGGGAGAAGTCAGCACCGTATATATTTCATTTACCCCCTCACAACCGCCCCCTGAGCTCTGGATTGCAATTACTCCTATTTGACACCAAGACTAAGAAAGATGAAGGGACCTGCCCAGGTTACAATGAAAACAAACACCTGCAGGAATTACAGGGCAGGGGGAGCCCACCCCTGGAAATCTTTCCGAGGGGGGCTGCTTTAAAGTGGGACAGTCAGTCCCCATTTGGACTAATTCCCCAGCCATCCAGGTTCCCAGGTGCCTCTTGCTGGAAGTACTGCTGCAAGTCAGCCAGCCCCCCACCCCCAGCAAGGCAGTCCACTTGCCCCCAGTTCTGCCATTAGGCTCAAGAGGTGCATTAGGGTAAGAGAATGTCTGGAATTGGGACTAGCTGCCTGACAGTGTCTCCAGCTTCTCTAGCAATCAAGGCTCCCAGGTGTCCCTTATGGAGGATAGCCCAGCTGGTCAGCCAGGTTCCACCCTGGCAAGGCAGTCCACTTTCCTCCCACCCTGCCTTCAGCCTCTGTCTAACTTTGGGCCAGGAATTAGGCAGATGCTTTGTACTCCCAAGATCCGGCTAATGTGGACCAGCATCTCCAGTCACCTCTCTTGTTCCAGATCCCTCTCTTCTCTGACCTGCAAGGCACCCGGTAGGATGGAGCTTCTTCCTCTCATCAAGCATCCTAAAGGTGAGAAATACTCCAAACACAGAAAAAGAATTAAGACACTGAGGGTCACATAAATACAAAGAAAGAACTGGTGATTGCCAGAGGGGAGGAGAGGTGAGGGAGGGGCAAAATCGTCATAGGCTTCCAGTTATGAAATGAATAAGTCAGGGGATTGAAAGGTACAGCACAGGGAATATACTCAATGGTATTGTAATAGCGTTGTATGGTGACAGATGGTGATACTTGTGGTGGGCACAGCATTAGCATATAGACTTGTCAGTTGTATACCTGAAACTAACATAACATTGTGTGTCAACTATACTTCAGTTAAAAATTTTAAAAGACACTGAGGGTCAAAAACAATTCACCCAAGTGTATTAAGATGTCACCTTCACTACTCTTCAGGGAAAACAAACTAAATAACAATGGAATATTAATGAACAATGAAATATTAACTACCAATGAGATGTTTTTCGTGCATTGTATTGGCAACAAATTTGATATGAATAGAGCGAAGTGAAGATAAATGAGCTATCTCACATGGTGCTGGTGGGCAATGTAAAGGAAGAAGGCAGTTGGACAGGACCTATCAAAATATAATATGTACCTAACCCTTGACATGGAAATTCTACTTCGATCTTGCAGAAAGACTACCACATCAATGGCTACTTAAATTCGAGGCCCAGTGCAAAAGGAAAATGCAGGAACCTTGTTTAAATATGATTAAGAATTTCAAGATAGTGACAGCAGAGCACTAGACCACAGAGAGACCTCTTCTGAGCATGTAGCCCTATGCAAAGGCGTAGATCTCAAGTCTATGAAAGCGTCCTGGCTATTGCACATGCATGAAATTACATAGTCAAGGATGTTCACTGTAGACTTGTGTGTAAAAGAAAAAAAAATGGAAACATCTTGAATGTCCATCAAAAAGGGAATATTTAAATTAATTTTGGAATGTCCACATAATTGTTTCCATTAAAAAGAATGACATATATATAACCTACTAACATGGAATTATTTTCTAGCCATGCTGCTAAATAAACATGTGCCTCCCCAAAACAGGTATCATATAATACTGTTTACAAGGAAAAAATAGAGAGATGTGTTCATGAACATCAATAAAGTGCAAGGAAAGAGGCTGGATGGGCACACATAACGACTCACAAGGTTGTCCATGAAAGATCAGGGACAGAGTGCAAGGATGTCTGTGTTCTATTCATCAGTATCATTGGCATTAAGAATGTGATTGGATACTAAATGTTTTTAACAGAAAAATTACCAGATAATTGGGGGAAATAGAGCTAGAAAAGTTGAGCAAGTAAAAGCAGAAAAATAAAGCAAAAAAAAAAAAGGCATTAAAAACGAAAAGTATAAAATTAAATAATAAGAAATCTAAAGATGTTGGAAGACAAAGATTCTCAGATAATGAAACCAACAACCATTATTCGTAACTTAAAAAAGCAGAAAAATTAGAAATAAATACCAGGCAAAAATAAATACATTTAAACAGGTAACAATGTTTGTAGGGATCAAATATAACTCAAAGCAAAAATTATTAGATGGATGTGACAAAGAATTATTTTACAATGAAAAGGTTACAAATCTCTAAGAAATACATAGATGTCATTAAGTTTTATGTTTCAAATATCCTGCCTTTGAACTATATAATGCAAAATTATTGGAAATATGAGAAAACTTTTCAAAGCAGCAGGATATCTTATGCAACTCTCTAGATTTCTGATGTAGATCAAATAAACATAAAGACAGACATACAGTAAGATCTTTGCAGTGAGAATGCACAGAGATAGCATAATACAATGGTGAAAACATGATCCCACGGCCTGCAGCAGAATCTAGAATCTGCCACTTACTGGGTGTGTAACCTGGAGCAAATACTTATTCTACCTCTCAGGTTTTTCATCAAGTAAATCTATCCAGGAAGAAAAACAAGTATATAGATATATATTGATAGTAATGCTTAATTTAAACTGTATAATGTGCTATAATCATTAATTTAGAATTTTTGGTTAAATGTGTGAATTTTGAGGACAATATACATTATCAAAATTGACTGCAAAGTATAAGACCATTTACTGAAAGAAGAATTAGAAGATTTATCTCCCATAAAGAGCAGGCCTCGATGATTTGTGAATCCTTCAAACTATTCAAGGGTAAATGTGAAAGCTATTCGAAAGTAAGTGGACAGGGGATGGAAAGTTTTGAAATGCATATTTACAAATAAACTGATATGAAAACTTGACAAAGATATTTTAAAAAAACACATTTTACGTTCAAATTTTATCATAAAATTTCCTGAGGGGATTAAGAGTACACTTATTAGGATGAACACTGAGTAATGTATAAAATTGTTGAATCACTGTATTATACACCTGAAACTATTATAACCCTGTATGTTAATTATACTGGAATTAAAATAAATAAAAATAAATAAATAAATACCTGATATATATTTTACAGATACTTTTCTAAATAAAAGAAATAAGTGACATAATAACACAAATTTCCTAATTAATTTAGGTAAATACATTCTAGCAGTATCTTAAAAGTCTAAAACCCCCATTACAGGTACAATTTATCCCAAGAAGCAAGCATAATTCAAATATTTAAACCCACTAATTTTATCATCAACTAGTATTTAATGTAAGACAAATCAAAATGACAATGGTGTTATTGTACTAAGTTTGACCCAACAAATTGGTAAAAATTTAAAAGAACTATAATATAGCGGACATTTGGGTGGCTCAGTAGGTTAAGCGTCTGCCTTTGACTCAGGTCATGATCCCAGGGTCCTGGGATGGAGTCCTGCATCGGGCTCCTTGCTCAGCGGGGAGCATGCTTCTACCTCTGCCTGCCGTTCCCCCTGCTTATGCACTCGCTTGCTCGCTCTCTCTCTGACAAACAGATAGATAAAATCTTTAAAAAAAAAAAAAAAGAACTGTAATATATGATCAGATGGCATTTAAAACCAATGTACAAAAAAAAAAAAAAAAAAAACAACGTACAAGTTCCTCTTAATCTAAACAATACAGGATTACTCAAATTAAGCACATGAAAGAGGGAAATGGTGTTTGTAAAGATACCTGAGTGAAAGAGCACACAGCACTTGAGTGACTGCTGGAGACTCCCTGTGCCTGGGTTCCTGAGAACAAAAGGGGAAGAGATGAGACATGAGGTTGGCCAGGTAAGCAGGGAGGGCCAGGCAGGAGGGCAGAGCTGATAGCAGATACTTCCCATGCCCAGCTTTCCAGGCACAACCCACAGTGGGATTTTGTATTTCTTTCTGTGTTAATGTTAAGGTAGGTTAACTGAACGTTTGAAGTTTGGTGCACAGTATGATTTTCCATTTTGTTTCAGTTTTTCACTGAACATCTTTACAATATACCCTGTCTCTGGTCATTGCACTTAAATGTTGCTTCTCGTTTCTATTTTGCATGAAAGCCTGAATAAGTTATGAGCTGAAGTAGATGTGCCAAAGCCAAATCACCACTCGGCATAAATCGTGTCTGGAGTTAATTTTCTTAACTTGTTTTTGCAAGGTTACTTGATGTTGGTATCAGCGTTTTATAAATATATAGATAGATGTATATAAACGTATGCATGCAAATATATATAAATAGATGACCAGATACCAGATAAATGTGTACATGGAGTCAGCTCCATGAACATTCTTTAATGCACTGATGTTTATATCAGCCAGTTGCCATAGTTGTATATGCCATAGTAAGCTCAGTTAGGCACAGCAGATTTTTTATGCTAGGTTGCACAAGTCGTTTGTCAGATTACATTTACTCTTTCTTTATGTGATAGCCTTTCTTGCTTAGGGATGTCCCAGTGTTTGGAAAACAGGTGACTCAAAGGACCATTCCGGAAATAAAATGTGGGCTCCAGGTAACTGGCAATAAAGAAGTTGAAATTGGCAATTAAAAAACAAGAAACGAAGCACTTGTGTACCAGAATTTTAATGAGTTTTAACCTGTGGCCTCAAAGACCTGCTGTGGCCCTAATGGAAATAGCAACCTGACTCCTACTGGTGAGGAATTAGAAAAATTAAAGCCTTGCAAACTGGAATTTGACTCTGAGGAGCACACCAAGCTTCCATTTATGAATACAGCGGTGTTCACAATGCAGTATTTCAGAACATACAGAATTCAGGGGGGGAAACTAATATTTTTCTTTTCTCCTTTGAGAGCCTTCTTTGACAATAAAGTTTTAAAAGTATTTAGTGATTAAATTCTTAAAACATTTCCAGCAGTTCACCCAGAAGATCTTTGCTTTCCTAATCACACTGATCGTTCCCATATCATTCTCACTGCTTATTTATTGAGTCATATTATTATATTTTGTTTAATTTATATTCCATAGGTGAGAATTTCCTAACCAGGGGTCTATGGATTCCTGAAGGAGACTGTGGGTACAAACTCAGGGGTTAAATATTTCAGTGATATTTTTTATTGAAGTATAATTAACATACAATGTTCTATTCATTTCAGGAGTTCAATGTACTGATTCAACAATTCTATACATTACTCAATGCTCACTCCAAGAAGTGTAGTCATCATCTGTCATAACACTATGACAATATGATTGACCATATTCCCTATGCTGTACTTTTCCTCTCCATAACTTATTTTATAACTGGTAGTTTGTACCTCTTAATCCCTTTTATCTATTTCACCCTCCTCCCACCCACCTCCCCTCTGGCAACCACCAGTTTGTTCTCTGTATTTAAATCTGTCTGGGTTTTTGTTTGTTTTGTTTTTGTAGATTCCACATATAAATGAAATCATATAGTAATTGCCTCTCTCTGTCTGACTTATTTCACTTATCATAACACCCTTTAGGGAACATCCATGTTGTCAAAAATGGTAAGATTTCATTCTTTTTTATGGCTGAGTTATACATATATCACATCTTCTTTATCCATTCATCTATTGATGGACATTTAGGTTACTTCTGTATCTTGGATATTGTAAATAATGCTGCTATAAACACAGGGATGCATATATCTTGTCAAATTAATGTTTTCATTTTCTTGGGTAAATCCCCAGTAGTTGAATTACTAGATTATATGGTCGTTCTATGTCTAATTTGGGGGGGAACCTCCATACTGTTTTCCACCATGGCTGCACCAATTTACATTCCCACCAACGGTGCACAAGTTCTTTTTTCTCTACATCCTCACCAACACTTGTTAGTTCTTGGCTTTTTGATAACAGCCATTCTGACTGGTATGAGGTGATATCTCATTGTGGTTTTGATTTTCATTTCCCTGATGATTAGTGATGTTGAACATCATTTCATGTGTCTGTTGGCCATTTGTCCTATGGAAAAATGTCTATTTGGATCCTCTGCCCATTTTTTAATTGGATTGTTTGCGTTTTTGATGTTGAGTTGTATGAGTTCTTTATATACTTTGGATATTAACCCCTTACCAGATATATCATTTGCAAATATCTTCTCCCACTCACTAGGTTGCTTTTTTGTTTTGTTGATTGTTTCATTTGCTATGCAAAAGCTTTGTATTTTGGTGAAGTCCCCATAGTTTATTTTTGCTTTTGTTTCCCTCCAGAAAAGAGTTGCTATGGCTAATGTCAAAGAGATTGCTGCATATGTTTTCTTTTAGGAGTTTAATGGTTTCAGGTCTCACATTTAGGTCTTTAGTCCATTCTGAGTTTATTTTTGTGTATGGTGTAAGAAAGTGGTCAAGTTTCATTCCTTTGCATGTAGCTGTCAGTTTTCCCAACACCATTTATTGAAGAGACTGTCTTTTCCCCCACTGTATATTCTTGCCTCCTTTGTCACAGATCAATTGACCATATTGGTGTGGGTTTATTTCTGGGCTCTCTATCCTGTTCTATTGATCTACATGTCTACTTTTATGCCAGACCATACTGTTTTGATTACTACAGCTTTATAGTATGTCTTGAAACCTGGGGTTGCAGTACCTCCATCTATGTTCTTCTTTTCTGAGATTGGTTAGGTTATTTGGTTCATACAAATTTTAGGATTATTCGTTCTAGTTCTATGAAAAATACTATTGGTATTTTTATAAGGATTGCATTGAATCTGTAGATTGTTTTGTGTACTTGGACATTTTAACAGTATTAATTCTGCCAGTCAATGAGCATGGTATATCTTTCCATTTGTTTGACTCATCAAGAAAAAGACAGAGAGGACTCAAATAAATAAAATCAGAAATGAAGGAGGGTAAATAACAACCAACATCACAGAAATACAAAGGATTATGCGACTATTATGAAAAATTACAGGGGCACCTGGGTGGCTCAGTCGGTTAAGCATCTGCCTTTGGCTCAGGTCATGATCTCAGAGTCCTGGGATGGAGCCCCATGTCGGGCTCCATGCTCAACGGGGAGTCTGCTCCTCCCTCTCTCTCTGCCCCTCTCTATCCCTTGCTCTCTCTCTGTCTCAAAAAAAAAAATCCTAAAAAAAAGAAAGAAAAGAAAAATTACAAGGTAACAAATTGGACAACCTAGAAAAAAATGGATACATTTCTAGACATAAGTTGTTGTTTGAATACTATCTTAATAACAATCCATCAAAAAAAGGAGTAGAGGCAGACATAATTTGCAAAAGATACTTTCAAGGTGCATGGAGTCAGATAGTAAGATGGCAAACTGTGGGGGGGTGATCATTCCAGTTACTTGTGGAAGAATGGAGTCATAACTCAGCCCACAAGAAGGAGAGAATGCTAAACTGGAAGGAAAAAAAAAAAGACAACCACAGCAAGGCAGCCCAAGTTCATTCTGTGTGTGTCCATGCGGTTTCTACAAAACCATGTTTCCTATCATTTTAAATCAGTGTTGTTAACTTCATTTTAATTTATAGAGGTTTTTACTTGCAAATTTAGTTTGGTTTTTATATGAATAACACCATAACTTTAAGAAGTATCCAAAACTTTCAATATTTCTACTTGTTTATACTTATGCAGATAACATAATAAAACCATTTTAAATCAACCTGAGAGGCCTGAAATGCTTTCTTTTCCTTGAAAGGGGTCTCTGCACTCTTTGGGTTTAGAAGCCCTGCTCCTCTACCAGTGCCTGGGTGGCTCAGTTGGTTAAGCATCTGCCTTAGGCTCAGCTCATGATCCCAGAGTCTTGGGATCGAGTCCCACTTTGGGCTCCTTGCTCAGCAGGGAGTCTGCTTCTGCCCCTCCTCTCCGCTTGTGTACTCTCTCTCTCTTACATAAAAATCTTTAAAAAAAAAAAAAAAGAAGAAGAAGAAGAAGAAGAAGAAGAAGTCCTGCTCCTCTAGATGTGTCTTGCTACTTCAATTAGATCTGGAGCTTCTCAAGAACAAGCCCTTATTTCTGCCTTGATATCCTCCAGGTCAACAGTTGTGCGCATGCTTGTTAAATTAACAAGGAATGAATGAGACATGTTCTTAAAATCTTGTTTCATGATCTCGTGCATGTGAATGCTACTTCCTGGGACCCAAATTCTTACTCATGGGATGTTACGCCTTCCCATCATGTTCCACCAGTAGGAACATCTATGCTTGTCTTAGCAAATGTAGAGGTGAGACAAAATTCAGAATAAATTATCTCAAATGCATTTTTTTAATCAATTAAATTTGTCCCCCATAGAAAACTGACTTATTAACGGATCTAATTTGCCACATATATCGATTTCATGGGAGTAAAATTTTGAAAGTCAAAAAAACATGATCTTATATGCTTTGGTTTTTCTGGAAAAAAACTTGAACTGTGTCCTACTTGGCTTTACTATAATGACCCCAACTCCCAAAGGAAGGACTATATTTTGAAGTAGCACAACCTCTGATTCCAAAGTCCTGTCACAAAATGAAATTTCCATGTGGAAAACTGAAACCCACCAATTAAGCACAGGCACAGAATAAAAATAACTTTTCAATCTCAGATATCATGCTGTGATGGAATATGCTAAAAAAAATTTCCAGAAAGTGAAATCAAAGTATTAGTTACTAAAATCTTAAGATGATGATATATGATGTAATATGTAAAACCTTAAATCATGAGATCGAGTAGCCCCACTCATCAAGCCTAATTGGGGAATTTTGAATAAATTTCTGCAATTACAAATTTATCCACATTATACCCTGAGCCATCAATAAAATACTCTGAAACAAATATTTTAATGAAATCAGAAGCCCACTACTCTGTATAAACCTGCTGATGTGAAATAAACTATGATAAATAAGCCCTTTCTCAGTACCTAAACTCTGGTTCAAAAATTCTGGGTCTACTGATCAGAAATTTAAGTATGATTTTTTGTCTTGTTTTGTTTTGGGTTTTTTTGCTTTTGTTCCTGTTGTGCTATTTAACTTAGTAGTATATTATAATAAATGTATAATTTATTTTATTAAATGTAACATATTCAAGGGCGCCTGGGTGGCTCAGTCAGTTGAGTGTCTGCCTTTGGCTCAGGTCATGACCCCAGGGTTCTGGGATCGAGTCCTGCATTGGGCTCCCTGCTCAGCAGGGAGCCTGCTTCTCCCTCTCCCTCCGCTCCCCTGCTCCCGCTCTCTTGCTCACTCTATCTCAAATACATGAATCAAATTTTTAAATAAATAAATGTAACATATTCATCCTAAACATTCAGATAATACAGGAATAGATCACGTGAAAGTCATAGTTCCATCTTTTTTTCTCTCGAATCCACTTTCTGGAGTTTAGCACTATTTACAGTTTGCTTTCTTCTAGCCAGACAACTGAGCGCAAATGGAAATTACTGTTGTAAAAATGGAATTGTATTATATGCAGCAGTTAGGGTCACAGCATGAAACAGATAACACCTTCAAATGGTGAGTAGAGTTTAACAACCAAATTAGGCATGAAGTTGTAGCAGTAGGAATGCAGGGAGGGTGCAGGAACCTGGGGCTTTACCAGTGGCACAGTCACCACCCTGGGATGGAGTGAGCTGGTTGCAGACTGAAGACAGAAAGGGTACACAGAGAGGGCTGCCCCACAGGATTCTGAGTCATGGGACCCAGCCAGCTTGCAGGGAGGGGCTCAGGGATATAAACTCTGTCCTCTGCTCCTTCCCTCTACCCTTTCTGAGCGCCAGCAGAACCAGGGGACAAGAACATAGTTAGAGATCTCCAGCAGGTCTGGCCCCGAGCCCTGTAGTAGCCAGGAGGAGGGCAGGGCCTGTGGGGGACAGGCCAGCATGTTCTGCAATTCTTGGTTCTCATGACTGATGAGCAGGGGACATTTTTCCATATCCCTTCTATGAATGTTCCTCATTCTTTCTTCGCTGTTATGAAGAATTCCGTTCTGTGGACTTATTCCAGCAGCCACTTAGGGATGGGCACTGGGCTCCTGGGTTTCACCAGTTCAAACAAAGTTGCAGGATCCATCCACATACGGCTATGTCTACAGACAGGTGGGAGAAGTCTGTGGCAAGAAGCTGCTGAGGCAAAGGGTCTGCTGCTTTCTGGAGAAACTAAGAAGTTTCCTCCCCTCCTCTTTTAGAGACTAGAGCTCCCAGAAAGCCGGTGTGCAGGAAACAGTGCAGCAAACTGCTGGTGGCATGTTGCACCCAAAGTGGAAGAATGGCAGGTCGAGCCAGAGGCAGGACAAGACACCACCCACCACCACCCACCAGGCCAGGCATCCCGGACACCGAGTTTTCATGGTACTCCTCTCTTCAGAGCAGTAGGACCCTCCTCAAAAGCTGTGTATAGGAAGTTCATTTTTTAACACTTTGCATGTGTAAAAATGCTTTTATGACTGGGTACAGAATTCTAAGTGGGAAACACTTTTTTCCCAGTGTATTAAAGGGATTGATCCATCGTAATCTGTTTTCCAGCCATGCTACCATCAAGTTAAGGTCTAATTCTTAAACATTTCTTTGTAATTTTCCTCTCCTAATTCCTAATTTTATAAACCATGTCTTCTCACACATTATTGAGAACTAAGAGTAGATATTATCCAAATTTTTCTTTTAGTAGAAGTGATTTTCACATGTTCAGTTTTTGTTTGCATATCCTCCCTTCTGCTATGTAAGAGAATCTCCCCACTAAGCCTCGTGTTAACTTTGTATTTGCATCCTCAGATTGGATGATGAGCGCTCTGATCAGGCCCTGCATTTCCCAGCACACGGTGTGTGTGTTTCCCGTGGTTCCTATCACTGTGTTCCTGGGTGTTGCCAGAATCAGCTCTACTGGGAGCTCAGGGCAAGTCCTCAACAGGGCTCCTAACAAACGTGCAACACCACGTTGACCCATACCTAGGGCAGCTCTGCTGGCCCAAGTCTTCCCCTTCATGGCTTCTGGCTATTAGGAAGTTGACTTATTTTGAGATAATTACAAAAATCATGTGCAGAAAGCAGTATAGGGAGGTCTGAAATCCCCTTACCACACAGTTGCCAGGGGGCTTCCCGACACCTCCTCGCTGCTGCTGACTTGCTTCTCAGGAGCCACCGGTTACTCTCCATTTTCTCCCCTGCAGCTGCACGGCTTTCCTGAGGGCTGTCACCTCTGCAACACGTATTAAAGAGCACTGCTGGGCAGGAAGTGTGGAAGGACCACACGCCTGGGATGGCTCAGGGTGCTGCTTGAGGATGGGGAGGACGTTCTGTCCGGATGTCCGCTCAGCAGCATAGACCCTGGGTCTCTAACGTGAGGACATACCTGCAGGTGAGGTAAAGTCCTTCGCACTTTCCCTTGCCTTGACATGTTGCTCATTTAGAGATGTTTAGGAATGAGCAAACTTCCCACATTTCACAGTTCCTTCAGGAAACTTTTACAAGAAAATGGCCTATTGCCAAACAATATCCTTTATTACCTGTCCCATTACAATGTTTTATCTGTGTGTGTCTCTGTGTTTTCATGGATATTTCAATGCAAAGATCATTAGAAAGCTAAATCTGCTGAAGATTGCAAGTGAGGCATTCAGAGCTTTAGGGATTATTTGTTGCTCTTTATCATCCACTCCTCTGGGGCCAATAAGCATGAACTAGATAAAGAGAGGAAATGCAATTATTTTTGTGCTTCTGTGTTGAAAAAACAAGCCTCTCCCATGGCCTTTCTGTTGGCCCAGTGAATCTTCTCTGACAATGCTCCTGGCATTCGGGAGTTTTATTTCTCCAAATGCCACAAATGGAAGATTTTCCACTTTAGGCCATCTGCAACCCTTTGCCATGAAAGCCTCTCCCTTGTATACCTCAGGAGGAATGTCTCCAGGCATGGGTGGGAGCACCCTCAGAAGGATACGGGTAGGAGCATCCACCCATGATTCTGGCAAGAGCTGACCACGCACAAGGCCCCCCTGATGTCCTTTCCTTCTGCCTCCTGTCCTTTCCCCACAGTGCAGGGCAAGGACAGTAGACAGAGGTAGTACTCGAAGGGGAGGATGCCATTTCCAACATCCAAGATGAAAGCAGGCCTCCAAACAAATTATATGCTGGAATGTGTTGTATTTAGCTGGAAGAAAATAGAAAAAAAATTATTATAATGGCAACATAGGTACAGATTATCAGTTTTAACATTTTCTTGTTCATTTGTAGTCCTTCCAAATGTGCTGACACAATTTTGAGAGTACTATTAAGGTTAGCTCATTCTTTCATATTTTGCATTGTTCAGTAAAATATTACATTTTAGGCAATTTTTCATGAAGCTATGTCATCTTTATGAGGATTGATTTAAATGTCAGCACAATAATTCACTAAGAGCCTGTTTCATGGACAATATCCTATTTGCCCTTGTTTGGGGATATTCAATTTTGTTTTATTTTCATGCATTAGAATAGCACCATAAATGATATACTCATGTGTGAGTAACATTCTTATAGTTTTTTAAATTTTTTTAGGTTCCCAGAAGCAAAACTTTCAGGTCAAAGGACTGAACATTTTTATAACTACCAAAATGGATTGCCAAATTGCTTGCTAACACTGTTCATGTTCTCAAACTTTGCGGGGTCATTTCAGCTAACACCAAGCATTTATTTTTTCCATGAGTGAATATTTAAAGAGACATATCTTCTTTGTCCTTGGCCCAGTGTTTGGTTCATTACTGGTTTGGACAACTACCATTGTTCAGATTTTCATCTCTTTGAAGTGATCCTGTCACAAGGAAAATTTACTCTGGAAGCGTGAGTTTCTTGCAAATGCCGTGGGGACTGCTCATGCATTTCTGCCTTTATAAGTTTGGTTTTGCTTACATAACATGGAAGGGCTATGCAATCATGCAAGGTGGAATGGCTCACCATTCTGGGTACACCATGCTGGGTGCACGGGGAGTGGCTCCCTGGGCCATAGCCACTCTGCAAGGGACTCGCACCTGCTAGACTTGTGCATCCCAACCCTGGCTTTATGACCTTTTGTAGTCCCTTAACCTCCATTGAGCCTCAATATCATATCCTAGAAAATAAAGGTGGTTTGGAAAATCAAGCAAGAAACTACTGTCAAATAGACACACAGTGAATTATGCTTCTCCCCTTTTGTTGTCAGGGAATGGTGCTACTTGAAGGAGTTATATATAAAGTATTTCAAATGCTCACACCCTCCCCTCCTGGTTATGTAGTAAATAAACTCCATGCTTCACCCTTAAAATCCAGATGCATGTATCCATGTTTTCCCTCCCTTTATTTCCTACCACCTGCCCCTCCCTCCTGCATACCCCAGCGGCACTGGTCTGCTCTCAGTACCTAGAACATGCCAGGCTTATCCTAGTCTGAGGGCCTCTGCACTTAGTATCTCCTGCACGAACACTTCTTACTGCCCACCTCTCTTGTCATAATGCAGGCGTCGGCCGGAAGTCCCCACAGCCTTCTCTGTCTGCCCTGGCTGCAGCCCCTTTCTTCGCTTAGGTAATCTCTACCTCGCTACTCGATTTTCCTATCTTTGTAGACCCTATCACTTCCCAAAATTATGTCACTCACAGAGTTGTTTACTTGCTTGTCACAGAAACTTCGTTTACTGCCAAATGCCCAAGCCTAAAGCGCTGGCACGCAGCAGGTGCTCATCAGCTATTTCTCGCTTGGGAGCCCAGTTGTAACTCATGTGTTGCATCGTGAGCAACAAAAATTGTTGACTAATTCTTTCACCTTGCCAAATAATTTTTTTTATTCCTCACCAAGAAATTATATGTGGCAGTGCACTTAATCAGTGTATAGCCCTGGTCAAACTTTAGCTCTTGCAGCAGGCATTCCAGATTCCTGCTCCTCTAAGATGAACCCCGTCTCTACACTGCAGATCATTGACACCAGAGAGAATGCTGACATTTACAGTGACCTCCTCTGAAGAGGGAGTGGTGATTTTTTTTTTCTCATGAAGTCTGCAAGACTTTTAAATAGCTACACCTTCCCATAATTGTTGAGGGAGAAGCCATGGAATTCATGGGGCTTCTTACTTGGGGACTTACTTTGAGATTAATCAAAGCTCTACTTCCGTTTGGTTTTTTGCTGATGCCTTCCCATCTCCTTTGCCATTACAACAGCCTGCAAAAATAGCCTGCACATAAATTATGCATCAAGTCTTTAAATATCCTGGTCTTTTTCCTTTCTTGCCCCTCCTCCACCCAAGGAGAAAGACTGCAATGCTTTTATGAAGTACCTGTTGTTTCTGCTGTTAGACCTTTTTTCATTATGCTAGATCATTTTCTTTTCTGAAAGAAATCGATGTTTGATGAGAATCTTTCTCCAAACAATACACACTAATGAAATGCATTTTTAAAATTCAATGTAGGAAGCGAAAAAAAATCATTATGAGAATTTGGTAAAGGATTGCCATATCATATGGGGGCATAGGGCCAAGTGGGTGCAAAGAGGACTTTCCTTTTATTAGTCATGTTTTAGGTCTTATATTTTAATATATGAAAATATAACAAAAAGTTAGATTTTTGAATTTTGAACAGTCGGTGTATAGGTATATTTTTATACTAAGTTTTTCCAAGTAATAAATTTTTACAAAGAAAAAAGTGAGTATTTTCACTCCATATCTCTCTTTATTAAAGTAGGAAGGTGGGAAGATCCACAGACCAACAATTTGAAAGCATGAGACCAAATGAATTGGAGTTACTATACTAGGGGAGCTCACACACATTAAGAATTTGCTATGTCCCTGGGGCTAAGCCAGGTGTTAGGAACATGACAGAGGAAGTTCTCTGCACATCAGTAAGGCAGAAGGGTCCTGATACAGAAGACAGAGAGAGGAGAGCATAATATTTAAAAGGGTGTAATTCTGGAATAAGAAACCCTACTCTCGAGGTTTAGGCACACATCTCTGCCATTGCTCTAGATAAAGCCCAGAAGCACAGTTTGCGACACCAGAGGCCTCATACTTGGTTTTTGTTTTAAGATGTTTTCTAATTACAAGATTTTTAAACAGCTACATAAACTGAATTGCAGCACCTAAATGTGATTTTTAAAAATTACGGGAAGGACATACATGGGAACACAAAAGTTCAAATTGGAATCAAGCAGGAAAAAGACATAACCTGTGGATGCAATTACATGACTGAGTGCATTTTAAAATATACCCTAAATGAGATTTTCAAAGTCAATGAAAACCATTCAAATAGATACTTAGTGCTTTCTTATTTTGAAACTAAATGATCTCAATGGCAAAATTAAACAGAGGACTATTATGGGTATGAAGAAATCATATTCTCTACATTTATGTGTGTATATACATATAGATGAGCGTGTGTGTGTGTGTTTAACTTAGCTAAACTCAGAAATGTGGTTCAGAGAATTGTTACGTGGACTTTTAGCATAGCAAACAGCAGTAAGCTGACTTACTAGAAGGGAAAACAATAGGCCACATTTTCAAGTGCCCTCTCATCAGAATGAGAATTTTCTAATGAAATTCAGGGGGTCTAAATCCAAACATCCCACACTGCTGCCTTTTCTCAGCACGGTTATGCTGCATCATGGCTTCTAGAAGGAATCTGATGAGAATACCAGACCCAGAACCAGAGTGGTCAGTTAGCTCCAGGCAGGGGTGTGGCCTGGCTGGCTCTTCTCTTTCAGATCCGCATGAACCTCACCTCACTAAACCTCTCTGAGAGTAGTGCTGCTACATGCCAATCCTTGCTGACATGCCCTCCTTGGGTGTCCGCTGTGCCCGTCCTTCTAGACACTCAGGCTCCTTCGGCTGATTCTCAGCTCTCTCTTTCTCTCCTTCTCATGATTTGTCTTTGACAATTGCCTGATTCATAGGATCTATTTTTCTAGAGCAGATTTCTTTCCTAACTCTAGATCCACATTTCTAATTGTCCAGAGCTGGGGGTACCACTCTGAGAGGGGCGTGGTGGTCAGAGGTGATAATAAGCAAAGGCAGAGAGATCTGGGGGTCCAGCCTGTCCTTGCTATACACCTGCTCTGGGTCCAGCTCAGCTTCCCAGCACTGGCCCACAGCCCAGCAGTGGCCCCAAGCCCATCACGGGGTCCCGGACTTCAGCCCACAGAGCTGATGCTTCCACAGAGGTGGCTGTTTCCGTAGAGGCAGGCTCCACAAACTTCTTCACAAGTGTATCATTTCTCAAAATTTCCAGCAAACTCTGGTCCATATATGCTGGTGTCTCAGGCTGACTTGGTGCCTGTCTTTCTCACCTTACCACCCCTGTTTCCAGACCTTCACTTACACCTGCCAGATTCATGGAAGTTCTCATTCTCCTATGAATCACCTTCTTCCCGTGATGCTTGTAGTGGCTCTCAGTTCCTGACCAAACCCTGAAGGATACACCAATTCCAACATGCTCGTCCTTCTTTCCTCATCTGACCAACATGTCCTTTCTGTTTAAAGACCCACCACGCTCTTTCCTTCCCCTCACATCCAGTCAGGCACAAACCCTCTCTATGGTCCCTTAGGTTTGTTCTTTCCTCTTCCTCTCCATTGCCACCTCCTCAGTTCAAACCTTCATTATCTGTCACCTGTCATTTCTTATCTGCTCAGCCCCCTCAAGGGGACACGGTCTGTTTCATACCCCTCTCACCTTAAATCCAGAAGCATGACCAGTACCATCTCACTCCCCAATGCCACTTGTACGTGAAACAGCTGCCCCTCTTGTTTTTAGGCACTCGGGTAATTTATCTCCATCACTCCTGCTCTGAACAAAACCTCTGGTCAGCCACTCCATCAGCTGAAGGGTCTGTCGCCTCTCTCCCCCACATCCTGTCACCACCCTGGGTGACTTCAATATCCACCGGGATGGCCCATGCAAGCATCCACCTTCTCAGTTCCTTGAGTGACCCAATTCCAGCGATCTCCCTTCCACTTCCTCTTCAGCTGCACATCCCCTTGGCCAGAGTCTGGACTCCTTCTTTAAGTCTTCAATTATCCCATATCCCAGTACAACCCTGGTCTCCCTCTCAATGTCTACACACAGCAGAGGGATGCTACAGAAAACTCATGGGGACTGTGGTTTCCAAACTTGAATTTCCCAAACCAAAGATACCGACACCCTCATTCCGTGATTCCCTTCTCTGTTCCATGTCCCTCTCCTGCTCCTGTAACCACCTCCACTGTCAAGTCTCCCACCTCAACACCTACTTCTCACTATCTACTGCTCAGAGAAACTCAAATACAAAGCCCTTCAGTTCCCTGTCAATCTGCTACAAACTCAGGCAAGCACTGAGCTGGGCACTAAGAGTAAAAGGAGGTTAGGTAGGGCTTTGGGTGTGTGGACTGTGGTAGGGTCTCGCAGTGGAGGAAGCACGGGCTCAAGCTCTGCTCTGCTTCATGCCCTGCCCCAACTCCTGAACAACTTTGAACTGGAGAACGGTTATGGATAATGCTGACCTCTTAGGGTACTTGAATGAATTACGTTAAATGAGACAACATAGAAATCTGCCTATCTCCATGGTGCTTATTAAACATGGTCGCCCTAGTCTTGCTGTGGAGGAATGCATAGGTCCATGTGGGTAAAGAGCCAAGCAAACCACCACCTGCAACGTGAGAAGTGCCTCTCAGAGGTGTGACCCACAATGATGGGAATTTAGGGATGGGAGTTACATGAGGGATCCCGCATATTTTTACTTTTATATCCCTAAACCTATGCATACATATGCATGGTGCTTTGAGTTTGAGAGAGAATTCTGGGAAAGGGAAAAGAGGGCTGCAGTTCTAAGATTTGCAGGAGTTTTTATATGATTCAGTTCAGGGAGTCTCAGCATACTTTCCTCAAGCAAGCATAACGTGATTAATGTAGCTTATTATTGGAGGAAGAGCTCTCCTGACACAACTGTTCGGCCCCCTCAGATCCTGAAAGTTGCCCTGCAGAAATCCCATCTTGGCTGGTAATTCATGAAGAAGAAATGCATTTATAAGTGGCAGCCTTGTTTATGAAGAATTCTCTCTGTCTGACTGAAGACAGTGCCGCTCTACTTTATTAAACATTTTGTGAAGCATGACAGATGTTTTTAGAGGGACTGATACAAACCCTGTCTTTCTAATTGTCTGGCTTCTCTCAGAGTCCAGGGTGCCTCGGCTTGCCCAGTTCACACCTCTGATGGCCTCCAATGGATCTCTGCAGGACAGGCTCTGTTCGAGGTACAGATGGTGACCAGAAGCTAGTTCTGCCCTCGGGCACTATACAGTCATCGTCCAGTGTGATGGATTTCATTTTTAATCAATTTCCAACATCTTACTTGGAACCTCACTAAAACTGATTGAAATCTATAAAACGTAACAAAAAATAGTGGTTCTGATTGGAGCCAGGGAGTAAGACCAGAAGCTGCCCTCTGTGGAGCAAAATTAGAAGGAAACAGGTCTGATGAGTGAGGGTTAAGATGCTGCCTGAATTTCAGAGAAAAAAAAAACATTGAAGAGCCCTCAGCATGGTTCCCCAAATTAAGATGTTGACAGGAAATAATCAAGTCAATTTTACTTCCTGCATCTCTTCCTGCAGATAGTGTCCCTTCTCCCCAAGTACACCTCCAGAGGAGGGGAGGTGGGGGAGCTGCTATACCATGTGAAAGCTCTCCATTCACCCCTCTTCCACTTCTAAAGTTTGAAGGTTTATTGTATTTTCACTTTACTTGCCAATCTCCTTCTATCCATGTATGACCCTTGGATTCAAACTCTGCTCTGTGGAGACACAGTCTTTCCACAAACGTCAGTTTGTACTCCATCCACTGCCCCAGAACATCACAGGCCCTCCCATGAAAGCCCTAGCCTTCTCTGAGGGCACTGTCATCCCACCTAGGGTGACCAACCACCCAAATTGCAGGGACTTTTGTGGTCTTTCAACTAAACATCTCACATTCTGGGAACTTGGACCTTTAACTTCTCTTCCATGGTGTGGACCAGGGAAGTGGGGATAGAACTCTCTCTCCTCCTTTCTCTGCCCCTGTAATCACTCCACTCTCTTACCTCACTATCCGGGATACCCAGCAGGAGCTCTCCAGTCCTGATCATTAGGAAGAGCTAATAATATCTACAACATCTGCCTTCTGTCCTGCAGAAATCCCCGTGGCAGAGAAGCACCAACTCTGGTTACCGTTAGATAACCAACAAAGAAAGGAAACCATAAGAAGAATAGTCTAACTAATTAACCTACCATATACCCAAATCATCCAGCACAATGCCTGGGCCGTGGTAAACAGTAACAACTATTACTTTTCCTGTGTGCCAGATGCAATCAAAGCAAAATAACACTCGGATCTCACCCTCAAGGGCCTCACACTGAGGTGAGAGAGATAGGCTAAAAGGGGATGAGTATTTGCGCTTTAAGTTATATCTGACTCAAAGTATTAAAAACTTTATCTGGCCTAGTGTGTGCAAGATGGACCACATTTTTTTTGGAGTCAGGAAAAATTAATGGAAGAAGGGCAGAAGGTCTGCAGGATATGGGAGGAGGCCACTTGCGGCAATCTGTGAAGAAGTCTGTTCCTCCGCCCATGTATGTTCATATTTTATGGTTTCTCCTCAGGGATCGCTCCTGCTTACGTCGTTTCTGACAGACTTCTAAATCTTCCTTTGTGGTTAAAATGAAATTCTTCTGCCTGTCTGGAAATTAAACGGGAGGTTATTTCTCTAGACGCTCGTTTTATTGATCTCAGAATGTGTTGTAGGGTTTGGGGACATATCATCTATAGTTAATGGGGACAAGGTTTTTAAAGTGGCTTGTTCTCTTGCTTTTCTAATTAGGTCAATAAACAAATACACTTAAGAAATGCTATCTCTGCAAGCTTTTGTTAGCAGTGCATCTAGAGATTGCCCTGGAGACCCTCACTTTAATTAGATTTCCATAGGGGGTCCAGACACTTTCATTGTCTTTAGGATTTTTTGGTGTCCCACTTGAGGCATGAATTGAGGAAAGAGTGGTTAACACAAACTCCAAAACGAAGCATATAACAATACATATTTATTTTTTATCATTTGGACAATATCTTCACCAAAGCTCTGCTTGCTGCTCTACTTTTCAAATATTTATTTCTCAAGTTTAGGGAATTCTGTCCTGTTTGTCACAACTTTGTTGATAAAAGTAAAAATTGACAATAGCCTAGATGTGAAGCCACAGATTATGGGTAGTTCATCCATAGGCTACAGTACAGCCATTCAACATACAGACCTGGGCACACACCAACACAGAAGAATCAACTGGTAGAACGATATGTATATTACAGCCCTATTTTTAAAAATAAGGATAGACTATTAACAGGGATAGTATTTTTGTATCTGAATTATGGGAATCTGATGATTTTTTCATATCTGAGTATTCTATTTTCTGCATACTGGTGAATTACCGGTATGTGAGTAAGTGGCATAACTAAAACTAAATAAAATAAATTTGAAGATAGAAATTATTTTCTGTTATAGTGGAGAATTTTTACTGACTCCAGTGCCCCGTGGACCTGGAAAGTGACTCAACATGGCAGGAGATGCTGGAATCAGAGCACAGCAGATCCAATGGGACCCTGGAGACCCAGCTGCACTCCCTCTCTCATGGTGAAGAGCTAAAGCCCTAGCAGCCAAATGTCTCGCTCAAAACCCTACCATTCATTAGTGCAATAACTGGGTTTCCTGACTCACATTTGAACTGCTTTCACATGGTTCACAGTCTTAATGAGAACTGCTCACAGAAGCCCATCAGCTTCTTGCCTCACACACAGTTACATGCTTTGAAGAATACAGAATAAATTTTCAATGCTCACAAATAAAAGGGTGGAAAATTTTAGAAATCCATGGCATCAGCCAGGTTTGGCTGGGTAGACTGATGTGTCTGGGGTTGGGCTGGGATGGATGGGATGACTGGCTCCCTCTGTCCACACAGTCTCATCCTCCAGCAGGATTATTTGAAAATTTATTCTGTATTCTTCAAAGCATCTAACTGTGTGTGAGGCAAGAAGCTGATGGGCTTCTGTGAGCAGTTCTCATTAAGATTGTAAGCCATGTGAAAGCAGTTCAAATGTGAGTCAGAAAACCCAGTTACTGCACTAATGAACGGTAGGGTTTTGAGCAAGACATTATGATAATTGAGTCCCAGAGTTGGAATTTGGACTTGGGCAAAACAAGGCCAAAATGAGGCTCTTAGCCGTAATTCTTCACCACTCAACTCAAAGAGCAGCAATTCCAAGTGATTTCTATACCCAAGCCAAACATACCAAGCATCTTCCTTCGAGCCTCCCCGGCAGTATACGGTTCTTCTGTGATAGTCCTTATCTTACCTTACTAGGTAGTAAAGTCGTGTTTCTACTTTGATCCCCAATTCTTAAATTTAAGCTACTTGAGGACAGGCCGTACCACTTCTCCACCACTGCATCTCCCAAAGCATCAGCACAGCAAGCACACGGAAATGCATTTGCTACACTTGAAGACACGTTTTTTTATTCGAGTATAGTTGATACACAATGTTACATTAGTTTCAGGTGTACAACATAGTAATTTCACAGGTTTATACATGATGCTATCTATGTTCACCACAAGTGTAGCTACCCTCAGTCCCAATATATCACTATCATTATATATTGTATATATCATTATATATATATATATATATAGTATATATGTATTATATATATCATTGCCTATATTCCTTATGCCATGCCTTTTATTCCTGTTACTTATTCATTCCATACCTGGAAGCTTATACCTCCTACTCCCCTTCACCCATTTTGCCTAACCCCCTCTCTTCCTCCCCTCTGGCAACCACCAGTTTGTTTCCTGTATTTATAGGTTTGATTCTGCTTTTTGTTTCTTTATTCATTTTTTTTTCAGATTCCTCTTATGAGTAAAACCATATGGTATTTGTTTTTCTTAGTCTGACTTATTTCACTTAGCATAATACCCTCTAGGGCCATCCATGTTGTCTCAAATGGCACAATCTCATCTTTCTTATGGCTGCATAATATTCGTGTGTGTGTGTGTGTGTGTGTGTATACCACATCCTTCTTATCCATTCATCTATCTTGGCTATTGTAAATAACACTGCAATAAACATAGGGGCACATATATATCTTTTTGAATTAGTTTTTTTTGTTTTCTTTGGGCAAATACCCAATTGTGGAACTACTGGATCATATGGTATTTCTATTTATAATTTTTAATTTTTTTGAGAAGTCTCCATACTGTTTTCCAGAGTGGTTGCACCAGTTCACATTCCCACCAGCCAGTGTGTATGTATTCCTTTTTCTCCAAGTCTTCATCAACACTTGTAATTTTTTGTCTTTTTTATTTTAGCCATTCTGATAGGTGTGAGGTGATATCTCATTGTGGTTTTGATTTGCATTTCCTTGATGATGAGTGATGTTGAGCATTTTTTCATGTTCCTCTTGGCCGTCTGTATGCCTTCTTTGGAAAAGCATCTATTCAGATCCTTTGCCCATTTTTTTGATCAGATTGTTTGGTTTTTTTGGGTGTTGAGTTTTATAAGTTCATATATATATATAGAGAGAGAGAGACAGAGAGAGAGAGAGAAGATATTAACTCCTTATTGGATATATCATTTGCAAACATCTCCGATTCAGTAGGTTGTCTTTTTGTTTTGTTGATGGTTTCCTTTGCTATGTGAAAGCTTCTTATTTTGAAGTCGTCTCAATATAGTTTATTTTTGCTTTTGTTTTCCTTGCCTTAGGAGACATATCTAAAAAATGTTGCTGCTTTAAGACATTTGCATTTATATTTATAGCTGAATTGATTCTGTAGTTTTTCTTCTATTTTGCTATCTTTGGCAGGCTTTTTAAACAATGTATATATGCTTTATAAAGATAATTTGGAAACTCCTATTTTTTTTTTTGTTCCATGAAATAATTTAAATATCTTTGGAATGATTTCCTCCTTAAAAGTATAGTAATATTCTCCTCTGAAACCATCTACACCTTATAGGGAGGCAGCCTTTGACACCTTTCTCTATCTTTCTATAATAATAAACTTGTTCAAATTTTCTGTTTCTACTGTGGTTTGTTTCAGAAATTCATATTTTTCTAGACAATCATCTTTCAGGCTCTCAAATTTATTGAATAGATATGAGCATAATAGTTTCCAATGATTCTTTTCATTTATTTCCCTTGTATCTGTGTTTATTTCCCCATTATTATTGCTAATTTTAGATATTTGTGCACTAATGGTTGTCAGTTTTGTTATTTTTCCAGGAGCATCAAACTTCATATCATCATTTTTAAGCCAGAAATGCATCAAAGGTTTAAAAATGAGTGATATGCTCAAATTTGCAATTTTTCAGAGGGAGGGAGAAGAAGAGAGAGAATCTCAAGCAGGTCCCATGCCCAGGGTGAAGCCACATGCAGGGCTCAGTCTCACAACTCTGAGATCATGACCTGAGCCAAAATCAAGAGTCAGAGGCTTAACGGACTGAGCCACACAGGTGCCCCTCAAATTTGCATTTTAATATTATTCACAAGGAGGCACATGAAGAATGAAGACAAAGTAATGGCCAGTTAAGAATCAGTGTCAGTACTCATGTCAATTGATAATAATTTGTGGAGCAGGGCTATCACAGACAGCAATATTTAGATTGAAGAATCAATAGAAATTGAGGGACAGTTTATGTGGGACAGAAAAATTGAAAGGAAAAAAATTCTCATGCTCATAGAATATTAGAAGAATCTAGATTTTTTTTCCCTTGTATTTAGATCAGAGCTCAGTGTATATTTCCATGTATACTCTATAGTCCTCTAAAACATGTATATTTACTGATAAGAAGATGTCAATACTAGCTAGGACCTGAGATATCCCAATAAAGACAATAATATGAGTTAAAACCATGATGCTGAAAGAGGTGTTACTTCTGTAATAGGGAACCCTTCTGTGGATTTCCTTCATCAGAACTCCTGAAAGATCAATGACTTTCCCTCCATCTCTGGAATACTCCAACCTCTGACAGTCTAACTACTTAAGTCAATCTAACCTTCATACTTACACTACATTAACATTTACATGTACTGACATTCCATTTAAAACATAAAGTTTTATCCCATTTCATAAAGATAGATGAATGCACAGATACACCAATGGGAGATAGATCAAAGAGCTCTATAAATGAAAAGTGTGGACCATGGTTATTTTAAAATTAGTAGGATTAATTCTGACTCTGAAAATGATGGAGTAAAAGGTCCAGATGTACACTGCTGCCTGAAACAACTGAAAATTAAATAAAATACAAAAATAAAATCAAATTAAATTAAAAACAAATACACAAACAAAATAAATAAAATAACAGTTTTCAAGTCACTTCTCAGGCAACATAAAACAGTGATCCTTAAAAGATGGAAAACAAATTAGCTGAACCTCACAATGGCCCCAGTTTACAACCTTGAGAAAGTTTCTAGTCTGTGGTGCAGAGGGGAATCCAGGCAGAGCCTAACAGTTTCCCTAAATTGAATGGATGGACCTGATATTCTGGAGAGATCAAGGCAACTAGAGTTTGCAGGACAGACCCACGAAAAGAGAGCTGCACAGAGACAACTTGGAAATCTTACAAAGATCCTGCCCCTAGGAGTTTCAGCAGGGATCACCACATGCATGTGAAGAAACTACCAGAAGCCAGGGAAGAACCATCAGAGAGGACTGCAGGAGAACCAGGCTCCAAACCCAAGGCTGAGAGGAGTCTGCCACAGCCCAGAGTAAAAAAGTTCATAAATCACAGAGCAGCAAGCAGAGTACACAGAGTGGTGGTAGGGAACAATTAGCCCTACATTAAATGCTGCTCTAGTCCCAATCCCACCTAATAAATCATAAAAATAAGACATAAAAAGATCAAACTGTTTCTACAATAACTATGTCCCAGGACAAAGCTTAAGAATATTTACAGAGGGCGCCTGGGTGGCTCAGTTGGTTAAGCGACTGCCTTCGGCTCAGGTCATGATCCTGGAGTCCCTGGATCGAGTCCCACATCAGGCTCCCTGCTTGGCAGGGAGCCTGCTTCTGCCTCTGACCCTCTTCCCTCTCATCTTCTCTCTCATTCTCTCTCTCAAATAAATAAATAAAATCTTTAAAAAAAAAAAGAATATTTACAGAAATATAAAAACAAACATCCAGTACATGACAAGGCTCACATCAATTCTAAAATTACCAGGTGTGCAAAAACAAACAAATGAATAAAACAGGAAAGTATGACTCAAATGAGGAGAAAAATTAACCAACCACAACTTAAAACTGACAAAGATATTAGAAATAGCAGAAATGGAGATTAAAATTATTCTAACTGAATTCCAGGTGTGCAAAAATGTAAAAAGATACATAAAAAATATAAAAAGGTCCATATCAAATTTCTAGAGATGAAAAGTATAATGACCAAGATGAAAAAAAATATTTTTAATGGGTTTAATGGGAGATTAGATATTGCAGGGAAAAAAAGATTAGTGAAGTCTAAGACATAGCAATAGAAACTAATCAAAAGGAAATACAGACAGAACATCAAAAACTGAAAATACTTTCAGTAAGTTCTGTGGTCACTTCAAGCAATATGATATATATGGAAGGAAAGGACAGAGGAAACTATTGAACTGATTTTTCCAAATACGATGAAAGCTATAAAGATTTAAGAAACTCAATAAACTCCAAACACAAGATCATGAAGAAATCATAATCAAATTGCTAAGAACCAGTGACAAAGAGAAAAAAGAGGCCAGAACAAAAAAACACATTATACACAGAGAAACAAAGAGAAGACATGTTTCTCACTGGGAACTGCTATGAAGATCAATAGCTCCCCAAAGACTTCCATACCCTTATCTCTGAAACCTATGAATGTATCCCTTTATAGTGACAAAAGAGGCTTTGCAGATGTGATTAAGGTTAAGATCTTGAGATGGTGAGAATATCCTGGTTTATCCAGGTGGCCCCAATCTAATTGCATGAATTCTTACAATCAGAGAAACCTTCCTGGCTATAATTGGAGGTATGAAGTGAAGACTTTACCTCCATTGCTAGTTTTGAAGGGAAGGAGGGAGACCACAAACCAAGGAATGCAGTGACTTCTAGAAGCTAAGAGAAGAGCTCTCAGTTCAGAGCCAGCAAGAAAACAGTAACCTTGACCCCACTAACTACCACAAAGAACTTAATTTTACAAACAACCCAAAGGAGCAATAAACTCCTTCCTAGAGCCTCCAGAAAGTAACACAATTTGCTGACACCTTGCTTTCAGCTCGGTGAGACCACCAGACTAATGACTAACTGACAGAACTATAAAATTAGTTTGTGTTGTTTGAAGTCCAGACATTATGCTATTTGTTACGACAACAATATGAAACTGATACACAAACAGTACAAGTGAGAAGAGAGGGGAGCATTATATTCAAAGTAATAAAAGAGAGAAAACACTATCGACAGAGATTAATTCAATACCCAACAAAATGTGTCAAAAATGAACATGAAACAGATATATTCAGAGCATTCCATCCTAAAGCAACAGAATACATATTCTTCTCAACTGCACATGGAACATTCTCTAGAAGAGATCACATACTGGGTCACAAATCAGGTCTCAACCTATACAAAAAGATTGATATTATACCATGCATATTTTCAGACCACAATGCTTTGAAACTTGAACTCAATCACAAGAGGAAATTTGGAAAGAACTCAAATACTTGAAGGTTAAAGAGCATCCTACTAAGGAATGTATGGGTCAACCAGGAAATTAAAGAAGAATTTTAAAAATTCTTGGAAACAAATGAAAATGAAAACACAACTGTTCAAAATCTTTGGGATGAGCAAAGGCGGTCCTAAGAGGGAAGTACATAACAATACAAGCCTTTTGCAAAACATTAGAAAAGTCTCAAATACACAAGCTAACCTTAAACCTAAAGGAGATGGAGAAAAAACAGCAAATAAAGCCTAAACCAAGCAAAAAAAAGAGAAATAATAAAGATGAGAGCAGAAATCAATGAAACAGAAACCAAAAGAACAGTAGAACAGAACAACGAAACTAGGAGGTGGTTCTTTGAAAGAATTAATAAGATTGATAAACACCTAGCCAGACTTAGCAAAAGGAAAAGAGAAAGGACCCAAATAAATAAAATGATGAATGAAAGAGAAGAGATCACAACCAACACAATAGAAATACAAACAACTATAAGAACATATTATGAGCAACTATATGCCAACAAATTAGGCAATCTGGAAGAAATGGATGCATTCCTAGAGATGTATAAACTACCAAAACTGTAACAGGAAGAAATAGAAAACCTGAACAGACCCATAACCAGAAAGGAAATTGAAGCAGTAATCAAAAATCTCCCCAACCTCACCAACACTTGTTTCCTGTCTGGTTAATTTTTGCCATCCTAACTGGTGTAAGGTGATATCTCACTGTGGTTTTGATTTGTATTTCCCTGATGGCCAGTGATGTTGAACATTTTACCATATGTCTGTTAGCCATTTGTATGTCTTCCTTGGAGACATTCCTTCCTTCCTTCCTTACATTTAGTGCAATCCCTATCAAAATACCATCAGCTTTTTTCACAGAGCTGGAACAAACAATCCTAAAATTTGTATGGAACCAGAAAAGACCCTGAATAGCCAAAGGAATGTTAAAAAAGCAAACCAAAGCTGGTGGCATCACAATGCCAGACTTCCAGCTCTATTACAAAGCTGTAATCATCGAGACGGTATGATACTGGCACAAAAATAGACACATAGATCAATGGAACAGAATAGAGACCCCAGAAATAGACCCTCAACTCTATGATCAACTAATCTTCAACAAAGCAGGAAAGAACATCCCATGGAAAAAAGACAGTCTCATCAAGAAACGGTGGTGGGAAAACTGGACAGGCACATGCAGAAGAATGAAACTAGACCATTTTCTTACACCATACACAAAAATAGACTCCCAAGTGGATGAAAGACCTCAATGTGAGACAGAAGTCCACCAAAATCCTAGAGGAGTACATGAGCAGCAACCTCTGTGACCTCAGCCGCAGCAGGTTCTTGGTAGACACGTCTCCAAAGGCAAGGAAACAAAACAAATGGATTTTTGGGACTTCATCAAGATAAAAAGCTTTTGCACAGCAAAGGAAACTGTCGACAAAACCAAAAGACAATCGACAGAATGGGAGAAGATATTTGCAAATGTTTTGTCAGATAAAGGGCTAGTATCCAAAATCTATAAAGAACTTATCAATCTTGACAACAAGAACAAATAATCTAATCAAGAAATGGGCAGAAATCATGAACAGAAATTTCTCCAAGGAGGACATACAGATGGCCAACAGACACATGAAAAAATTCTCAACATCACTTGGCATCAGGGAAATACAAATCAAAACCACAATGAGATACCACCTCACACCAATCAGAATGGCTAAAATTAACCACTCAGGAACCAACAGATGTTGGTGAGGATGCGGAGAAAGGGGAACCCTCTTACAATCTCAGTGGGAATGCAAGCTGGTGCAGCCACTATGGAAAACAGTATGGAGGTTCCTCAAAAAGTTGAAAATAGAGCTACTCTACAACCCAGCAGTTGTACTACTAGGGATACAAATGTAGTGATCTGAAGGGGCACCTACACCCCAGTGTTTATAGCAGCAATGTCCACAATAGCCAAACCATGGAAAGAGCCCAGATGTCCATCAACAAATGAATGGATAAAGAAGATGTGGTACATATATACAATGGAATACTACTCAGCCATCAAAAAAATGAAATCTTGCCATTGATGGCAATGATGTGGGTGGAACTAGAGGGTATTATGCTAAGCAAAATAAGTCAGAGAAAGACAATTATCATATGATCTCACTGATATATGGAATTTAAGAAATAAAACAGGATCATAGGGGAAGAGAGGAAAAAATAAAACAAGATGAAATCAGAGAGGGAGACAAATCATAAGAGACTCTTAATCATAGGAAACTAACTGAGGGTTGCTGGAGGGGAGGGGGATGGGAGGATGGGGTAACTTGGTGATGAATATTAAGGAGGGCATGTGATGTAGTGAGCACTGGGTATTATATAAGACTCATGAATCACTGACATCTACCTCTGAAACTAAAAATACATTGTATATTAATTAATTGAATTTAAATAAAACAATAAAAATTTTTAAAAAACATGAAATAACATGTACTTCAGATATACAAAAACTGAATTCATCATAAGCAGACTTGTGTTGCAAGAAATGTTAACATAGGTTCTTTTGATTGAAATTGTAAGCCAGCCAAAAGAAGTGAAAAGCATCAGAAATGGTAACTACCTGAGTAACTATGTAAGAATATTTTTCCATTATTTAAATCTCTTTAAAATAAAATTGATTGCATAAACAAAAATAACATATTATTTATATGTTATTTATTATATTGTACATATAACATAAGCACAAGTAAAATATCTGACAATGATAACATAAAAGCCAGGAGAGAGAAAATGGAACTAAATTCCTATAAGCTTCTTATTTAATATGTGAAGTGATATGATATCACTTGAAGATAGACTGTGTATTCCACATATAAGTGAAATCATATGGTATTTGTCTGTCTCTGACTTGTTTCTGCTTAGCATAATCCATCCACATGGTTACAAATGGCAAAATTTCATTATTTTTGATGGCTGGGTAATATTCCACTTAAATATATGTGATATATATATATATAAATATATGGACATAAATTATATTTTATATATGAGATATATACATATATATGTTATATATAACTATATTTTATGTATATAATTTATATATATAATACCACATCTTCTTTATGCATTCATCAATCAATGGACATGGACATTTGGGCTCTTTCCATAATTTGGCTATTGTTGGTAATACATTGGGGTGTATGTACCCCTTTGAATTAGTATTTTTATATTTTGGGGTAAATACCCAGTAGTGCAATTGCTAGATTGTAGGATAGCTCTATTTTTAGCTTCTTGAGGAAACTCCATACTGTTTTCCAGAGTGTCTGCACCAGCTTGCATTCCCACCAACAGTGTAAGAGGGTTCCCCTTTCTCCGCATCCCTGCCAACATCTGTCATATCCTGACTTGTTGATTTTAGCCATTCTGACTGGTGTGAGGTGATATCTCATTGTGGTTTTGATTTGTATTTCCCTGATGATGTGTGAAGTTGGGCATCTTTTCCCATGTCAGTTGGCCATCTGCATGTCTTCTTTGGAAAATGTCTATTCATGTCTTCTGCCCATTTTTTTAACTGGATTATTTATTTTTGGGGTGTTGAGTTTTATAAATTCTGTATATGTTTTGGATACTAACCATTTATCAGATTTCTCATTTGTAAATATCTTCTCCCATTCCATAGGCTGCCTTTTAGTTTTGTTGATTGTTTCCTTCACTGTGCAGAGCTTTTTATTTTGATTTGTTAAGTGTTGAATCACTAAACTCTACACCTAAAACTAATATTACACTGTATGCTAACCAACTGGAATTTAAATAAAAACTTTAAAAAAAAGAAGGTAGACTGTGATGTTAAGAGGTATACTAGGACCCTAAAGCAATCAACAAAACAAAGCAAAAAGTTTTAAGTAATCAATCAACTCAGATAAAATGGAATCATAAAAGGTAGTCAAATGATCCAAAAGAAGGCAAAAAAAAAAGGGAGGGGGGAAGGGGAACAAAGAGCAGATGAGACCAAAAAAAAGCAAAATGATAGTTTTGCACTTAATCATATCAATAATCACATTAAATGCAAATGATCTAAATACCCAATTAAGTGCCAGATATTGTCAGATTGGATTAAAAATCAAGATCTAGTTAATAATACTATGTTGTGTATTTGAAAGTTGTGAAGAGAGTAGATCTTAAAATGTCTTACACAAGAAAAAAAAACTGTAATCATGCAAGGTGAGGGATGTTAACTAGACTTACTATGGTGTTCATTTTGTTTTTTATATACAAAATCATTATGTTGTACACCTAAAGCTACTAAATGTTATATGTCAATTATATCTCAATAAAAAAAATAATTTAAAAAAAATCAAGATGTGGGGCGCCTGGGTGGCTCAGTCAGTTAAGCGGCTGACTCTTGATTTTGGCTCAGGTCATTATCTCAGGGTGTGAGATCCAGGTGAGGAGGGCTTCCCATTCAGATGGGAGTCTGCATGAGATTCTCTCCTCCTTCTGCCCCTCCTCCTGCTCACATTCTCTCTCTCTCAAATAAATAAATCTTTTTTTAAAAATCAAGATGTAATGACATACTGTTTACAAGAAACACTAAATATAAAGACACAAATGGGTGAAAATTAGAATGAAAAAGATATGCCATTTTAACACTAATTGAAAGAAAGTAAGAATAACTATATTAGTATCAAAGGGGATTTCAGAGAAAAAAAAAAATGTTACCAGAGATAAACAATGTAAAACCAAAAGCTGGCTCCTTGAGATCAATAAAACTGATTAAGTATCTAACCAGATTAATCAGAAGTAAAAAGAAAACACACATTACCCCTTTCAGGAATGAGAGAAGTGATATCACTACAGATACTAAAGATACTATCCATGGCCGGTTGCCAACACTAAGATTGGCCCCCACCCCATACACACAGTCCCCGCTAGGGGAAGCAGTAAGAAGTACCATGCCTTGAGGCTGGACGTGGGGAACTTCTGTTGGGGTCCCAGTGTTGTGCACATGACGTATTACTGATGTTGTTTACAACGCATCCAACAGTGAACTGCTCCATACTGAGCCCCCGGTGAAGAACTGTATCAGGCTCACTGACAGCACACCACACTAACAACAACGGGATAAGTTCCACTGTGCACACTGCCCCGGGCCACAAGAAGAGGGCCAAGCTGACTCCCAGCTTCTTGCAGGCATCGTGGCAAGATCAGGCCAGTGTGGCTGAGCAGATGATGACCAGCTAGAGGGCTCTCGGAGCTAGAGTTCTATCTGAGGAAAAATCCAAACCTGGAAAGAATAAATCTTCCTCCCTCCTATCTTTGGTCATGTAATAAAGGCGTTTATTGCTCAAAACCAACCAAACAAACAAACAAACAAAAAGATGCAATAGATAATGTGAAGAGTCTAATATCAAAGAAACTGAATTTGTAGTTAAAAATCTTCCTGCAAAGCAAATTCCTAGGTCCCTGGCTTCATTTATATTTCTACAAAATATTTAATGAAGAAATAGTACCAATTCTACCCAAACTCTTCCAGGAAATTAATCAGGAGAGTAATTACCCAAATGCCAATCAACTGTTACTAATTGTTATATAGTTACACAGTGAAATATTACACAACAATGAAAACAGAGGATCTACAATGATATGCAACATACTAATAATTCTTACAATGTGTTGTGAAAGAAAATAGACTTCACACGAAGTGGGAATATATGTGTGTCATGGTTCAGTTCAGTAAGTACAAATACAGCCAATGCTCCTCTGTGCTGTTAGGAATCAGGAGAGTGTTACACTTGGGAGGTATACCATATCACCTGGAAGAAAGCACAAAAAGACGTACTTCCTAGGGTCCTAGCAATATACTACATCTCATGATCTGGTACCAGCTGAATGGGTGTGTTCATTTTGTGAAACTTGGATAAGGGAGACACTTAACAATAAATACATACACTTCTATGCATGTACATATGTTCAATTAAAAGTTTTTTAAATGGTAGATTTGCACATCCTTTTTTAGTTTCAGATTTTCTCTGTTGAATTGTGAGCATGTTTTCATTTTTCTAAGTATAAGGCAACAGATTTTATATCTTTCATGCTGTACAGAGAAGTGGGTCTTTCTTGAAAAAAAGCAACATTTCCCTCACTATCTCTGTAACTAGATGATCTCTCACTCCACCAGCAACACACAGAAAATTCTGTAACTTTAATATTTTTTTCTTTTTCAATTTTATGGATAATTTTATTTTCTTGCTTTGGCTCTGCAAGTTTGCTGCCACACAGCTGTGCTAAATCAAAGAGAACATGCCTTATCTGCTCGGTAAACACAGACAAAACCAACACGGCTGATGTCCAAGTGTCACAGAGGGTGTTGTGAGTAAGAAATTTAAATATAAAAATATGAAATAATAAAATGGCACATGAAACTCTTCCTATGGTTGATTGAAGACAAAAAATAATAATGTGTTTTCAAACAAACGTTCAACTGTGGCCATACATATTTTAGCTGACTTACTTTGGATTTAGGTGGTGGTTTTGATGAAGAGGTGTTTGGGTCCTTTGCGGATTCTCAGCTTGGCTCCCAAGGAGAACTACTGTGGCCACAGCCACCTCACTTCCACAGTCCCAAATCACATCTAGGTTCTATTCCAATACAAATGAGACTGAAAAGGTACAGAGAATAAAGCAAGATCAATGTATATAACTATGTGGCTTAGTGCTTAAATTCAGTGATCGATAAGCCCTACTATTTGTGTCTGAGCATTAAGGGCTTTAAGTAAATAGGTAGAATTATAGAAATACAATGTTGACTTCATTCTAGAAAGTTTGCTCTTTCATTTTGACATTACCATATTTTCTTAATAGTATATAATTGAAGTGTTAATTATATATTGGACAAAAGATTATGCATGAGTCTTCATTCTTAGCCCCTTTACAATAATTCATAGGAAATATATGTTTGATCTTAGGATTTCCCTGTATTTTGCTATACTTTGCAGATGGTACTAAGATCTGCATTAGGTGTTCCCATATAATTTCTGGATTTTATAATTAATTGGGGTTTTCCTTATTCTCCAGTTCATAACCCATTTTTTTATAAATGTCCCATAAACCATTGAAAAAATCGATTTTCTTTTAGTAGACAGCAGAATTTTGTGTTTGTATTGTGCGTACATTTACCTCTTTTTAAGATTTTATTTTTTTATGAGAAAGAGAGAGCATGAGCAGGGGGAGCAGCAGAGAGGGGGTGGGGGAAAAGCAAGCTCCCCAAGGAGCAGGGAGCCTGACACAGGACTAGATCCCAGGACTGGAGATCATGACCTGAGCTGAAGGCAGACGCTTAACCAACTGAGCCACCCCTGCCCCCTGCATTTACCTCTTTAAAACAATTATATAAGCCTCACTGAGTTTGTCTGTCTTTCTATCATAGATATTTGTGCTAATGTCCAAAATGGCAATGGTGGTTTTGTTAATTTATCATTTTAATATGATGACTTTTATTTTATGTGTTGATATATTATCATTTTACATAGAAGACATAATCCTGTTTTTGTATTATTGTGGATTTGAATATCTGAACACCATATATAAAGGTACAGTTTTGAAAATAAAATTCTAATTTGACTAAGATTTAAAAGGTGAAACCTAGTTTTAACATATTTATATGGAAATAGTTAAAGGTAATTTTACTTCATTTTAGTCCTCCTTATTTATATAGACATTTTATTTATTTAGCAAGTCAAAGTAAACTTTACTTGATGACATAGACTCAAAATATATAAAGTAAAAATTAACAGCTCCACTAGGAGAGACTAACAAATTTGCTGTCATAATGGGAGATTTTAAGATAAGTTTCTCAATAAATAACACATCAAGAAAACCAAAAAACAAACGAAAATTTAAGTAGACAGTTTGAACAGCAATGTTGATAAGATTAGTCAACAGACATAGAAAATTGGATGCTACACATTTTTTTTCCATACAATTTACAATGATAGACTGCTTTATACCACAAGACAAATCTCAGTGAAAATGTATGGCATTGGAACTGATATGTTCTCCAATCACCAAACAATTAAATTTGACAATAATTTTTAAAAGGGTAATGAGAAAAAAGTACACACACACACACACATATTTGAAATTAAGAAACATTTCTAAATAATGGCTTAAAGAAATTAATATAAAAATTAGAAAATTTTAGGATGAAGAATATAATTCAAATACTACATACCAAAATGTGGAATAGACATAAAGCTTACTTTAAAAAAAAGAAAATATGAAAATTAGAAATTTACTAGTGTAATTAACAATGTATTTTTTAAAAAGAAAATATAGACCATTTCAATAGATGCAGGAAAAGCATTTCCAAAATGAGACATATATTCATGACTTTTAAATTTTTTGAAAAATAAGGATCAAAGAAAAAAAACCATATGCTATGGGCCAAATTGTGTGCCCCAAAATTCATGTTGAAGCCCTAACTCCTGCTCCCTCAGAATGTGAATATTTGGAGATAGAGCCTTTAAGGAGGTGATCAAATCGAAATGAGGACGTTAGGATAGGCTAGATCCAATCTGATCAGGGTCCTTTTAAAAAGAGGAAATTTGGACACAAGAGGAGACATCAGGGATGCTTGCACACAGAGGATGGCCGTGGGGGCACAGGGAGAAGGCAGCCATCTGCAAGCAGAATGCAACCCTGCTGGCATCTTGACCTGACTTCTGACCTATGACGAAATAAATTTCTGTTGTGGAAGCCACCCAGCCTGTAGTATTTGGTTATGGTAGCCCAAGAAAACTAAAACACCATGTGTTTAAAAAACAAGATAGAACAAATACCTTCCTTTATTTTGAAATATCCAAAGCATTCCCTTTCAGATTAGGAACAAGGCAAGGATAACTGCCATCAATCATTTTACTCTGTATTTTATCCAAAGTCCTAGTCAATGTCATAAAGAAAGAAACAAAATGGGCAATGATCAGAAGAGAAGACACAATGCTGACACTATTACAGAGGATAAGAGTTGCGTATTTGAAAAACTCAAATTCAAGCAAGTTATTAGAATAAATAAGAGATTTTAGCAGGACTGTTTAGCAAGAAAACAATGCCACATTTTATATGCAACTAACAATTGCATGTAATTTTATGTAATTAAAATGTAATTTTAAAACACAAATGCATCAAAAATATACTGTACTTAGGAAAAATACCATTAAAACTGTTAATTTTCAGAGACAATTATAAAACTTCAATGAAAGTCATCAAAGAAGAATTAAATAAACAGTGAGGTATACTGTGGTTCTGGATAAGAAAAATCAATGCCATAAAGAGGTCAATACCCCAAACTGTCTAATGGAGTTGATACAATTCTAATCAAAATCCCAATGCCCTGCCCCCACCCTCAGGTACTCAATAAGCTATTGCAAAATTTATAAGGAAAAACAAGAAGCAAGAACACTCAAGACATTTTGCAGAAGAGCAAGGAGGAAGACTTGCCTTATTTAAAATCAAGATGGATTTTAAAGCTATAATAATTGGGGCACCTGGGTGGCTCAGTTGGTTGAGTGTCTGCCTTGATTTCAGTTCAGGTCATGATCTCAGGGTCCTGGGATCAAGCCCTGCATCAGGCTCCATGCTCGGCAGGGAGTCTGCCTGAAGATTCTCTCTCTCCCTCCACCCCTCTCCCCAGTTATTTACTCCCTCTCATTCTCGAACAAATAAATAAATCTTAAAAACAAATTAAAGCTATAAAAATTAATAGGCTAAAAGTTTGTCCATCTTGATAAATGGGCAAATAGAACAGTATAACAAATAACAGGAGAGAATTAAAAGCCCATACATAGATTCACATATGTGGAAGCTTCCCATAATGCACAGTGAGCATTTCTGACCAGTAGGGAAATTATTGATTTCTTAATGACCATGGGATAATTAGATATCTATGCAAAAATTAGAAAGTGGATTCTTTCCAGAGAAATAAAAGAAGAAGAAAGAAAATGGATCCTAATCATGGCGCTTAAAAACACCTCCAAGTGGTTTAAATATATAAATACAAAAGTAAAATATGTTAAACTTACAGAGGTCTCTGGGGAAAAAGGGGCTTAAGATATAAAAAAGGAACAAATCACAATGAAAAAACTTATAAAATCAACTGCATTAAAAATAAGATTTTCTATATAATTGTTGGTTGACAATCTGGCCCCCATACACGTAGGGCAGGGAAAGATGAAGAGGCAGGCTACTGCAGATGGGGAGGTGGCAGGTTTAACAAGCAAGGGAAATTACAAGGCCAGTAGATCTCTGCACCCACTGCCAGAATTCTAAAGGTTTACATAGAGGTCTTAATGGGACTCAGCCATATATACCATGTAAATGGTCTCGAAAACACCTTACACTATCAAGGCTATGACCTGGGACAGATCCTGGTGTGGAAAAGGTAGGCATAGCATACATGCCAAGGACAGGGGAGGAGGTGAGGAGCCTGTGAATATCAAGGCCCAGCTCATGGGTCAACCGGGGGTCCTATCTTCTTGACCTCTTCCAACAATATTAAAAAAGGCAGAATATGTTTGCAAAACCAGAAATTGATAAAGGAATGGTATCATTATTAGAAAAATGTAAGAAAAAAATCAGTCACCTCAGAAGGAAAAATGTGTGGAAGAACAGATGAGGAAATTCAAGTGGCCAATAAACATATGATAAAAAAAGTTTTAGTTCATTAGTTCTTGAGGAAATGTAAATTAAAACCACAATATGATACAATTTCAGTCTATCTCACTGGAAAAAAAATTTAAAGTGCACTCTTAAAAACTACTAACAGAGGCGCCTGGGTGGCTCAGTCAGTTAAGCATCTGCCTTCGGCTCAGGTCATGATCCCAGAGTCCTGGGATCAAGTCCCACATCGGGCTCCCTGCTCAGCGGGGAGTCTTCTTCTCCCTCTGTCTCTGCTCCCCCCTCCTCTTGTGCTCTCTCTCTCTCAAATAAATAAATAAAATCTTTTAAAAAGCAAAACAAAAAAACTATTGACATTCCCCATATCTTCAAACACAATTACAGCCAGCTACATATACTATTAAAACTCCTAAAAACATTCATTGAGTGAGATGTACAGGAACGTTCAAAGCAGAAAAAAAACTCGAAATCATCCAAGTGTCTATCAAGAGCAAAATGGATTAACAAATTGTGGTATATATGAAAATGAATGAACTATATCTACATGCATCAACACAGATGACACTTTAGAAAGTCAAGTAAACAAATGCACATCATAGAGGATGTATCTGGTTTTGTTCCATGTATATAAAGTACAACAGCAGGCAAAGACTGAGCAATATTTAGCTTAAAGATACAAACACGTGTTAAAACCACAAAGAAAACAAGGGGATGAATAACACAACATTTAAGAAATTGTTAACTTGAGACAGGGGAGTAGGATAAGATTAGGGAGGGACATACATGATCTAAAGTTCTAACATTCTATTCCTTAATCTGGGTCATGAGTACACAGATATTCATCTTATTCTCTAAAAAATATATCATTATACAAATTATGAAAAAAGTTAAAGACCAACTGCCAACATTTATCAGGCACAGAGAATTTAGGAATTTAAATACATTCAATCTTTTAAGGAAAAGACAACGCAAACAAAATTTTTTCCAGAGTATCCAAAGAGTAAAAAAAGCTTCCAAAATATTTTTTAACCAACCTTATTTGAATACCAACCTGTAAAAGGTAGACTAAAACATAACAATATAGAAACCCAACCAAATTCATGACTATTGGTACAACATATTCATTAAAATATCAGCAAACAAGGGGTGCCTGGGTGGCTCAGTTGGTTAAGCGTCTGTCTTCGGCTCAGGTCATGATCTCAGGGTCCTGGGATCAAGCCCCTTATCCGGCTCTCTGCTCAGCAGGGAGTCTGCTTCTCCCTCTCACTCTCACTCTGTGTGTGTACTCTCTCTCCCCGCACCACCACCCCCGCACCCCTGCAAGAAAACCAACTAGCAAGTATCCATAGACAAAATAGCATTGTGAAACTCCCAGGACCTAGGAGTATGGCTGGAGCACTTTCTGGATACTTTAATTTAAAGTGCTCACCTGCCATGGAGAAAGAGAAACAAAGTAAAACAGGCAATGTGTATCTGCTAACAAATTACAGCTATCATTATTTTAATACATTTGTTTTTTAACTTTTAAACTAGAGTTGTAAGTGAATTATGCACCACCATTACATTATTCATGAATGGAACTTTGACAATACATCTTCCATTATCAGTGAGTTTTATACATTTATATGTTTTCACACTGTCCATCAGCATCCTTTTATTTCAGCCTGAAGAATGCCCTTTCACATTTCTTATAAAGAAATTAAAACAATTTGTATGTGAATTTCATGATATAGAATTTTCATATATGTAAGAGTTTTTCATTTGATCCTCCTTGTGTTTTCTAGGTATAGCAACTACTTCTCCAGGACTATCCAGTAGACATCTGTTATGGGCAACAAAAGTAAGCCATATATATAATTCAAAATTTCCTATATGTTGTACATATTATTCTATTCTAATTTTTAATTTACTTTGGTCTGTATATCATTCTTTTGTTCCTTATATAGTTGCTATCTGTTTTGTAATTTCCTAGACTGCCAACATTTTAAGTCTTTCTAAAAGGACATATTTTGGATACATTTTTTGTGTCTTTTGCTTCACTGATTTGATGATTTGTATTTGTTAAGTTCCCTTTCTATTCTTTTCTTTAGTTTGCTTTTTTTTTTCCCCCTTACCAAGTCCTTTCAGCAACCTTCCATTTTTATTACTTTCTAGAGAATGCATTAAGTATCCTGAACATGACTTTGGCATATTTCCTGTCGTGCACTTGATGGGCTCCTTCACCTGAAAAAAACTGCCTTCCTTCAGCTTCATGGCAACATCCTCTCCTCCTCTTCCTGTCCCTCCTCCTATGACTCCTGGCTCTTCTTCTTGCTATTTCCATCCCTCAGCTACTGCTCTCTCCTCCTCTATGTCTGTTTTCATTAGATATTAGATCTTGTCTATTTGTCCTCCAAGCCTTTTAATATTTGTCTCTCTGTTCCATCTTTTTATGGGGTGGCTCTATATTCTCTGATATTTCTCAAACTTGAGTAAAAACCATCTCTCTTAAGGTGACAATACTCAGGAAACACCAAGCACATACCCAGACACAGTTTAAGAAGCAGTCTGTTTTTAGGTCGATAACTCAATTGTCCATCATATGCATTTAGCCTTTGAGTTTTTTTTTTTTAATTTGTTGTAATCCCATGTCTCCATTTTCATAGTAGCCTCATTGGATTGTTTCATGGAGGCTCTACCTTCTCAATGTGCTCTCAAGATTCCATTTGGAATGTTTTTTAGGACTATTAAGAAGCAACCTCACAAGTTTCATACAATAAGGAATTTTGAAAAACAACTTTAAAAAGAAATGTTGAACACCAAAGTGTGGCTTCAGGGACAACCAAACAGAGAGTCTCCCGCGCCCTCTACGCAATTTTGTCTTGTTTTCTCAAAGCCACATTGGCAGCCTGGCTTTCTTGCTATTAGGTGTAAACACAAGTCCTAAGCCTTACAAAATATAGGTAAGATGAAAGGAAGAACAAATGCAACAAAATAATAACCAGAGGGGAGAGATTAAAAAGAAACAAAACCGTCAACTGAAAATAAAATAGGAAATTAAAATAATTGGAAAAGAATTTAAAAAACAACAAATATGTAAGCCTAATTGCAAAAATAATATTAATAAAACTAGAATAACAGATAAAAAGCTGATTAGGTAAAAGCATATGATAAGGAAGTGAAATCAACACAAGATAAAAATAGGTTCCAGAATATTAAGAAATAGAAAATTAAAAGTTAAGGCTTAAGAAGCAAAGGGAAATGTAATATTTTTTAAATAAAAATGAAAAGACAAGATGTCAGGGGTCCCCAAAACCATGCTCAGGCTTCATGATTCCCTAGAATGATTCATGGGACTCAGAAAAGCTGTTGTAGTCATGGTTATGGTTGATTATGGTGAAAGGACAGAATAAAATCAGCAAAGGGAAATGTACATAAAGTCCAGGAAAAACCAGGAGCAATCTTCCAGTTGTTCTCTCCCAATGGAGTTACAGTGATGGGCCTAATTCCCCCAGCAACAGTGTATGAGGACGGGTGCAAAGGTGTCTAGGGTTTTTACCGGGGCTCAGCATGCAGCACCTGCATGACTGACCTTAGCGATCCTGTGAGTACCAAGGCCTGGGGCATACAACTACACTCTCATCAGGCAGAATATCCCAAGGGCTCAGAGCTCATTCTCCCAGGAACCAGCCACTGCCCAGTACTGAAAACAGGTCTTTCTTGGGAATGTGCAAGGCTGGAGCAACCCAGGCCTGACCAGTTACCCCTTTCCCGCAGAGGAGGGTAGAAAAAAAAATACAAGAAAATGGGAAAGAAGCAGAAAGATTAAAAACCTAAGAGCTAGAAGAATTAGGTGATAAATCTAAAAAAAAAAAATCAACATCTCAGAAACTGCATCTATTAAAGCATGACAAGATTCTCAATTGAAATAATAATACAGGGAAACAAAGGAAAGAAGTGAGGGACATCAGTTATAGGCAAGCAAAGCGCTTCTTGCTTCCACCTCTCTCCAACCTCACATGCCCAGCAATGTCCTAAATTCTACTAGCACCCATCAAGGTGAACCCCCTGGTCAAAGAAGCCACCCTCTCCAGAGGCTCAGCCAGCAACCACCAGCCCATGCCCTGTGGTCCTGTCTTATGCTCAGGTGCCCACCGGCTACTAGGAATGTTGCCAGCTATGCTGTGCTTGGAAGTTGGGCAGCACATTCGTGTAGGCATCTTGGATGGCAAGCATATGGCTTGCTCCTTCACTAATCACCTTAGTTACATCTCGGCCATCTCCTCATAGTGCATCACCTGCTAGTCCACCCGTCTCCCCCCGCGCCATGTATCTACATATTGCAGAAATGCAGATTGACCATTTAAGACAAGAAAAAGCCTAATGAACATCATGTCACAGTAAATAGCAGATGTCTAAAAGCTTCCATGTTAACCTGTAGGAACAGGACAACAGAGAGAAAGAGAGAGTGCCACAGGCTTTTGAGAGCATGTAATACTCCACTGCAAAGTGAAAAATGCATTTGCTGAAAGCAAACTGTCACCACTTATGAAAAGCTATCAGGGCTCCAAGTCCAATTAAAGAGGAAAAAAATCAATAGCGATTCACTTCCTTGTTAGAAGAATTGATTTTCCTGATAAGGTTCACAATATTCTTAGAGTTTGTCTTAATCATTTTCTGGCAGAATGGCACAGCTCCAACTCTCCCCAAATTTATAGTTAAATTGAGATCAGTGCTTTAGCAATGCATGGAGTTACAAATCAATCTCATCAAAGAGGACAACACATCCTTCGGACAGAAGATGAGCAAAATACCAGCCAGTCATCCTGCTCTTGCCAAATATTCAGTTGTTTATTTTATCTTTTTTAAGAATCTAGGTAAGGACCACCAGCTCCCATTTTCATCAGACTTTAATATCAAAATAGATATCTGGTTTCATTTTTCTTGTTCTGATAAATAAAACTCTGCCCTTGGGTTTAGAAGAGCTAAGTCTGCAATCCAGCTCCATCTCTTGCTGGCCACATGACCTTGAGAAAATCATTTCATTTCCCTGAACTGCTTCTCCATCTTTGAAAAAGAGGTTGGATTTGACAGTGTGTGTGCTGGATATATACGTGGCTATAAAACGTTTTCCCCACTGTCCAAAAGCAGAGCATTCCTATGAAATCTTTCATAAGCTGAAATAGCATAAAGCAGAGTATCCCTGGGTTTTTTAAAGTTCACTTCACTTTTACAAAAGATCTACACTAGTACAGGAACAGCTTTTTTCACAAAAGTAAAAATCCTTTTCGGATTTCTTTTGGTTAGAGAAACCGGGTACCAATGTACCTGTATGTGTAATTTAGCATTACATATAATTAAGCATTACATGTCGCATGCACTGGGCTAATGCATCAACTCATTGAACCCTTCCAACCACCCCATGAAAAGGCTATTGTAATTCTTTTTCATAGACAAGGGCACAGGGGCTTAGAGAGGTTTAGGTACTTTGCCCAATCTTAACCCTCATCCAGGGTGGTATGAGACACAAGCTCTTGACCACGAGGCTCCTAAAACAGGACTCTAGAAACACCCCCTCCTATATTCTCCTTTTGGCAATTTACATTTCACATTCGCTTATGAAAGTTTCTGGGGAGTCCTGAAGCAAAGGACCAGTTTATCCCAGCATTTCTCAAATAGTTGGATTACAGAACTTGCTTTTTCATGTATAGTCTAGCAACATCCCAAAGTATAGAGGAAAGGATACGGGACTAAGAATCAGAAAATATTTCAGTTCCAATCCTAAACATAAGCTACTAAATATATCACTTTCAAATTGCTTAAACTTTATGGATTCCTGTCTCACATTTAGGTCTTTCATCCATTCTGAGTTTATCTTTGTGTATGGTGTAAGAGAATGGTCGAGTTTCATTCTTCTGCATGTGGCTGTCCAATTTTCTCAGCACCATTTATTGAAGAGACTGTACTATATGTGGGCTAACTGAATTTAAATTTTTAAAAAATGCTTAAACTTTATAAGCCTGGGATTTCATTATTAAATCAGTGGAACAGCTTAGGAAAGCTGTACATAAATCAGATAGGACGCCATATGGGGAAGCTTTTTTTGTAAATAATATACTACACAGATCCTAGGGGATAGTATCATTAATTCAGTTTTTTGAACATGAAATGTGAGGAATGGTTTCCCAAGTAACACTTGTTAGTCATTCATAAAACTTTTTTTTATAAGATCCATTTCTTTCTTTGTCTTTTATTTTTGTAACCATCTAGTCCACTCCAAAACATCCAAACAGCAAAATAATTGAATCTCATCAAAGGCCTTTTTCTCTTACACTCATTTGACATGAATCTCTATTCAATCTTGATATTTTAAATGACTGCCCTAAAAAATTAATTCTATAAAACCCACAAGTGCTATTTGAGACTAAGTTTTAAAGTAAGCACATAGAGGTGATGGGCATTAAGGAGGGCACATGGTATGATGAGCACCGGGTGTTATATGCAACTGATGGATTGTTGAGCACTACATCTGAAACTAGTGATGTACTACAGGTTGGCTAATTGAATTTAAATTTTTTTAAAAAGTAAGCCCATACATAAACCTGGTATTTTCCAACAAATTGATTTACACATTACCTGTGGATGGCAAACTCTGTTCTAGCAGCTCAGCACATCACATTTTTTACTCCTTTTGCTCGTTACTTGTTTTTTTTTCCCCCTATTGTTGCCATCATGTTTTATATCTCCTATACATCATCTAAAATACTGCTATTTCACTATGGGGTAATACAACAAAATTGAGAATTCAGCATGAGAAAAATCTGGACTCAAGGAGTTTAATGTTCAAAGTACCATCAAGCATTCCACGTGTGTGTGTGTGTGTCTGCGTGTCTGTGTGTATGAATTAGGGTTCACAGGCCAAACCAAATCCTGCCATCCTCCTAGTTTTGTACTGCCTGGGAGTTAAAAGTAGTTTTTACATGTTTCAATGGTTGAAAGGGGAAAAAGGAAATACGTTGTGGTAAGTGAAAATCATATGAAACTCAAATTTTAGTGTCCTTAAGTTTCACCAGAGTGAAGCCACACCTTCCAGTATAACAGCGGTTGAGTAGTTGGAACAGAGAGTTGAAGGTTTACAAAGCCTGAAATATTGACTATTTCGCCCTTTACAAAAAGTTTGCCAGCCTCTGCCTTATGCTCAGGTTTTTCATCCAATGCGGTTTAGCTGAGAAACTGTAGTTACTCTACTGAGCAGACATCTGGGGACAGATCTGGGGGAATAAGCTTAGTTAGCTTTTTAACTTAACTTACAGTGTAGGCAGTATAAGTTAGCAGAAATCTCAGGGCTTGGACCTGGACCTGCACCTTGACTCTGGTTTTCTCAGTTGTCTGTCTTAGGATATTGCCATTTGAATATCCCCATTCTCAACTTCCTTATCTATAAAGTCAGACTCATGAATTTAGCCCAGGACCTCCCACAAAGCAGTCTTCCGATAAATGTCAGGTTCCTCTCTCAGGTCCCAGCAAGCGCTACAGAGGACACATTACAAATGGACCCCAGCAATTCATTTTGTGGTCCAGACCACACAACAATTTAAAACTAAGGAGCAGACCAGCCCCCAGCCTGCTTCCTGCAGCTTATTCACAGCACTCTTCAGGTCTAGATCTTTTTCAGACAGATCATTTAGTTTCGCCCTTCCTTCTTGGAAACAATTACTGAGCTGCATGGGCTTCTCTCTGGAAATGGGCTTAAATCTGGACCTCCAGCCAGCACCCTCCAACAGCCCAGCTCAGAGCAAGAACCATGGACAACACTGGTGTAGCATCCCTACAAGTGGGGGGAAAGGTGGGAGGTGGGCACAGCTGGAAAATTGGGCCTCTAAGTGCTTAAACTAGTCAAATGAGATGAACACTCTGTCTCTGCCCCAACCTGCTCAGTGCTGAAGACAGAAGAATGCAAGGCTTTGCCTGGCCACTCAGCTCAAGTTTGTTCATGCCTCCCTACTCACCTGATTCATGGCCGTATTCCTGCAGGGTCAGAAAATATAAGTGTGGTGTCTCCCCCAGATCCTCTGTGGCAGGCTGACAGACCCATCCCCAAACTTCTGGGAGTGACGGCTGTTGCTAAGGGGCACAGGTGTTCCTGCTCAGGAGAACTGCCCTCGACCAAAACCTTGTGGTTATGCGCTCCCCTCCTCACCCAGGACCATCCCTGAGCCAACACGTAACTGGTACAGGGGTACAAAAGGCCACCCCCTTGTCTCATGACAGGACAATTGCGCTTCTCTGTATGCTCCAGAGCCACCTCCCATCATCCCCAGGGCATCAGGCCAAGGCTAGACTTTTCCTGAAGTGATGTCCTTGCTCTGCTCCTTCTGCTTTCCTAGCTCACTGCTTTAGTCTCTCCCTTAGGGTTATTTCTGAAAAGCACTCCCTCCCGAAATCACAAATCCCTGTCTTAGTCCCTACTTCTAAGAGCCTTAACCTGAGACACTTTGACACTTCGAGTCACCCAAAGAGCACAGGCTTGGACTAATCCATACCTGGGAAGGTGAGGTGGTTATGGAACCTGGACTGGATCGCCCGACGGAAGAACCAAGCGGCACTCGGAGATCTTGGAGGGTCAGAGGTTTATTTAATGCTGGAGAGCTCAGAGGAGAATGATCTCCAAAGACCTGATCCCCGAGCACAAACAAAGCAGGTAATTTATACACTTCCACTTCCGCATACTTCGTACTTTTGGCACAAGCATGAAGCGGGGCAGGGAGAAGAACCCGGATTGGCGCGCTTGGGAAGCAGGGCAGAGAGAACCCGGAAGAGGTCCGGGGCAGGGGCTGGAACTCCTTTGCTGGCTCGGTCAGCCATCTTAAGACACAGATTTCCCTTATCATTCCCCCCTTTGATGCCCTTTTAAACTCCTAGTTTAGAGGGCATCATTTTCATCCTCTAAGGGGCAATAGTGAATAAGGAGAAGGGCATTAAGGGCATTAAGAATACAAGGCCAGGAAAACCATGGTGAAATGTGCTTAGGAGTAGACAGCAGAGGGCCAATAAAAGTGGGGTCTACTCCTTAGTTAGAGGGAGCCATCATGGCTAACCTGACAAGCAGATAAAACCTGTGGACAAGTAAGTGCAGTAATACACCCTAGGGTCACCCAATAAGCAATGGCAATAGTAAGCCTCTGGGGGAAGTCCAGTAGGTGGGGCGGTGGTGCACAACAGTGTAGAGTCTGACTTCTAAGATGAGGGAAATCACGCCAATGAGAGCTAGGCACCACAGTGGGCAGGTGTCCATTAGTCGGTGGGGTCTCATTGAAGGTGAAGCCAGAGCCGGTTCGTGAGGTCTGGCTGGACTCTCCACTGGCACAGCTCCTCGTCCAAATGATGCGCTTTCTTCACTCTTGAGTGGTGGACCCACGGGGTGACACCTGAGAACTTGAGGGCAGTAGGGGTGGTTAGAACAACAGTGGGGGGCCCTGTCCACTGGGGTCTGAGGGGGTCTTTCTTCCAATCTTTGACCCAAACTGAGTCCCCTGTCTGGAAGTATACCTGAGACCCTAAGGAGACTGGGGCCCTCTCAATGGTGTACTTTTGTAATTTATTTAGGGTGGCCCCCAGGGTCTGAAGCTGCTCCTTTATTTTTTATCGCCAACCTGATGTAAGTTTCCTGGAAGGCTCCCCAGGCATGGGGGAGGCCGTCCATATATTAATTCGAAAGGGGAGAAACCTAGTGTCCCAGGCGTGCAGCGGGCATGCAGGAGAGCTAAGGGTAGCAGATCCGGCCATGGGAGATTAGTCTCCTGACAAAACTTTGCTAAGGTTCCCCTGAGGGTGTGATTCATTCGCTCTACTTTCCCTGGAGCTTTGGGGCGGGTAAGCCGTGTGGAGTCTCCAGGTGATGTTGAGAGATTTGGTCAAGACCTGTACAATGTTACAAATGCAGGTCCATTGTCACTATGGATTGTTAATGGCAGGCCAAACCGGGGCATGATCTCCCGCAAGAGGACTTTAGCTACTTCTCAGCTCTGCTCCGTCCTGGTCAAGAAGGCTTCGACCCACCCAGAGTTGTGCATACTATTTGACGTTAAGTTCTTGCCCCAGGGTGAATTTGTCTGCCTCCTTGATGAGTAGGACTGTGGCTGCCAGCACCCTGAGGCACACTGGCCATCCCACTGCCACGGGGTCTAGCTTCTTTGACAGATATGTAACTGGCCATTGCCAGGGCCCAACAGTCTGGGTGAGTACCCCAAGCACTATTTTTTACAAAGAGATTGAAGGGTTTTTCTATCTGGTAGGCCCAGGGCTGGAGGCCACCCCAGCATGGTCTTTATCTCTGTGAAGGAGGCTTCTGCTTCCTCAGCCCAGGTAGGGAGTTCTTGATCTGGTCCCCCTAAGAGATCATAGAGGGATCTTATTATTGCCAAGAACCGAGGGATCCAGATGCTGCAGAATCCTGCCGCCCCCAGGAATTCTCATAGGCCCTTTTTTTTGTCTGGGGCTGTGGCAGGGAGATGATGACTTTCTTTCTCTCCGGCCCTAGTTCTCTCTTCCCTTGGGTGAGGAGGAAACCATAGCAACCTGTTGTTGGCAGATTTGTGCTTTCTTCCATGAGACTCGGTATCCCGAGACAGGAGCTGTAGGAGGGTCTTTGTGCCTTTTGTGCAGTCTTCTTGTCTGTCACTGGTAAGGAGGAGGCCATCCACATACTGGAGGAGGGTTCATCGTGTGGCCTCTCTTGGGAAGCTGGTGAGGTCCATGGCCCGCACTTCCCCAAAGAGGGTTGGTGAGTTTTTAAACCCCTGTGGGAGGCACGTCCAAGTCAGTTGCATCTGGTGCCCTGTATCAGGTTCAGTCCATTCAAAGGCAAACATTGGCTTACTCTGGGGAGCTAAGCAGAGGCAGAAGAAGGCATCCTTTAAATCTAGGCAAGATGCCAATCTGGTCCCCCTCAGTCTGAGTCTATTCCCGCAAGGCCTATGAGGTCCTCCTCTCGGGGTTCTTCCTTGTAGTGGCTAGGCTTCTGAGCCTTTCCCCGATTGGGACATTCATTTTTCCAATAGCCTTTCTCCTTACAGTAGGTACATTGATCCTTTGCCAAGGGGGTTCTGGGTCTCCCCCCTTTCGGTGGTCGGGGTCTTCCCCACCTTTGTGTCATCATTTTCTTTCAGGGCGGTGGTGAGGAGGATGACCTTCTTTTTCATCTTTTTGTCAGCTTCCCTTTCGGCTATGACGTCCCTGTTCATGTAGACCTTATTGGCAATCTCTATTACGTGGCAAAACCCTCTAGTTTCTGAAGTTTTTATTCTGATCTCTGGGGTGGCCTGAGCCACAAAGGAGGTGTTTACCATCTGTTGGCTTTCCTATGCCTCGGGATCAAATGGAGTGTATATCCTGGATGAGGCGATTAAGACCCTGGCCTGTCCCTGCCTATTACAAGTGAATTGCACCCAGGGGGGAAGGGTCTGGGCAATTCCTAGCCAGGAGTCAATGTACGGAAACTGGTCAGGGTGTCCTGGTTCTCCTGTTACGACTTGCCATACTCAACGAATCATTGGGACATTCAATGTCCCTTCTGAAGGCCACCTGACATTAAAGGTGGGTCATTCCAATTCACATAGGGTTTCAACTTGCCGAGGTCCATCCTGACTCCATAGTCTCCTGAAAACCCCTTCTTGAAATTTTTGATCATGGTCTCTGGAACCATAAGTTTACTCTGCCCTGACCCCATGGTGATGTTCCCATGTGTGGTGACACAGAGAAAGACAAGGGGGGTGGGTGCCTCCTGTGGTGAGGAGATCAATCAGATGCCCATCTGGCCATGTCCCAAAGGAGCTTAGGCGAGGCTTAGCCATAGCAGTCTCAGCGTTGTGATTTATAATCTGGAATCTATACCAATGCCGCCCTAGACTGTATGCCATTCACCACAGAATCACAGATGGGCCCACTCAGACTCCATAGGCTTCTGGGGACCTTAAGGATGCCCGCTGGTGGAGTCACAGAATCAGTCCACTTGAGCAAGCCAGGTTGGACTGCACATTCACTCACACATTCACACTCCAGAAGTTATTACATTCCCTCCCCGGGAATCCCCACCTGTGAGGCCTCTAAGAGGTCTCTGGGAGGTGATCAGGCTCCCCTTCCACCCTGATGAGTGGGCCTGTCTGGATCCTGGGGCCACAGGCCTTACATTATCTGACCTCGGGACCAGGTCCTTACCTGCCAAGTCTCCTTGAGTCCAGCAGGAACAGCGGAGCGGGGCCTGCCCGAGATGACCGGGGCGAGAGACTGCCTAAAATTAGGCAGGGCATGCCTTCTCCATTAGGATCCCTCGTTCCGTCAGCACCCCACCGTTGCCCCAAACCAGTGGCAACAATGGGCCAGCGCAGTTGGGTTTCCCGGTCAGGGAACCAAATGTTATGGAACCTGCACTGGATTGCCCAATGGGAGAACCAAGTGGCACTCGGAGATCTTGGAGGATCGGAGGTTTATTTAACATCGGCAAGCTCAGAGGAGAATGATCTCCAAAAATCTGAGCCCCAAGCACAAAGGGGCTAATTTATACATTTCCACTTCTGCATACTTGGTACTTTTGGTGCACTCGGGAAGCAGAGCAGAGAGAAGAACCCAGAAGAGCCTGGGTGCAGGGGCTGGGACTCCCTTGCTGGCTCGGTCAGCCATCTTAAGACACAGATTTCCCTTATCAAGGTCACCAGGACCAGCCCTAGCACCAGAATCAGCAGACTGGGATCCACCCATGAACACTTCACCCAACACTCAGTGCACATTTGATTGATGACAGGGTCAGATTCGGACATGGGTGGGCTGAGGAAAAACTAGGGGGCCTCTAGGGATGAAATTCCAAGACTGTTCTTTGAAATTATAATCTTGGCGTTAATGCCTGAAGGGATGGTAACGGCTTAAAAGCTGGCACAAAGAGAAAGAGGGCCCTTTTGCAAGGCGAGGCCAAGATGAGGGCCAGGAGAGCAGGCAATTCAGAACAGCCCTGGCAAGGGTTGAAGGCTTACAGAAATTCAGCTTACCCCATGATCAACCTATGATGCTCTTTGACCTGAAGTGTAGCACTAACCTGGTTAATAAGGGGACTGTGCCAAGTCCATCGGGAGCATAAGAGGGTAGAGGAGAGAGGGCATTCTCCTCCCCTTCCTTCACCAGGGGGAGAATGATTGGGAACAATGTGGTGACCGTGACAACCAGGAGGCAGCCACCATGTCATTATGTCAGTGCCACATGCATTCAAATCGCCAGCCTCATCAAGGTGGCAGGAAAGGCAGCCGGCACTTACTCTGCAAAGATAATTTAAAAGCCTTGAGGTGAGACTCTCGGCCAGATTAAATGGGTTTTGCTTCAGTGGCTTAAGGCTGATCAAGCAGTCAGGGAGTGGAGGAAGTTTAAAGATGATGAAAGGGGAGCTATGGAAATAGTCTGTCATAGTAAAAGGAATTAGGCTTCAAAGGCAAGTCGGGGATGTGTCTGTGAACCCAGAGGAACCATGCAGCGATGGAGACTGAACCCATGACAGAGGACTCAGGTGGGAGAAGGAGAAAATGAGTAAATGTGAGGAGTCCCCTGGTTTCACTGACATGGGGAAATTGACAAAGGGCCAGCTTGCCAGAAAAACCAGAACTTGCTGTGGTGTTGGGTAGAATGTTGGTTACCAGGTAAATCTGTAAATGTAATTCTACACTAGACTGCAAAGGGCAGGAACCTTTTGGGAAGGTGAAAATATTCTAGGTCTTAATTGCAGGTTAAGATTTGTCAAAACTAGATACCTGTGCACTTGAAATGTGTCAATTTAAAAAAAGTGTTCATTTTATGGTATGTAAATTATACCTCCATAAAGTTGTTTTTTTAAGTTTATACAATGAATATATACTGGAAATGTGCTAATAAATGATTATTTCACCTAAAATACTAATAAACTAATCAGTTACTCACAGTATTGATTAAATCTTGGTCTTGAGATCACAGAATTGTACAAATTGCACTGCTAGCTAATTGAGTAAAAAAACTAATTTTCAGAGATTTCAGTTTATTTGAGTGAAAATGTACCATTTTCATTTTTTACTAATTAGCTACTTTTTCCTAAAACTTCTTTATGAAACAAGTGGATATATGTGAACTGGCAGGAGAAATAGTTTGCAATGTTTGGACAAAATGTGTGAGAGTTTTGAAAACTAAGTTTTATTATTTCCAGGATGGCTTATAGTCCTCAAGCGTACTGAATTGCAGTGGGCACACAATGGAATTAACTAGAACATCATTATTTATCACATTTTTTTTTTAATTATGAACTCTGTGTGTTTTCAATCATTGTTTCCTGTATTTCAGGCATAAATTGTTTTGGAAGAGATTTGTTGGACCAAAGCTGAAAGAGACAGGAAGAGCATATAGATCAGGCATCAAATGGCATTGTGTTTTGAGCAATGGTTGTCAACACGATTTTTTCCTAGCAGAACGTTGGGAGGAATTTTTCCCATCTTTTGGCCTGCTTTAGAACCTCATACTGAAGTCAGAAATTCTGTGGCTTCTCTAGGAAAAGGTGATTTTAAAAAAGCAAAAGTTTTACAAATACAAATTGGAACTGTTTTCTATTTGGAGACCTAATGTTAAAAATCTTTTCATGGAAACCAACAAATTAAAAGGTATTGGAAATATGTGTGTCATAAAACTTGGAGAGGTAAAACTAAGAAATTATTTCTCCAACTGTTCCAAATTGGATTGGGAAAAATGTTTTTGGCATTTTTGTGGGCATTAATCTGTTAAAAGTAAAGTTACTGCAGAATATAAAATTGGAAGGGCCCTAAAATTTATTTGACTTTTAACCTTAAATTATTTTGCTCTTAGGTGGAGTATTAGTCATGGTTCTCTAGAGAAACAGAACCAACGGGTGTATGTATATATAGAGAGAGAGATTTATTTTAAGGAATTGGCTTCTGTGTTTGTGGAGACTTGGAAAGTCCAAAATCTTCAGGGTAGGACAGCAGGCTGGAGACTCAGGAAAGCATCTCGGTTCAAGTCCAAAGGTGGTGGTCTACTTGCAGAATATCTTCTTGCTCAGAAGAGCCATATGTTTTCTATTAAGGCCTTCAACTCTCTGGATGAGGCCCACTCACATTATGGAAGGTAATCTGCTTTACTCAAAGTCTACTGATTTAAATGCTAATCTCATATATAAGAGTGCATTTACAGAAAAATAATGTCTCAGTACTGTGGCCCAGCCAAGTTGACACATAAAATTATCCATCACAAGTGGGGAGGAAGGAAAAAAAATTGAAATATATCAAAAATGACTGGGAATCACACATAACAGTATTGGCAGATAGCTAGATTTTAGGTAAGTGTAGAAATAGAACTGAAATATGATATAGCCACTTGTACTTGAACTTTGGTGACATGTTTTTGGTGGAACACTGCACAGTCAAGGTCACAAAGAGCTGTAAATTGTATTATGAAAACATTCCCACCCAAAGTCTTCTCATTTTAATATAGGCTGTATTTCTCTGACAGTGGAATAATAATAGTCCTATTTTCTGATACTTTCAAATTTGGAATACTTGGCAGAGTGAAAGCTTAGGTAATGGTTACTCTATATACATATATCAGGGCCTCTAAGACATTGAAATTCAACACTAAACAGTCTGCAATAATTATTTTTTAAAAATTGATAGTGATAGTGGCACTAGTTAAAACCAAAACAGGGATGTGGAGGGAAAGAAAGGCAATAGGTATAGAGGTGGATCCATTTATTATCAAACCCAAACAATTGCTCAGTTTTAAAGGACCTTCCCCAGAGAGACCATGTGATTCCTGTTCTTCACAGTGGACCATGAAAGAGGAGAGAAGAATTTATCTGCCAGTTCCCATCTCCCTTTGATCAAAGGTTTAACACATAGCCATTAACTCCCATGCACTTCCAGCGTGTGGGTACCAGCTGGCGCCGATGGAGTCTCATGTCTCCACACAAGGGGAAGCCAGGGGCAGCAGGTGGTGGGCACGAGAGGGTGTGTGGTCAGGAGAAAGGTGCTCAGATCCCACAGAGTAGCTGTCACAGGTTGGGTTCCCTGGGAACAAACCATGAGATGGAGATTTATGTACAGGTGGTATGTTGGGGTGGGGGATGCTCTTAGGGACAAGACTGGAAAGTGAGTGAGGGAAGCAGGGTGGGGCTGGGGGGGATCTGGGCAGCATGCCACAGCCTCCATTTCAGACTCTTGTCTGGAGTCTGGGCAGGCTGAAAGAATCTGCTGTGATGCATTAAGAGATGTGTGATGAAACCAGTCCTTATACCATTCAGATACGCTCATACTCCACCATTACATCTGGCTCCTATGCTACAATATTATATTTAGGGCCTCTATTTTTTTTTTTTTTTAAGAGAGGAAGGTGGGGAGGGGCAGAGGGAGAGGGAGAGAGAGAAGCTTAAGGAGGCTCCACGCCCAGCACAGAGCCTGACACAGGGCTCTGATCTCACAACCCTGAGATCATGACCTGAGCCAAAATCAAGAGTCAGATGCTTAATCCATTGAGCCACCCACATGCCCCAGGGCCTCTATTTTTGACAGAACATACTATCACTTCTTCTCTGAGAAAATACAATTAAGCAGCCCTAAGGTTGACTTCAAGGTTGTAGACAACCTCAGTCGTGTAAAACAATAGAATTAGTGGGAATAAAAGCTACAGTTCCTTTTGCTACAGCATGTCCCAAAAGTCAAACAGATATTTATCACTGCCCTTCTTCCCCACCCATTCTGGATGTATTTAATCTCAACTGAGCACTTCAGCTAGCCTGAGTTGCTTGCCTGCTGGAAAGAACCAGAACTTAATTTGAGCCTTTAGTTGCTTTATCCTTGTCAAGTGGTGGTCATCCTATTTCTCAGTTGCTTTTAACTTAAAAGCACAAGAGACACAGCACTGAACTCTCTATCCAAGACATAGTCCATCCAACCCAACTGTGCAGCAGTAAGCCTAGCCTGGCTCCTTGTGGAAATAGGGTTGAACATGCCTCTTTGTAGAAGAAACAGACAAATGGAAACGTACAGGAGCCTGAGCCAGGTTCTACTAGCAAAGACAATTCATTCTGGCTCCTGAACAAACACAACAGATTCTCAAAACTCTATAAACTTCTCCAGCCATCTTGCAAACAATCTATCAATAGTGACCTATAATAAAGGGCTCAGTGTTTCTTCAGACTGTGTCAAAACAATTACCAGTGAAAAAATAAATTAGCCAAAGGCTGAGGACCTGGCTTCTCTTGATTGCAAACCACTCCTGGTGACTCCTGGCTCTGACCGCCCCCCACCCCCCACCTCCCAGGAAGAAGAGGCAGAAGCCGACCAGGTTAGTGTGGCATAAACGTAGTGTGCATAAGGAAATGAGGAACCCTAACAGTGTGGTTGGTCACCAAGAAGAATTCCTCCCAGCCAAGCTGGGTTTTATTCTTTGGCATCAGCTCACCTGGATGGAAAATAAAAAGTTCAAATTACTTGAAGAAAGCCATCTTTTTAAACAAGTAAATTCAAGACAAAACAAAACAAAAACAGAAACTTGAGGCAGGAAAGCTCAACACAGATATATTATAAGAAAGTAGCATGTGTTCAGAGATGTGTGAGCCCACCCAGAAGAGAGGATCCACGGAGGTCAAAGAGTGACAATTTGGTCATAAAAAAGGAAAATAATCATTACAGCCAGAGGTAATAAATATCTCCTTATGAAGGAGATATTCATCCATAAATCTATCAAAAAAGAGAGATCATTCAAAAGGAGTTAATGATTGTTAAGTCACACATTTTTGATATTGTTCATTAAATATGTTATGAACGGGTAAACCCAAATTATGAGTTCTACAGTAGTTTTCACCCCAAAAAAAATGTTTTACAAAAAAATTTCAAACATACCAAAAACTTGTAAGAATTTTACAGTGACCATCTGTACACCTAGATTCTACCATTAACATTTCCCTCTTCTTACTTTATCATGTATCTATCCTCAATCCCCTATACCCTTAACATTAGTTTGCTAGGGCCACCAAAACAAAGTTCTACAGACCCGGTGACTTAAACAACAGAGATTTATTTTCTCACAATCCTGGAGGCTACAAGTCTAAGATCCAGGTGTTAGCAGGGTTAGTTCCTTCTGAGGGACTCTCTCCTTGGCTTGCAGATGACTGACTTCTCTCTGTCTTTACATGGTCTTCTTCCATGCTCTATATCTTAATACACTCTTCTTATATTGGATTAGAGCCTACCTAGTTAAATTACCTCTTCAAATACAAAGTCCTAATACAAAGTCCCAGGTACATTCTGAGGCACTGGGGGTTGGAAATTCAACATATGAATTTGGGAAGGACATGATTCAGCCTGTAACAACATCCATGGAGTCTTTTTATGCTTTTCAAAATAAATTGAAGGCATCAAAACGCTCTCTCCTATAATGGACTGTTGACCTAAAACTAGCTTAACAAACCTAGAAGGGTTTCACATGGACCAAACCCTGTTTGCTGCCTTTTACAACTTTTTCACTTCCCTGACTCTACTGAGCTTCCACTCACCCTCCTATTGTCTCCCTTTAAAATGCCCAGGCACCTCTGTACAAGTCAAAATTGAGTCTATTCATTTCACACTCTTTTCACTATCATAATAGTATATTATTAATTAAAATCTGTCCTTACCACTTTAACTAGTGCCCAGCTATGTTTATCTTGGACAGAGGGTGAGTTAACAGTTAACAGGTTCTGTCATAAATGAGGAGTATGCTATTTTTTTAAAGATTTTATTTATTTATTTGACAGAGAGAGACATAGTGAGAGAGGGAACACAAGCAGGAGGAGTGGGAGAGGGAGAAGCATGCCTCCCACTGAGCAGGGAGGGAGCCTAATGGGTGGTTTGATCCCAGGACCCTGGGATCATGACCTGAGCCAAAGGCAGACGCTTAACAATTGAGCCACCCAGGTGCCCCTGGAGTGTGCTATCATTATACAGGAAAACAGTACTGAGAGGTGGTGTCGGGGAACAGTAAGAATAGGTGAGAAACAATCATAAATAAAATTCTTTTTATGGGAAGAAATAAATTTAGAAAAACATGGAAAAATGAGTTCTGTTGAAAGGGCTGTGATAATCAAAACAGGAATTTATTTAATTGGAGGAGGAGAAGAACTTAAGATCACTTAGTAAAAACTAAGTTCAAGGAAATGGGTTGGTATGTTCAAAAGAATATGTACAGGTCATCATGGATGTTGTGACCGGCAGAACTGTGTACTTCCCAAATTCATATGTTGGAGTTCCAACCCCCAGGGCCTCACAAAGTGCCTATAAACAAAATAAAGAAGGAGCATTGTAAATTTTCATTTCTGTGATTGTAGAAGTCAGATGTGCCAAGAACAGTCTAGATATGACAAAATGAAGCAGAGGGTCCAACTGAGGCAAAATTGAGGATACAGCACTACCGATTCGATGCAATGAGCCTCCTCTCCATGCTAATAACCACATAATAAGGCGAAAAACACTAGTTCTGGGGACTGGATTGTGTGCCCCCAAAGTTCTAACACCCATGTTCTAGGATTCTCTCAGTAGTGTCTTGTTCTTAAATAGTTGTTAGTAGTTCTTCTTGTGACGAACAGTGAAGTTAGGAAGAACCTATGTTGCCATCTTGGTGACATCACTCTCAGGATTCTTGATTGACAGCTTTTCATTCCTCCAGTGCTTTGAATATGTCATTCCACTGCCTTCTGCTCCCCATTATTTCTGCTGTGAAGTCAGATGCTAATTTATTGGGTTTCCCTTGTTAATAATGAGTCATTTTTCTCCTGCTCCACTTCCAGATTTTCTCCTTGTCCTTTGCATTCAGTATCTTTGCTATGATGTGTCTATTTGTATATCTCTTTGCTTATTCATTCTACTTGGAGTGTGTTGAGCTTCCTGGATGTGCTGGTGTTTTTCAATAAATTTGGGATGATTTTATCCATTATTGTTTACAATATTTTTCCTTTTCTTATTTCTATTTATTTATTTTGTTTCCTGCTCTATTTTTGGTACTCCCCTTATGTAAATGTTGGCACAGTTACCACACCAATGTTTCTCTAAGGCTCTGTTCATTTTTCTTCATTCTTGTTTCTCTCCTCTTCAGATTGAGTAATCTCTATTGATCTGTCTTCAAGTCTGCTCATTCTTCCTTCTGCCAGTTCAAATCTACTGTGAAGCCCTTCAAGTGAATCTTTTGTTTCACTTATTCTTGTTTTAACTGAAGAAATTCCTTTAATGTGCTTTCTAGCTTATTACTGATATTTTCTATTTGATGGAATATTATCATCACACCTTCCTTTACTTCTTTAATCATGGTTTTCTTTAGTTCTTTAACATATTCGTAACAATTTTTTTTAAAGATTTTATTTATTTATTTGAGAGAGATAGTGAGAGAGAGCACAAGTGGTGAGGGGGGAGAGGGACAAGCAGGCTCCCACAGAGTAGGGAGCCCAATGCAGGGTTCCATTCCAGGACCCTGGGATCACGACCTAAGCTGAATACAGATGTTTAACCGACTGAGCCACCTAGGCACCCCTCATAACAATTTCTTTAAAGTCTTTTTCCATTGTATCTGACATCTGGTCTCTCTCAGAGGCAGTTTCCATTGCCTGAATTTTTTTAGGTGTATGGGTCAAACTTTCCTATCTCTTTGCATTCCTCATAAATTTTTTTGTTGGAAACTGGATATTTTAGATAATAACAATTCTGGACACTGGTACTCTCCTTCTGGTACTTGTTATTGTTATTTGCTTTTTTGTTTGTTTAGTGATGGTTTTGTTGTTTTTTTAGTGAAGTCTATTCCCGCATCCCACAGTATTGGTTCTCTGATGTTGGCCCTTAGTGGGATGAAGAATTGGGTACACCCAAAATTGCTCTGGAACAAGTGTGGTTTTGTCAGGACTCTCTTTGACTGTCTCTTTCCCTGACCACACCCATGAGCCCCACGTATGCCAGACACATTCCAATCCAGGGCATTTCATCTTTGCTTCTCCCCTCCCCCACCCCGGAAGACTCTTCCTCCAGATATTGTGATTTCTTACTTTCTCATTTCATACATATTTTGAGTCAAATGTTATTTCCAAAGAAAATTCTTCTCTGGCATATCTATAGAAAATAGCAGTCCCTCTTGGAGTGCTTCCTTGTTTTATTTTTTCCCACAACACTTACACTGACTGGCATAATAATATGATTTATTTTTATTGTCCATCTCATACACTAGAAGGTAAGATTCACAAAGCATGAATTTTGCCTACCACATTCACTGTTATATTATTTCTAGGGCCAAAGACAGTCCTTGGTATATAGTAGGCACTCTCCAAATATGTGTTAAATAAATTAATTTTTTAATTAATTAATTAATTAATTAATACTGCTCACCCTATACTAGGCATTAAAAGTAGGGGGAAGTATGCTCTGGAAAGAAGACTAAGAAAGAGAAAATTGTGGGTGCAGACACATCAAAGTCAACCTTCTCACCTCTGCCTTCCTGGTCTTACTCCTCTGTGTTTGGGGGGAAGTTATTCCTTATTACTTTACTCTAAAATTTCACACATCTCAAGCTGAAGGCAGGAGAGAGGAAGAGCTGGTACAGAAGGAGAAAATAATTTGACTGTGATTAATTTTCACAAGCATACTCATTCCCAGGGTTAGAAAAATATGTATAAGAGCAAGTGCAAAGGGCCACAACCATGCAGGTGAAAATGTTACACGTACTTTTTTCAGAATGCTTACATAGAACTTTACGCAATCAGTTTGCTTCTCTGGTTCAAAACCTTCAATGATTGCCCTATTTCCCCCAGGAGAAAGAACCCAGATCTTTCATATGATTAAAAGATCCTGTAGGAACTGGCGTCCGTCCTCTCTCAATGTCTAGCAGGCCACCTGCTTCCCAGCCTTGCTGGGCTTTCTTCATGTCCCCAGATAGTTTCTCAGCACCTATATATACATGGTCCTGCACCCTGAAAATGTTCCCCTTTGGGCATGGCCTAGATAATCTTAATCATGTTTCAGGTCTCAGCTCAAATGTCACTTCCACCAGGCTTCTTCTGACCCTAAACTTAAATACTCTCCTATGGTATTTAGGGTAAATCCAGCTGCTGTAATAAATAGACTTCAACACTAGAATGGCCCAAATCCATAGAAGTGTGCCTCACTCAGTAGTGGTCCGAGGATAATTCAAGCACAAAGGCTGATGTGGTCTCCAACTTCTTCAATACATGGCTTCTAGGATCCCATGACTATCTCCATTCTGGTCAGCTGGGCCAGGGTAAGAGTACAGAGGAGCATATGTGAAGGTTTTATGGGTCAACCCAAAGTTGGCACACAACACATCTTCTCACATTCTACTGGCTAGACGTCAGTCATGTAACCATCCTAACAGCAAGAGAGATTGGGAAATGGAGTCTAGCTGTATTTCCAGAAAGAAGAGAAGAATTTGGATTTGGGCAAAAAGGTAGCAGATTCTGCCATAAGGTCCCTTTCTCCTCCCCTTCTGTTATTTTATAGCACTTGATACTTCTCTATCACGAAGTTATATAAAGTCTAAAAAGGCAGGGAATACCCCCACTATATCCCTCGCAAGCCTGGCACATGGTTCTCAGTATATATTATATTGAACTGTGTGAAATTGCTGTCTTATTTGTCATAAAATGTCTAATATCAGTGATTTCAAAAAACAAGCTTTGAGGCACACCTTTGATGACCAGTTGTCCCGCAGAGCCTCTCCCACAGGTTAACAGAAACTCAGAACTCAAAGGCTTTCTAACTTGTTTCTTTCCTCTTATCTTAAGCCTCGTTATGTAATTTACCTCCTTGCCAGGGAAACACTTGTAGAACAAAGTGTTCTATGGACTACCTCTGGGCCATGCAGATTGTGGAAATCTGGGGGAGGAGCAGGGGACTCACATGCAGACGTCCTCTTAGGCTGAGGAGAATGTTTTGTCATGTGTGTTAATGAATGACAGACCTTCTGTTCTATCCCAATTAAGCAAACATTTGTTCAGCATCTACTATGTGCCAGGCACTGGATCCAGAGGCAAGGACACAAGGACGATTACTTCCTTTGAAGAGCTTATGGACTTGCAAGGGGCTCACAGGCAGTTTGTTTTGGAAATACCCCTTTGGCAGTTTTCCGAACAGGCAGAAGAGAAAGGAAAACCATCTGGGAGATGATTTTAATAATCCAGGCAAGAGATGGTGTCACATTGTTTTCCTTCACAGCTCTTCCTTCCTGTTTTTCCCTTTAGGGGGAAAGAGGGTGGGAGGAGAGGTGGTCATGGGAAGGGTGAAGGGGCTGGAGAAGAGGACTAGTCAAGGAGAAAGGCAGTTGTCCTTCCCCTGCTGATGAAGGAAGCGGGTAAGCCACAGAAAGGGGCAGCCACTGTGTAGATAAATATCGGGGATGCCTGGGCCTTGTTGGGATGGTGCTTCAGCTAAGAAGTCCCACTCCTTTCCAATCCCCTAAAATAGAGACATCTGTCTCTAAAATTCGGGAAAAAATGGGGATCACAATGACTTCAGCAACTGAGGCTGTTCAGCCTTTCCTGGCATCCTTAATCTTTGGACCCTGCCTTAATCTTTGTGAATGTAGTGTTGAAATAGGAAGGAAACCCCACAGCAGAGTGTGTGCATTTCATCATTTGTCAAGCAGGAGCAGTCGTTTTGCTGGGTCTTTGTTGCTCACGGGCTCGGAGCTAAAAATAAACGTTCCAAAGAAAGCTCCCTTTAGGTGGTCCTACCAAGGCAATTTACATTATCAGCTCCTAGCTTCAAGACTAATTTGGAACACTCCTGCATTTGATGTGCTCCATTTTTTTTCAGGGGTGGCTGCTTTTTCACAACAGACTCCAAGGAAGTGCTCACCACAGGGATCTCAAATCTTGAGTCAAGAATTAGGACAAGAGGTGGGGAGTGGGGGGTGGGGTTAGCACAGTTTTAGGTGTCAGGTAGACTCCAATTGGATTCCCTGCATAGGGCTATCAAATTCTTCTGCCCCATTTTTTTCTCCTAGGTGAAGGTTAAAAATATCTGCCCACATAATTATACTCCTCTAAGCTTTGTACTACACCCAGTAACTTCGTGGGGTCACAATTCCCTTTTACCGTGCATGCTGGAGAGTAGTCTGCAGTTGTCACTGTCAACTCAGAAAGAGCATTTATGTCAGAGCACAGAGATCCTCAAGGCAGTCCTCAGATTGAGTGGCATGTCATATGCAGGTCATTCTGAGCAGTGTCAGGGAGCCTGAGCCTGAAACTTGGGGGCATGGCTGCCTGCACCATCACGGAGACCGTGGAGCCGGGAAGCAGCGGGGAAGTGCCTGAGCCATCAGAAGGTAATAAGCTGTCACTGTCGACCCTGCCCAAATGACCCCTTCGGTGGCACAACTCAGACAGGTCTGACTTCTATTACCAAAGGGCATGTGTATAACCTGTCACATTATAAAGAGAGCTTTCAAAGACAATTTTATTATTTAGCCATTTTGACAACTTCATGGAATGACTTAAACTCTATAAAGATGAGGAAATGAAAACTCAGGGGGGTTAATTGACTTGTCCAAGTTCAAACTCACCAAAATCTCAAGCATCAGAGTATGGGAAATAAAACTGATGCTTGTTTTAGTGACGTTCAACATCTATTTGGCAATAATGTCTTACCATCCAGAAGCAAGATACCTCTCACCATCCATTAAAATCTCAAGTTTTGTCCTCCACTTACTGACTCAGCAGCTACAGACTAAGTGCATAGTTTGTGTGTCAGGCACGTACAAAACAATGCAGTTTTGCTGTTATTGTTTTGCTTTATTTCATTCATTATATATAAGTTCTGCATAACTTTATAAAGTCTATTTCTTAATATATTTTTAAAGTATTCTTGCTGTTTGAATGTGGTCTTATTTGTATTACATTTCTCCTTTACTATAGGAAGAGAGGAAAGCTGCTGCCATTTCTGCTTTAATTTTCACACTAACTGCCCAATTGAACTCTCTAATGAGTTTTCAGTTTCTAAGTTAGTTATCTTGTGCTTTTCAAGTAGACAGCTATGTTATCTGAAAATAATGATACTATTAATTTAAAATTTTCCTGGATCTTTCCCTCTTACCTCCTTCCCTTTCTCTCTTCCCTTAACTACCTTCTTTAATTGGACTGTCTTGAATTGGTAAAAAGAAAAATGCTCGCTCTGAGTTGGAATGAGGGTTGAGATTCAGAGAAAAGCTCCAAGTTTCAGTATCTCAGTGGCTTTTGGGAGTTGAGGAGAGGCACTACACCTGCTGTTGCCAGGCTCTGAAAAAGAAAAAAAATAAGCTTAGAAAGGAAGGTCTTTGTGGAGGAGCTGGAGGAAACAGCCTATTGTGTGCACAGTTCTGATGGACCAGAGGACAATAAGGCCCTCAGCCACTGTTGCTACCTTCAGAACCAGAGAACATCCATCCCCTATGCAGAGGAACTCTGGCAACAGCCCTATGCAGGACTGCCCAGCAAAAGAGCACCCCCCTTGCCTTAGCACCACATAGACCACTTCTCCAGATGTTCACATCAGTTGGCTTATCTCATATGTCTCTTGGGGTTGGCCCACAAGATTAAGAACCACCCTCCAAGGGTGCCTAGGTGGCTCAGCCGGTTAAGCGTCCAACTCTTGATCTCAGCTCAGGTCATGATCTTAGGGTTCTGAGATGGAGCCTCGCCCCTGTCTCTGTACTGGGTATGAAGCCTGCTTAAGATTCTCTCTCTCCCGCTCCCTCTGCCACCACCCTCTCTGTCTCTCTCTCTCTCCCTGTCTTAAAAAAAAAAGAACCACCCTCCATTGAGGCAAAATGTGACACTGTGGGGCGCCTGGGTGGCTCAGTTGGTTAAGCGACTGCCTTCGGCTCAGGTCATGATCCTGGAGTCCTGGGATCGAGTACCCCATCGGGCTCCCGGCTCAGCGGGGAGCCTGCTTCACCCTCTGACCCTATCCCCTCTCATGCTGTTTCTCTCTCTGTGTCAAATAAATAAATAAATAAAATCATTAAAAAAAAAAAGTGACACTGCGACATGATGGGTAGGCACATGAGCTCTGGAGCCCATCTGTATGGGCTCAAACCCTGGCCCCACCATTCCCTGCCTGTGAGACCACTTGGGAAAATTACCCTTCTGTGCCTATTTGCTTAGCTATAAAATGGAGTTAATATTTGTACCTACCACCCAGGGCTTTAGGGAGGACTAAATTAGTAAATATATGTAAAGTGCTGAGAACAAAGCCTGGCTAACAGAATGTGCCCAATAAATCTTAGCTAGAATAGTGCCTGGTGAGTGAACTCATTAGAACTAAGGTTCTGGCATGGTCTGGTGGCAAGACTTTAGGAAAGATGCTTAAAATTTCCCATTAATCTCTCTGAGCCTCATTGCCCTCATCTGCAGAGTTAAGAACACCTTCTTTGTTTAAATTATAGGAGAATTACTTCAGAAAAGGTATATAAAACAGCTGAAATGGCAATGACCTGAAGTTGGTTTCCTTCCCATTAAATGTATTTATTATATCATAAGTTCCATGAGGAGAGAGACTCAGCTCTGTGCCTAAATACATCAGGGACTTAACTAGATCCAAAGAGGAAGCAAGGTTTTGCCCTGAATAAGAAGTTGTAGGATTAAATTCCATCCATCCTTCACTCTACAACAGAATCATTTTTTTAGAAATACCTTGACCTTGGTCTTTTCAGTGCTCTTTCAGTAGGGTAATTGAAGGAGGGTCAATTTACAAAGAGACTATTTACAAAGTTATAATGAGATTTGAGGATCTCCCAGGGATAGTAAGTAACACAGGGCTGGTAAGACGAGTAAGGCTGTTTCTATCTCTCAGCCTACAGAGTCAAAGGGAAGCACTGGTCCTAAGAACCTGGAAGGAGGGAGTCCCATAGAAAGAGTCTCTGTGAGAAGCACTGAGCTCCAGTCAAGAAACAAAGCCAGCCCAAGGTCACCTTACACAAAGGGAGGCAGAAAAATACTTTGAACTCCCTCCCCAATCTTACATCAGTCTCCTGCTGGAGCTTCCCAGTGGTGGAATTCAACCAGAAACCAGGTGCGATGAAAGTAGGGTTGCCAGATTTAGCAAATCAAAAATGCAGGACACACAGGTAAATTCCAATTTCAGATAAACAACAAAGAAATTTTTAGCATAAGTATATCCCAAATATTTCAGAGGACACACTTATACTAAAAACTTATTTGTTACTTATCTGAAATTCAAATTTTAACCTTTCACCCTGTTGATGAGAGATCATTGATGGTTTCCATATAGGTCAGCCTCCCTGAGCAGAGAGCAGGATGGAAAGTTCAGGAAAGGGTGGATGGAGGATGAGAGGTAAATGCAAAATAGTCTGACACACTCATTAGCTCACTTCTTTTGCCCCAACATATTCAGTATTTTTTCTTGTCTAGAAAAGTTTGAAACACTAACATAGAAAATACGTGAAATCACAAGAACTGCCATGTCATCATTGGATCAATTATGTCATAGCCCTCTCCAAAACTAGCCTCCAGAACTGTGAGAAATACATTTCTATTGTTTAAAAGCTACCCTATCTGTGGTATTTTGTTATGGCAGCCCAAATAGACTAAGACCACCATTTTCTTTCTCCACTAACTGGTCCTAGGAAACTCCCCATGAAGCCATAGCTGTGGGTTGAGGGAGAGACAGTAAAGGTGTCGAGAGCATTCTATTTTTAATCTGAATCATCTATTTGTACATGAGTGTTATAATTAATATTTTTATTTATAACTTCCATTTATGTTATATAATCTTGGTTGTATTTATGCAAACAAGAAAAAAGGAAGAGAGGGGTGAGGGGAGAGAGGGAAGACAGGAGGGAGGATGAAAAAAAAGATTTAAAAAATATACTGAAGTAAATAAAATATGACTAATTAGTTAAGCAAGTGGTGGTTTCTAGTTAGTATAGAAAAATTGACTTACTTGGGGTGCCTGGGTAGCTCAGTCGTTAAGCAACTGCCTTCGGCTCAGGTCATGATCCCAGGGTCCTGGGATCGAGTCCCACATCGGGCTCCCTGCTCGGCGGGAAGCCTGCTTCTCCCTCTCCCACTCTCCCTGCTTGTGTTTCTGCTCTCTCTAGCTCTGTCTCTGTCATATAAATAAATAAAATCTTTAAAAAAAAAAAAAGAAAAATTGACTTACTCTTTGATATCGGTCTGAGAACAATGTTTTAGTCACTCACTAAATTTCAATATCATAAATTTTAGACTGTAATTCATAGAACCTGGATTGCAGGTTTGGGAGTGAGTTTAGAAACAAAGAATATACAGAAACGAATACATATTTGAAGCATAAAACAATTGCTTATTAGCAATATTAAGAGTTCTTAACAATGTGTCATTTTAATATATTCTATTGCTATAACACACGTATACCACGTGTATTTGTTTCAAATTAATAAGCTTAAAATGTCTGATGAATTTAATAGTATAGTCTCTCTTGATCTTATGGTTCTTGCAAACAAAATTTAAATTCTAAAATTGCAAATCTCCAAGGATCATAAAGTAGGAATTACAAGGCCAAATACTTATCAGCATTTTAGTTTTAGTTTTAGAGGTTATATCTACTTTTCAAACTTAGCAATTTTACATATCATCCTCTGGGAATTAGTCATTGTCTCTATAATTTTGGCAATGCTAATATCCCACTTATGTGTTCTGTGAATGAATACCATAATTCGGGCACCCACACAGAAGAATTCTAAAGAACTTCAATAGCACTTTAATGTAGTTAACTAATAAGAAAATGGGCACACAGGAAGCTCACATGGGAAATTCTTTGTAATGACACTTAAGGACTTTTTTAAGATTTCAACTAGACAATTCACAAAGTAGATAGTTGTGGGTAGAGAATGCAACAGGGAACAGGAATAGAATCATAGTGCAAGAGGGATATAAGTAGAATATCAGAGAACATCTCTCTGAAGGACCTGATTTGACCAGAAAGGAAACGGGTACCTGAGACAATGAATAGAGGTGCCAGACCATGGCAATTATTTTTGGCTTTAAGTACAGCTCTAAAACCCTGTCTAGAACCTTTTTAACAAGAGTGACAAATACTCTGGTGAGATTTTAATAACACTTGAAGAAAAGATTGCATGTAAAATAAGAACATTTGACCTGGTGATACTTGGATGTATGTGCTCCAGGAAAAAGAAAAAATGTACTTCTAGAAGTGACACCAATGAAAAGGGCATTCATCCCTAAAGTGAAGGGTAGAGGATTCTCTTTGATGTCTTTCTGGCATGCTTCTTTTTCCTGCTCTTGGTTTAATCACTGGGGTCAGGCTTGTCTGGAAGATTTGGGACAGTAAATGGCTACCATAAATTCCCACAGGTGACACCAGTTGATCCCACCAAGATAAGAAGCTGTGCCCCAGACACATGGCCAAAACCAGCTTTAAAAGCATCCAAGTCGGGGTGTCTGAGTGGCTCAGTCGGTTAAGTGACTGCCTTCGGCTCAGGTCATGATCCCGGAGTCCTAGGATGGGGACCCGCGTCGGGCTCCTTGCTCAGCAGGGAGTCTGCTTCTCCCACTCCCTCTCCCTCTGCCCCTGGTCCTGTGCATGCTCTCTCTTTCTCTCACTCAAATAAATAAATAAATAAAATCTTAAAAAAAAAAAAAAAGCATCCAAGTGATATAATGCAACAAAATTACAGGGTGGCACCAATGGCAATGTATGCTTCTAGGGAACTGGAACTCAACAGTTGTGGTTTTCTGGAAAGGGGTGGTAGATTGAAAAGAAGACTGGAGCAGTAGCTAGAAGATCTGGATTTTTAGGCTCTTCTCAACCTTTCGCTGGATTTGTAAGATTGAGTAAGGCACTTGGCTTCCCTGAGTGTCAAATCAGGATCAGAATGGTGAGATTAGGCTTGGCACATAGTAAGCACTCAAAAGTGTTATTTATAATCATTTGGATTTTATTATAATCTTGCAAGACTACTGTGTTACATAAAAATGCATATATGGAAAATTGCAATGCATTATGTACACCCCAGGAGCTATGTAATTTACTGTAGATTATGAAACTCGTATCCTTTCTAGCAATTGTTACTTGGACCTTTAAAATTCAGGCGATTGAAATATTTTTCAGGATATAGTGAAAATTTTAAGACATCCACCAAAATCATTTCCTTCACAATGACTGCAGCTAGGGGGAAAAAAACCTCCTATGTGTATAGGTAAGGAATGAACAGGAATGTGGGAAAATGACAATAATTAGATTTGCTAATGGTAGTAGAAATGTGACTTATTCTTTTGTATTTCTATGTACTTGAATCTGTTCTCTAAATTAAAATAGCTTTAATTCAAAAATAATGAAATGCAAAAAAAAAATAATGAAGTGCAAAAAGTTAAGCTAAACATTGAGATTTACACTAGGGAACTCTGATATCCTAAATAATCCTAAATAATACTAATATAACAGTTATCCATTTTGCTGAGCATCTCCCATGGGTTGGGAGCTGAGTGCTTTCCATGCACAGATCTGTCTCATTTTCCCAACAATACTGTGAACTGTAGGATACACATAAGGAAACTGAAGCTCACAGATTCCCAGCTTGCCAAGGTCTCCCAGCTGGCAAATGTAGAGTACAGAGTGCTTTGTGTTTAACAGTTCAGAATAAATATTGGTCCCTTTAATCCGGGGAATACAGATGGGTTTGAGTTCTATTGGCTTTTTGGTGGTATTTGGAGCACTGAAGAGAAGGTTAAGTCGCTGATCATGAGTATTTTTCACTTATGACTCATTCACTCCTACACTAGTGTGTGTGCACCAACTTTCCATGGCTTCCTGGTTGCCTGCACACACCTCCAGAGTGTGCGAGGACTATTCAAACAGCAGATGACAGATGAGGGGCAAGGCCCAGAGAGACAGGGAGGAGTCCGAGCTGGGGGGAGAAGAGAACTGAAATGGCTTTGGAGGACTCCTGGAACCAACACCAGCTACTAAAAAGAAGGAAAACACAAGCAAAGCAAAGGTTCTAAATTTAGCCCTGGGGCCCTCCAGGCAGTATTTCACAAGGGCACTGCTATTTCCAGGAAAGAAGGGGGGGGCTTCTGAGAACCTGTTTCTCTTAAGGTGCTGTGAGCTTCCTTCTTAACAGACAAGCTGGGGAACCTCGGCTGCACCCCATCCTCGATGTTACCAAATTGGACGTAAAGATGGTTCTAAATGCCTTTCTTGCTTTCTGCATCTAATTTGCATTTTTCTAAAAATTAATGTTGCTGATATTATGGGAGAGAGCCAAAATAAAAAAGAAATAGAGTACTCTTCTAGAAGTTGGGGATCAAAAATAAAATGTTTATTACTGCATTTTTCAAGGGATTTGAGGACATTTAACTGAAGGTGATAACAGTAAGCATTGCTAACTCTTCTGTGACGTCAGTTATAACTGAAACAGCTGATTACCAGTAGGTAAATTATCATGACTTTCTTTAGCAAGTCGTTTTTGAGCACAAAACCTGTACCAAAAACTCGGCAAAGCATTAGGGCTATAGATAATAATTAGACATAATCCCCCCCTAGTCTAGAGAGTGAACACTATATTATGATAAATGATTCATTATAATGTGATAAATACTCTAGTGGATGAATGCGCAAAACAGGGGTGCACAGAGAGAAGCAGTGGGAGTTGGAGCAGAGCAGGGGTTTATCAAATAAGAGAAGGGAAGGTCCCTCCAAAGTGGGACAGTATTCTTGAAAACTATGAAGGGATCCTTTTTTGAGAGGCACTGTAGGATCAGTATTAGGGACAGACAGAAGCTTTAGAATCAATGTTCAGAGCCTGGCTCTGTCACTTACTACCTAATGTAGTAGATTTCAAAAAGCAGCCAAAATCCTCTACTTCCTTCACAATGTGAAGCTCCTCCAATCAAGACGGGGAGAGTCTTCTTTACTCCTTCCATCTGGCTTCGCCATGTCACTTGCCTTTTGAACAAGCAGAAATCTGACGAGCCTTGAGCATTACATCATGTCCTCTCTGGGTTTGTCGACCACTGAGATCACCACGTGCACAGCCTGATTACCCATTGTCAGATAAGAGACTCTGAGACCTAGCAGGTGACCTCAGGTGTGTGAGTGACCCCAGGAAGACCAGCGGTAGAAGTGCCCAGCTCAGCCTACACCAATTGTTTACGCACAGACTTCTGAGCTGTAGAAATGATTGCTATTGTAAGTGCTAAGTTTGAACATGGTTTGATATAAATAAAAACTAATTGGTACATTCAGTGGCTCTGGATAATTTTCTTCACCTCTTTAAACTTGGTTCCCTCGTCTATAACATGGAAATAATCAGAAGAATTGTCTCTTCAGTTGCTGAGAGTATGAAATAAGATAATGCATACAAAGAACTTACAATGTCTGGCACCATAGAAATAGTGACTAGATAGATAGTGATTAATAGTATGATTACATGCTTATAACCAGAATTGAATTTTTCCAGAAGTCAGGAGTGGCCCAATGGGATGTTGTATGCTCTATAACTACTAGAACCATAACATTTCCTGTGATATGTTTTGAAAGTAAACAATGGGGGGTGGTGCACCTGGGTGGCTCAGTCTTTCTGCTCGGATCATGATCCCAGAGTCTTGGAATTGAGCCCCATATCCAGGCTCCCTGCTCAGTGGGGAGTCAGTTTCTCCCTCTCCCTCTGCCCCCTCCCCCCCACCCCCCGCTCATGCTCTCTCTCACTCACGCTCTCTGTCTCTCTCAAATGAATAAATAAAATCTTTTTTTAAAAAGTAAACAATGGAGATTCTTGTTTGTTTGATGTTTCAGCTTCTTTGGGTGTTTCATATACCAGTTAACAGGTTTTTAAATGCTATGTGGTGAAGTGCTATGTATTTGTGGGGTTTTTGTCCTAAATTCAACTTCTACTTTTTTTTAACCATTGCCTCTGCACCACGATGTTGAGCAGCTGAATCTTCTGCTTTCTCGGACATATAACGTCTTCCTGATTCATCTCCCATGGGGGCAGCAGGGGGAATGTAATACTTAACTACATCATAGGAAGGATATGTGGGTTTGCTAATGGCCTCCTGAAAAAATTAAGTGTTAAGTGGTTCGATTCTTTCTACTTCTCTATTTTAAACATCAAGTCTAACAGAATTTCCTAAAAATAAAATTCTGTCCTAATGGAACACAATTAGGAAAATACATGAATGTACCCTTTTCAATAATGTAGATTTAATTTCTTTCAAGTAACTTCAAGTAATATCTAATAACCATAAGTGTTTATGTTCTAACTGAAGTCAGAAATTGACATAAACTAGCTGCAATTACTGCATAATACTTACATTTTGAAATTGTGCCTTTTTCTAATTAGTCATATGCTAGTGTTTCACACCCTTGAACTCGGCTCCACCTGGCCCTCAATTCTCCCCTCAGTTGTGGTAACCCTGAAATACAAAACCTTGCTCGAGGTAACATGTTTATCCTTCCTGATAGAACTATCGAAAGAATCTTCAGTGATGCATTTATGAATGGCTATTTCCTGGTAGGCAACAGCATCATTACATCTCCATTCTGAGCTCTAGCTGAACCTAAAACATGCATGTTTGTAAGAACATGCGTCAGGGCTACGAAAATCAAATTGCCAACCACAAAGACACTTAATGAGGGAGCTTTTCAATCACAGCCATGTTTATGTTAGTAGATCAGTTCCTCCAATTTGTTTGAACTAATCTATATCGTAGGCTGTAATTATATGGGCCTATAAATGAAAGAAAGATAAGATGTTTAAGTCACAAGGATATATCTGATTTTCCCACTTGTATTTTTAATCCCAGCAAGGGGCTCAGTTTGGAGACAGTCTAACATACAAGAGCTTGAGTCTGTAGTCAGAATGCCTTCACTTAATAGCTCTGTGCTCTTGGGCAAGATGTGTCACCTCTCTGGTCCACAGGGTCCTCACCTACAAAGTGGAAATGATAATATTTCTTCCTAGACTTCAGTGAGACAATGCATGCAAAAGCACTTGAGGGGTACCTGGGTGGCTGTCAGTTAAGCATCTGACTTTGGCTCAGGTCATGATCTCAGGGTCCTGGAATCGAGCCCCGTGATGCGCTCTGCACTCAGCAGGGAGTCTGCTTGTCCCTCTCCTTCTCCCTCTGCCCCTCTCCCCACTTGTGATCTCCCTCTCTCTCTCTCTCAAATAAACAAATAAATAAAATGTTTTTTTAAAAAAAGCACTTGAAACAGTGGCTGGTGCATAATAGCACTCAGTACATGCTTGTTGAATTTGACCTTTGTAGAATGTTTCTTATGATGGAAATGGCATGGCTTAGATCACTGTTTATGGGTAGGACGCGATAGTCAATGTTAGTGCTATATACATGGCTCCTTTTTAATAAAAATAGTATTTGAAACCAAGATTTGGACACTTGGTATGTTTGTTGCTACTGGGTTGTACTTTCTTGTAGGTCCTCTACAATAGCAAAAGACAAATATGTGTGCATACCACTCATGTACGTGTGTGTGAGTATATATACGTATATATATATGTGTGTGTATATATATATATGTATATTACTAAGGTATATTTTGGGGCACCTGGGTGGCTCAGTCGGTTAAGCGTCCAACTCGTGGTTTTGGCTCAAGTCATGATCTCATGGGTCATGAGGCTGAGCCCCTCATGGAGCACCTCATCTAGCTCCACAGTCAGTGGGGAGTCTGCTTGAAGATTCTCTCCGACTGCTCCTACCCCAACTCATGTCCGTGAGTGCACTCTCTCTCTCAAATAAATAAATAAATCTTAGAAAAACTAAGGTATATGTTAATATAAAGTATAAGGTATATGAGGTGTGTGTATATATATATATATATATGGTATGTATATAATATACAAGCTTGTATATGTAACCATGTACATATGTAACCATGTTACATGTAACCATCTGTGTCTATATTAGGTTACATATGAGTTTAGATGGCTCCAACTTTTAATCCATTACCATGTGGATCATTCTCACCTCCTCCCTTATGCATCTATAGATCTCATACCAACAGTGGGAAACCTGGCTCTCACCAACTGCTATCATCTGCTATCCATTAAAGTAATTGTTTAATTTCAGTATGCACGTATAACACTATCAGAATTGTTAAACTCTCCTCGTGTGGGAACAACCTTATCAGCTAGAGCACAGTGCTTATGCCCACAGCTCAGACAGGGCTCTGAAAAATTGTTTCCCTTGGAGTGTTTGACTTTGTTATGGAGATTGCTCTGGGCCTATGGCAAAATGGTTATTTTTCCATCTCCCTGCCCAAAACAGGAGAAAATTTTTCTGATCTTCATTGTAAGGATCAGGTGAGCTTCCTAAAAGTAAAGCCCATGAAAGTGTAGATTCCCCCCAACACTGGGTCCCAGGAGTTTCTCACTCTCAAGCTAGTCTACCCTCAGCTTCCAGCAATTCATAAAAATTTGTTTCCAGTCAATATTTCTATAAATTTATGGCTCCAGTGGCTTTGGTTCCAAAGAAGCCAATCTTATCTGTATACAGCATTTTTAGTGCTTGCTCTATGTATTACATTATATATACTTGACTTATTATAGTCTACTGGTGGTGTCATCTTACTAGTTTGAGTGAAATATTAAAATTTTACCTTTTTTACATCCATATACCCTCCCCATTCATAACAGAATTGTCTTAAATATTACCTGTACATACCTTTAGAACCATATCACAGTGGTACTATTTTTGCTTCAGCAGTCAAACATAACTTATAAAACTCAAGAAGAGATTCAAAGCCTGCTCTATTTACTGATAAATTTTGCTTGCCATGTTTTTCTTCCTTCCTTGTGCAACACGTTTGCTTCTGTTATCATTACCTTTCCGTTTAGAGAGCTTCCTTTAGCCATTATGTATGGTGACCTTCTAGTAACATATCCTCTTAGTTGTTTTTCACCTGAGAATGTCTTGATTTCCCCTTCATTCCTGAAGGATATTTTCACTGATCATAGAATTCTGGGTTGATGGTTCTTTTCTTTCAGTACTTGAAAACAGTGCTATTTCTTTCTAGCCCCCAGGGTTCCTGGTGAGAAATCCTTGGTTATCTGAAGTATTTTTTTGGTGTGTTTTTGTTTTATTTTGTTTTGTTCTCCTATGGATAATGTGTCATTTCTTCTCTGGATGTGGTCAAGATTTTTCCTTTGTCTTTAGTTTTCAGAAGTTTAATAATGAGGTGTCTTGTCATGGATTTCATTGGATTTCATTTTGGGGAATTCTCTTAGCTTCTTAAATCTACAGTGTTATGTCTGTTGCTAAATTTGGTATTTATGGGTTCAGTCATTGTTTCCTTGAGTACTTTTTTAGCCTGACTCAATTTCTCCTCGCCTTCCAGGATTCTGATGATGTGTTAATCTTTCGAATAGTCCCATGGGGCCCTGAGGCTTTCCTCACTTTTTCCATTTATTTTCTTCTGTTGTTTACACTGGTTATTTCTATTGTTGTAGATTACACTTCACTGATTCTTCCTTCTTTCCCCTTCTTTGTGCTGCTGAATCCATGCATGGAGCTTTTTAAATTTTTTTATTTAAATTCAATTTAGTTAACATATAGTGTATTACTAGTTTCAGGAGTAGAATTTAGTGTGATTCATCACTTACATATAACCGCCCCCCTGCTCATCCCAACAAGTGCCCTCCTTAATGCCCATCACCCAGTTACCCCATCCCCCCACCAACCTCCCCTCCAGCAACCCTGTTTGTTTCCTATAGTTAAGAATCTCTTATGGTTCACTTCCCTGTTCTTATCTTATTTTATTTTTCCTTCCCTTCCCCTATGTTCATCTGTTTTGCTTCTTAAACTCCACATATGAGTGAAATCATATGGTATTTGCCTTTCTCTGACTGACTTATTTCCCTTAACATAATACCCCCTAGTTTCATCCATGTCATTACAAATGGCAAGATTTCATTCTTTTTGATGGCTGAGTAATATTCCATTTTATTTCAATTTCTGTATTTTGTATGTCTGGAATTTCCTCTTGGTTCTTCTTTTTGTCTTCTATTTGTTTACTGAGATTTTCTATTTCTATGCTGAGCTTCCTGTTTTTTATTTGTTTCAAATGTGGTTGTAATGGTGTTTGAAGAATTTTTATTGTGCTGCTTTAAGATCTTTGTCAGGTAATTCTAACATCTCTGTCATATCACTGTTGGTGTCTTTTGATTGCCTTTTTCCATTTATCTTGATATCTTCCAGTTTCTTAATATGATGAGCAACTTTCTGTTGAAATCTAGATATTTTTGCATTGTGTTATGAGATTGAATGCTATTGAAGGCTATATTCAAGCCTTCTCTTAGCTAGTTTTTTCTGTCCATGCTCTTGCAGAGGAAGGTGGGGCACCACCTTGTTATTGCCAAGTTGAAACTGACATCTAGATCCCCCAGGCCAGGTTGGTCCTTTGTTACTGCTGGGTGAGGGTGAAAGCCTCACCCCCCTTCCCATGCAATCTCCACCAACACCAGTGCGCAGGGGTGGGGGGGGCTCATTAGCAGCTGATGAAAATTAAAATACCAGATCCCTACTTTGCTTTCTGACACCCCTCCCCAGCAGGGATGTCAGGGCACCTCCCCACAGCCTAGTAAAAGTGGAAGCCTGGGCTCCCCACTTGGCCTTTGCTGGCATGGCTCAGGGTACAGTCTCAGTTTTTTATGTGCAGGAGAGCAGTTATTGTCTAAAATTTGTCTGCACTGCTGGGTTGACCCTTTCTTGGTCCTTTGGCTAGAAGGAGCAGCCTCTGGTTGGCACTTTTTTTTTCTTGGTCTGTCCCCACTGGCATTTCTGATTTGCAAGCCTCTTCAGTTCCAAGTCTGGGATATATAAGACAAAAAAAGAAAGTACAAGGAACTCACCACTGTGTCATTCCTTAGGTCCTGAAATCTCAAGCCAGTCTGCCTCCTTCTCTCCACCTTTCAGAGTATTCCTACGTTTGGTTTACATAGAACATTTAGAGTTTTTAGTTGTACCTAGTGGGAAGACTAGGGAAAAGTATATCTTCTCCATATTCTTATAAGGGGAAGACAACTCACTTTTACTTGGATTGTTTACCTTCCACTTATAAAATCCTTATATGCTTTATTGAAACATAACATATCTACAGAAAAACTCAGTGATTGTTCATGTGTAGTTCAGTGAGTTACCACCACCAAAGGTGAGGCAGGAGAGCTCCACCGGTACCCCAGAAAGTCACAGTACTTCTTTCCAATTATGAACTGTCCTTCTTTCCCAAATATGGCCATTGTCTTTGAACTTTACATAAATTATATAACATAGTATGTACTCTTCTGTGTCTGGTTTCTTTTACTCTATGTTTGTGACAGTATCTGAATGTCCCACAAACATATGACAAGGGGAATTATTAGCCATCAGGGAAATGCAAATAAAGCTACAGTGATGAAATAAAAAATAATGCAGTATCCATGTTGGAGAAAAAAACTGGAACCTGTAATTATGCCTATGCATTAGCACCAAAAGTCATATACAAGAATGTTCAAGCGGGGCGCCTGGGTGGCTCAGTCGTTAAGCGACTGCCTTCAGCTCAGGTCATGATCCCAGGGTCCTGGGATCGAGCCCCGCATCGGGCTCCCTGCTCTGCGGGAAGCCTCCTTCTCCCTCTCCCACTCCCCCTGCTTCTGTTCCCTCTTTCGCTCTCTCTCTGTCAAATAAATAAATAAAATCTTTAAAAAATAATAATAAAAATAAAAAAAGAATGTTCAAGCAGCCCTATTCGTGATAGGGAAGAAAGGAAAACAACCTAACAGTCCAGCCACACATCATGGATTCAATATAGCAGATTCATACAGTCAAATTCTATACAGCAAAGAAATAGAACAAATAATCTTTGCATATTTTCCTTTTAAGTTACTTTTAAAAATGAAACTGTTTTTCCTGAAATAAGCTAGAAAGAGGAAATATGCTATAGCACAATATGTTTGATGCAACTTAAAACACTTATACACACAAATTAACTGCATATATTTCTCAAATAGGCATACATGTCTAAGATAGATATTTTCAAAACATGATAGTGGGGGTCACTGAAGGAAGGGAATTTTGAGCAAGTTGAGGGTTGCGTTTGGGACAATTAAAAAAAGAAATTAAAATGAAAAAGGGGAATTACAAAGATTGATGATGACAATTCTAGGTCCCTCCACTTCCTCCAGAGTAACAATAAGAAAATAAATAGCCACAGAAAATATAAGCAGAGAAATAGGCTCATATTAAAATGCCAAGAATGGCCTTCTTCTTCTCCTCCTGGAAAATTGCGCCTCACATTTCAATGATGATAATGTTTTTCCCCTTGGTGAGCCTTCCCCTAGCTCCTCCGTGGAATTAGCCCTTTCCTGCCCTGGTCGCTATGGCCTCTCTTCAAACTCATGGTTATCATTTGTCCCCAGTTCTGCCTTCCTCAATAAGCTGAATTTCCCTTTGGGTCAGGGAAGAGACATATATCTCCCTATATCCCTGGATCTAATAAAGGGCTTGGTACATAGCAGGTCCCAGCAACTATCAAATAAATCAGCAAATAAAGTGAGGACTTCATTTATTTAGACATCTCTGCCTTCCTTTGTAATGATCTCAAATATCTTAAGTTGAATAACTCCTTACTCCCAGGACCACTCAAGCAGTAGAAGCAATAGGACATGGTGACTCACTAGATGAGGTGGTTGAGGAAAAGCAAATAGTAAAATGCTGCAGATTTTATTTAAAATCTGGGTGTTTCTCTCATTGCACACATTAGCAGCTCTACCTGCAATCTAAGGAACTCCGGGATTCCGTGACATACAAAGCTACCGGCCAGGTTGGGCATCCTCAGAGCCCTCGGCCATTGCTTGGTAGAGGCTGGCATTGGGGCAACTTGCATTTCGGGGAGGAAATGGGACGAGATACAGCCAACAACCTCCTCTAAGCGTTTGTCCGAATAATGCCACCACCGATACCGACCCCTACTGTACTCCTCACCATCATTACCTGCATCAAGTTGTCAATATTAACTGAGGAGACAAAAATCCCCATTTTCCTGGCCAACTCTACAAGAATAAAGACAGATGAAACATAGGTATGTTTCCCAAGTCCAGGCTTTTTGGATAAGTTGGCATCAGCTATGGAGGGAAGGAAGTGGAATTTAAGGCTTAAGGCCTGAGTCATCTTTTCCAGGCCAGTTGTCAAGTGTCTGATGGATGGCTTATGGCTGCCAAGTGAGTTACTGGAGGAACAGAGAGGGTTACAGAAGACAGAAGGACAAAGAGGTAATATAACCCCTCCCTGGAAAACGGTAACGAGAATTTGTGAGATTCATTTGCCCCCAGCATGACACTAAAAGCTTTTAGAGCATATTTCAAAGTAAGTGCAAAGCTTTAGGGATGAGGAGCAGGAACTATTATCCGTTTTTGCTGGAGTTCTTGTTTTTTTGTTTTTAAGAGTCACTCTTTACTGCTCACTTATAGGGATGTCGTTTAAGATACAGAAGGATTAACCGAGCATACCTTGAATATCTATCATCCTCTAAAGGTTGTAAGTGTGCAAGGGACATGCGTGTTTGAATTGTAGGGCCCTGCAAACAGAATACGTTCCTGCCTCAGAGGGAGCCAAAGCTCTCCGTGTCTGGCTTCCAAGCATGAAGAATCTAGGTGTGTCTCTCAGAACTCTGGGTGCTGGCTCTTTCTTACTCTGTGACCCATGAAGCCCTCCAGAAATCCTCATGATGCTTTTTTTCCTCCCTTCGTTACTAACCAGTGCTGTTCCTCCCAGGCTGACTGGGATCCAACTTTCCCCATGGGCCACTTGTAAAAGTACTCAAAATAATTATTCAAAGGATTTCTCCAACTTTTCCCTTTTTTGAGTATCATGTGTGTCATCAGTAAATCTTACCAACAAAGAGAAGAAACTGTAGTTTTCTAGGAACCAAACCTGAAGAGCCCTGCATGAGCACACACGGTGTCTCTATCGATACTGAACATTCTGCTCAAGATTCCTTCCACCAAGGGCGCCTGGGTGGCTGAGCTGGTTAAGCATCTGCCTTTGGCTCGGGTCATGATCTCTGGGTCCTGGGATTGAGCCCCACATAGGACTTTCTGTTCAGTAGGGAGTCTGCCTCTCTCTCTCTCTCTCCCTCCCTTTGCCCCTCCCCATTGCTCATTCTCTCTCTCTCTCTCTCTCAAATAAATAAATAAAATCTTAAAAAAAAAAATTCCTTCCACCAAAACCATAGTCACCTTTCAATTTCCACAAGAACCTTCCTAAACAAACTTTCCACTGGTGGACTTCATCCTCCCCAGCCTGTGCTCTCAGATCATGTTGCTCAAGCCCCTTATACAGCAGTGATCACACTGAGTGTCACAGTTTGCTTACATGTGGCAAGGAGCCTGAGGTTTAAAGTCTGAAGTTGGGAGCTGGAATCTCTACTCTGCACTTACCATTTCCCTTTAGGGAAAGTCATAAAGCCTCTCAGGCTTCTGATTACCTCATCTGCAAAATGGGTCTAATGGTACTTACCTTGCCAGGTTGACATTTAGGAATACAAGAGATGATGAGTTTTTAATTGCCCTCTAACAGTTCCTAACAAAAAGCATAAAAGCTCCTTCATAAATAAATAATGGCACATCTGTACAATGGGATGCATGCTCATTAAACAAAAGGATAATGTATACTTATATTTATTGACACAGAACTATCTCTATGAATTATTATTGAAGACACCAACACTTGGTGTCCTGAGATCACTTTATGTAAATATATATACATTTAAAATATACCCATATATACATGTGCTTTGAGAAGGCAGCTTACCAAAAATCTAATGGTTATTACAAATGGGTGGTAGAATTTGGGAAGATTTTTAATTTCCTCAGGATTCTTTTTGATACCTTTTGAATCATGATAAAGGTGTTGTTTTGGAAAAGAGTATTTAGAAATACTTTGCATAATATAATAAATTTGAAAACTGAGGAAAGAAACATGTGCTTTTGGTAGTTTGGTCATATATTCCAAATCTAAATATAGCAAAGAGCATTGGGATTGGTAAGCAAGTAAACAGTGATTCATTGTGTCATGTATTAATTGACTTTGCACAAGTATTTAACCTTCATGAGTTTCAATTTGTCCCTCTACAAGAGTTTTTCATCGGACCTGTAAGTTTCTCTACAGACTAACATTTTATCTTTCATTCATTTAACAAGTACTCACTGAGCACCTATTATACAAGCACCTAAGCTCCAGAAATAGATGATGAAGAGGAGACATGAGGTCCTCAACCTCACAGAGCTTAGATTCTGAAGGACACCAAATAAGGAAAGAAAGAAACAAGATTCTTTAGATGGTAGACTCTGAGGTCCGAAACTGGAGGAGAGCTGTCCGTGGGGAACAATGGTAAGGGATTCTCAGATTCAGGAAATGGCAACAAGCACCAAAACTAGTAGGAAGAATAGACCAGGCATTTTGAGAAACAAAAAGGCCAGGGTGAAGTGGTTCTCATATCTCTTAAACTATTACCCTGAACCCACATAAGAGGATATGTAAAGTCACATGCTAATTACTAATCAAAGGACCAAAATCTGTCCGAAATTGCAGGTATCTGTCCCATCTGAAGTTTCCAGGGAGGAGCTATCAACAGTTTTAGAAATGTGATACCCCCAGCTTGTTCTTCTTTCTCAAGGTTGATTTGACGATTCAGTCCTTTGTGTTTCTATACGCACTTTAGGACTGTTTGTTCTAGCTCTGTGAAAAATGCTGCTGGTATTTTGATAGGGATTTCATTAAATCTGTAGATTACTTTGGGTAGCGTGGACATTTTAACAATATTGGTTCTTCCAAACCATGAGCACGGAATATCTTTCCATGTTTGTGTTGTCTTCTGTTTCTTTCCCCAGTGTTTTATAGTTTTCTCAGTACAAGTCTTTCACCTCCTTGGTTAAGTTTATTCCTAGGCATTTTATTTTCTTTGGTGCAGATGTAAATGGGACTGTTTTCTTAATTTCTTTTTCTGCTATTTCACTAATAGTGTATAGAAACACAACTGTTTGACATTGTACATGCATTTGGCTGTAATGAACAGAAAACCCAACTCAAAGTGAATACATTTGAGCAAAAGCATACAACTAATGATGATGATAATAATAATAATAAGTAGTAGTAGTATGAGACTAGCTTTGACCAGGCATTTAATCCTCTGATGCTTACAGAACCTCTATGAAGTAGGGATCATTATCTCATTTTAGACTCTAGGAAACCAAGGCTGAGGCAAATCAACTCAATTGTTTAAGATCTTGTTGCATTTAAGGGGAAGAGCTGGGATGTTTGAACTTCAGGCTCATGGCCCTTCCACTAAATGTAAAGACTCAAGTTCCCCTCCATCTCCCAGAGGTTATAACCAACTAGAAGCAGCCCACAAATTTGCTCATTGGAGAACAGAGGTAGATCTTAACCAGAAACTAGCTCTATAAGGCTACCTTTTCCAGGTCCCTCCAGCGGGAGACCATTTTAATGCAGTCAAACAGTGCTATTCAAATATAACCTACCATTATTGTTGCCATCATTATTATTAATTGGCACTTCCAAAAACAGGTTAAGAATGCGTACACTGGATCTCGTCCGCCCTGATAATAGGAGCCTCCAAATTAAATGATTAGCTTGGATGCTGAGGAGAGACCAATCAGGAGTCGTGAGGACCACAGTCCCGCATTAACAGTTGGCTCAAAGTAGGGGCTGGTGTGGTTACTGGTAGGACTCTGGGCAAAGCATTGGGTTTCTCTGGCTTGCAAGTAGGTCCCTCAGGCAAGGTGGCCAGAGGCGACAACTAATACTCCTTCACAGGTTGAATGGCCACGGTTGGTGCCTCCTGCCATGTTTGTCTTGACTTCTTGGCTATCACCTCCAAAATGTACATCTGGTGATTATTCACTCTTAAGTTAAAAAAATGGAGTGGGGAACTCTTCATTCTTTGAGGAGTCTCCCTATGCTTCTCTTAAGCTTCTGGCTCTCGATCTGCATCACTCTGCTCTTTAAGGCCTGCAGCCTCTTCACCAGATCTGGGTTGCACATTTGTGTAAGGGTCAGCAGAACAAGGTGGCCAAAGCTTGGCCCAGGGGCAGGATATATCTGAGTGCAAGTCCCTGTTCTCACACTCACTATAAATCCTAGCCTAATCATCTTATTAAATAAAAGATTAAATGAAACAACACATAGAAAATGCCTGCAACATGGCAGAAGCCCCCAGTGCAGGTTAGCAATTATTATCAGCATCATTTTAATTGCCAAACCCCATACCCTTCATATATCTCATTACTCAAAACGACTCCGATGCATCAGACAAGGAGAACCAACTTATTGAGACCCCTTTCTCCTTTATCCTTGTCACTTCCCCATCCCCTGGTCATTCTGCTTATCTTCTCTCTTCCTTTCCTTGCTATCCTTTTTTGTATCCTTCATAAGTGTGGCATTTAAAAATTGTAAATAGTCTTTTTTTTTTTAAGATTTTATTTATTTATTTGAGAGAGAGAATGAGAGAGAGCACGAGAGGGAAGAGGGTCAGAGGGAGAAGCAGACTCCCCGCTGAGCAGGGAGCCCGATGTGGGACTCGATCCCGGGACTCCAGGACCATGACCTGAGCCGAAGGCAGTCGCTTAACCAACTGGGCCACCCAGGCGCCCAAAAAATTGTAAATAGTCTTGATAGTATCTTTCTACCAAATGGCTCTTGAGCATTTACTAAAATGAAGGGTGAGATCATACAGCTGCTCTTCAATTCTTAAAAAAAAATAAAATAAAATCCAAAGATGAAAAATTCCTTGTATTTAAGTCAGTGTGCTTGCCCACCAAGATTGGAACTGCCCATTGACCGATGCGGTGGCGGGGGGGCGGAGGGTCTTCACTTCCTCGGAAGACCCTTCTCTGGCCACACTCTTGTTCAGTCCTTGCATTTGTGCATACTCATTAGATTCTTATACTTTTATTTATCACAGTTTATAAAATTTGTGTGTGTGTGATTTAATTAATCTCTGTATCTCTCTCATCAGCCTCTCTATTCCAGGACAATAGACTGAATCTATCACTGTTTTCTCTCTATCATTATTTTCTAGCACAATGTCTGGTACAGAAGAGATGCTTGATAAAGATGTGTTGATACTGTTGTTCTTGTCATTATGCGCTCTGGTTGTTGCTCTTGTGATTTTGGCTATTAGAATTTTGTATCTACTGAGCCATTAGGAATTGTGTTTTGAGGAGGAAAGAGCTGTGGCATTTTGAGTTAGCCAATCTGGTCTGGTCAAATGAGAAGCTAAGGGCCACTAGGGTATTTGGAGCTCTCTGAGAGCCAAATGCCCATTAAGAGCTTGGCACTTAGAATAGGAGCTTTCAATTGATGTCCAGGATAGAGAGAGTAATAGGTTCTTTCCAAAGACATGAGCTAAGACAAACATGCAGGACCAGATATCTAATTCACAGGGTCCAGTTCAAAATGAAAATGCAGAGCCCCTTGTTCAAATATTATTAAGAATTTCAAACAGAGCCATAAATACAGAGAGAACAAACGGGTGGTTGCCAGAGGGGAGGAAGGTGGGAAGATGGGCAAAAAGCGCGAAGGGAAGTGAGAGGCATAGGCTTCTAGTTATGGAGTGCGTAAGTCACAAGGATGAAAGGTACAGCACAGAGAATATAGTAAGTGGTATTGTACTAGCATTGTATGGTGACAGAGGGTAGCGACGCTTGTGGTGAGCAGAGCATAATGAATAGAGATGTCAAATCACTATGTTGTACTCCTGAAACCAATGTAACACTGTGTATCAACTAAACTACAATTGGAAAAAAAAAAATTAAAATTAAAAATAAAAGAATTTCAAGATGGTGATAGAGAGCATCAAACCAAGTATAGGGTCCTGTCTGAGACTGCATAGGTTGCATACCCATGAAGCTGGACTTGAAAAATTTACACTTAATCAGGAAAATCTGGAACATTAAGTTTACAATTTTCTGTTAGACAATCAAGGGAGTTTTGTATTTATGAAAAAATAAGATCTTTTAAATATCCAGATATATTTCCTTTCTCTGCATATTGAGGTTGTGTCTTCCAAAAATAATGGCTCCTTCTGTCCCTTTATCCAATGGGGCCATCTCTATGTTTCCAAAGGTTCTATTAAGGCAGACTGGTTTGCCCCTCCGTGAATAGCCCTGAACTCCTTGCTATACTGAAACACCCCATTGGCTCTTCAGCCATGCAGAGCTGGCCTCCATCTGAGGCTTCAGAGTCCAAATGGCATGGATTTTGAAGCCAAAATGGGTTCCAATCCCAGCTCCACTATTTATAGTTCAATGACTTAAAGCAAATTACTTAGCTTCCCTAGAATCTCGGTTTCCTCATCTATAAAATATAAGTGATGCTATCCAGCCCAAGAGGTTGGCCTTGAGGATTAAATAAGGTAAAATGTTTAGAGGGCTGAGCACAAAAACACACAACAAAATGAGGACACAGCCTCGTTGCATTTTGCCTCTGCTTTAGTCCAAACTGAATGCGGGAGCGCGAAGTGCCTTCTAGCAGGGGAACCCCGGCTCTCCCCGCTCTCCGTCACTGAGCCCTATAAATAACTTAGCTAAGTCACCGTCCCCCTTGGAGTCGCTGTTCCTTAGGGTGAGGAAAGAGGGTGTTGTTGCAGGTGGTCCCTCTTGGCTGAATCCTTCCCGGGTTTTCTCTTCCTTCCACCACCCCTCCTGGGGAACCCCTCGCTGGGGTCGGCGCGTGCGGGGCCTGGCTGCAGGACCCCCTCGGCCGCGGGCCCCCACTCGCCCCCCGCCTCCCCCGTCCCGGCTGTCGCCGCGCAGCCCCGCCCCGCCCCGCCCCGCCCCGCCGCCCCGCCTCCCCCGCGGCCCGCGAGCGCTCTCGAGCCGCCCGTCCGCTGCCGGCTGCCAGTCCCGCCAGTGCGCTGGCGGGCGAGGGGCGGCGGGCGCGCGGGACGGGCGTGCGCACGGGCGAGGTCGGGGGAGAGCGCGTGGGCGGCGGGGAGACGATGGGCGTCCCTGGGACCCGCCGCTGAGCTAGCACGAGCGACGGGAAGGCCAGCCTCTCTGTTCCTCCGGGAGCCCAGCACCGTTCCCGCGCCGCCAGGATGATCCCCCCGAGCGGTGCCCGCGAGGATGGCGTGGACGGGCTGCCCAAGGAGGCGCCGCGCGCCGAGCAGCCGCCCTCTCCAGCATCCACCAGCAGCCAGGAATCCAAGGTACCGCGCACACTTACCCCAAGAAAACACGAACTCACTCTGCTCCTGTTCTTCTCTCGGTCCACCTTAGTTTCCCCCGAACTGGCGCGGAGGCTGGCGGGAGACGTGCCCCTAATGGGACCCGGGCTCCCCTGAGACTTGAATGTCGGTCAGGACTCGCTGTAACGCTGCTGGACCACGTCGCGTGGACCCAGCCTCCCGCCCACGCAGACCCGAGGCTGCGCTGGCTTCTCCCCTCAAGCACACGCGGGTTAGTGCGCACTGACTCCGGGCTCAGAGACCGCTTTCCTGGGTGGTCGGTGGCTTGGTGGTTCTGTGCTTTCAGCCTGCTGGTGCCCAAAGCACGTGTAGGTGTTAGCTGCTTCTGAAAGATGATAGCGAGGGATACACCTCCAGAAAAGCTAGGGCGCTTGCGGCCAGTAAAGGGTTGTCTGTGTCACAGGAGTCCCCGAGAGTCTGCTTAATTTAAGGACTCACCCCTAACTTCAGAAAAGCTAAGCAAAGGGAAAAGCCGCATTCGTGGGAAAGTTGAGGTTCCTCTTGTGGAAGTTAATAGTTGGAGAACTTACACTTGCTTTTATGAGTTACACTAACACACGCACAAAGCCAGCTCCGCAGCGCTTCTGCCACGGTTCCACTTCCTCTGAGACTCCCGTGGGGGCCGGGCACAGGTTTGGAAATCTTGAAAGAGGATCGAGTAAAATGTGCTGCCAGCAGTGACATGCCAAATGGCATCTTAGCCTGGGGTGAAAATCATAAAATGGAGTTTGTGGTGATATGGATTTCTTTAAGTGCAGGGCTCCTGGCTATTTATACAGATCTCCTTGTGAATTCCCCAGGTATCTTTGGAATGCTGGGCAGTTCCTGTATAGGAGTGAAGGGAAGGTGGATGCCAGTTTGGAGAGCAGGGCAGATGGGGCAAAGAAAAGTCCCATCCCTCTCTCCCTTTAGGTACATCCCTAAAAGCCATTGACAAATCAGCAGGATCAAAATCACAGCCAAGTGGCTCTTGGTTTAAGCGATGCTGGGCACTCTACACATCTCAGCCTCTGGAAGTTAACCATCAAAGAGAGCTTTACATTATCTTTATTTTGTCTTTTTTTTTCCCCGATAAATGTCTGATCTGGGGCATGTGTGTGTTAACTTTTCTAAAACTCGGTTGGAAATGGGGGCAAAAGCCCCTCCTTCCAGAGTCGCTGTGAAGAATACATAAAATGAACCAGGGCAGTGTAAGGACTCTATGTTTATCCTTTTCCTTTCTGAGATCAAGGGGATCCACCCCACCACAGATGATCCACTCCTAAGCTGTTTCATAACCTGCACACACATACGACCTCTCCTCTGACTGGAAGTTTCTGGGCATCTCATCATTGTCTATCATCGACCATCAGCCACCTAAGGCATATGGGTTAGTGCCCATTTTGAAGATGATCTCGTAGATTGTAAATGAGCGCAGCAAAACTCAGGAGTGAAACTGGTACTAAACTTTTTGAAATGGGCCTGTTGCTCTGCAGTAGGTGTGTTCTGGAAAGGGCTTAGCATTTGCGTATACAGTGGCATGGTTTAAACACACTATATGGGTTTGCTATTTATAGATATCCTGAGGCAAATTCTTTGGCAGAGAAAAAACTACATATGTAATACCCATAATTATCCACTGATTTATCTGACTATGCTTTCAAATTTGTACATGCCAGTTTTTCTCAAAGTGGTCTACACACCTGAAGTGTGTGTATATGTTCTGAAATTTGTCATGGCTTAGGTGTTCTTAATCAGTGGAGATGGCCTGGGGGGGAGGGGATGGGCCATGAACCCCAGGAAATTGAATGCAAAATAGCGTGCCTGAATGTCAATTTTTATGGTGTAGCATTGGTGATGTTCTAAAAGGGGTCCAAGCCCTCAAAAAAGCTCAGCTCCTGGTATGGAGGAATATGTGGTAAGGGGGCAGGAGGGCATGAAACAGGAGCAGAAGAAGGCTGTATTTATTTTACACCAGGAGTGCCAGATTTGAAAGCTCACTGCTGTTTATAAGGATCTTCCACCCTGAAGATGAGAGCATAGTAAGGAAAGTATGAACAAGGTAATGGTAGTCATTCCACCTTACTCCTCTCAAGTGGTCTGTTTGTGAACATACAACATGGGTTAGGCCTCTCTGGGCATTAAACTTCCGCAAGAAAGACTTTTAAAATTACCTTCTAAAAGACTTTTGTTCTCTGAGTATAAGGGTAACAAAATACTCTGTAGAAATTGAAAAGCCCAGACACAAATAAAGGGGAAGAAAAAAATGACACATTGGCTCACAATCCAGCGACAACTACTGATAACATTGTGATCTATATTGTACATCTTTTTTATAAGATCCATTTTTATATTTACACAGTTGAAAGAACTCTGGTTAGCATCTACTGAATGCGTGCTGCATGTCAGGTACAACTTGATTCTTCACAATAACCCTATGAGAGAGATTGCCTGTTTCTTTGATTTTATGAATAAGGAAGCAGAAGCTCAGAAAGGTTGGGTGACTTGGCCAAGATCACATAGCTAGTTGAACGACACAGGAAGGACAGAGCCCTGGGCAGCAGAGCTCTGGAGCCCAGCCCCCACCACAACTATCTGTCATGCTTATGTATTGTTTCACTTTCTCCTGGTTCCCCTAACATGCTAAGCACGTATTTCACATGCCACTCAAAGTCATTTACAGCAGTATTTTGGTCTTCTCTTAAGAAATCTTTGAAAACAAATTGAGCCACATGTGAAATGATTAGACCAATTTTTGTCTCGCTTCTTTGTGTTTGGTTTTACTACTCTTCCTCCAAAAATATATTTATGGAGATAATTAAATGTAATGTCACAGAAATATCTGGAAAAGGAAGCCACAATAAACCCTTTAGTGCAGAGTCCATTAGGAGAGGAGGAGGATGGTTCAGTGCCCTGAGCCCATAGCATGTTTCTGGAAGTCCATTTCCTTTGCAGATTCTTTGGAATGCTACATCATAGATTATTGGAGTTGGAAACATTAGAGATCATCTAGTTGGAGTATTTTTTAAATTATAGATAATTTTTATTGTGTAAATTTATTTTAGTATGGAAAATTTCAACAGACACAAAAGTAGAGAAAACAGTATAAAGAATAGTCATGGAACGGGGCGCCTGGGTGGCTCAGTTGGTTAAGCGACTGCCTTCGGCTCAGGTCATGATCCTGGAGTCCCTGAATCGAGTCCCGCATCGGGCTCCCTGCTCGGCAGGGAGTCTGCTTCTCCCTCTCCCACTCCCCGTTTGTGTTCCCTCTCTCGCTGTGTCTTTCTCTGTCAAATAAATAAATAAAATCTTTAAAAAAAAAAAAAAGAATAGTCATGGAACTAATCACCTGGCTTCCCCAGTGACAAATTCATGGATGATCTTGTGTCACCTGTTATCCCCCCTACCACCACCATCCCTCCCCAAATACACTGGATCATTTGAAAGCAAATTTCAGACTTCAATTTATTTCACCCATAAATATTTCAGGTTGCATCTCTAAAAGATAAGGGCTTTTTGGCAAGCATGACTACAGTTCCATTATCACATACACCAGGTGTTTTCAGTCAAGGGTTAGTATGTTCTTTGGGGGTCCACGAAAAATCTTTGGAAGATCCATGAACAACCAGAATCCGCATTCAGAATTGTGCAGTTACGTGCAGAGTTGCATCACCTGGGGAAAGGATCCATAGCTTGTATCAGATCAGTGAAGTATCTATAGCCCTCAAAGTTTGTCGAAATGGCTTCTCTTTTTCTCTTGAAATCAAAGCCAAGAGAGAGGCAACGACTTGCCTAAAATCACACAGATTGTTAACAGCAGGACTTCTGTTTAAGAAAGCTCTCTTGGACTTTGGATACTCCAGGACAATTTCCTCAGGGCATATTCCTGTAAACCGAAGTAGTAATGTAGTTTATCTGTTTTGTTTTTGTTTTTGTTTTCATAAAATTAGTTGAATCGAAAGAATGTGAAAGCCACCCTTCTATCTTTCCACTAACTATTCCAGAAAGACCACAACCTCATTTTTTCTTAAGTGCTAACAGAGACTATTGAATACTAAGAAAAAATGTCATGTTTCAGCATCCCTTATTTCAATGAATATCCCTCTCCTACTGACTTACAACATGAACTCTTACTAGGGTCTAATATGAAGGTTTTGTGTGGATGCCCTTTGACGTCACTTACATGACCCAAGATCGCATTTTGATGCCGTGGAGAGATTATAGGTTTTGAGGTCAAATAGACAAGAGTTGAGATCTTTTCTTATCAGTTGCCCTGTGACTCTGGGCTAGTTGCCTAGCCCCTCTGAGCCTCAGCTTCCTAATCTCTAGAATGGGGATGCTTATACCCAGCTGACATGGGTTTTTTTTGTAAGGCCTGTGACCTAATATGTTATAAGCATGTATAAGCATGTAACATTATTTACTTTCTCTTCCTGCTTCACATTAGATGACTTCTATCCCTAGCCAACCCCAATTGTCATCCCTAGAATCATTTCAGTAACAAAAACTGATGTTCCAATAGTATAACTGAGTTTTCCTTCCTTTAGATTTTACTTATGCTGTTGAGTGCAGTTTTCACCTTAGCTGTTTTGCATCCCAGGAAGATAAGCCATTGACTCACCAGCCTGTGGCTTCATTTTGGAAGGGTGATATAAGCTACCCAGTGGCCCATAAGAGCCATGGACCAAGGAGTCCCCTCATTCCATGGTTCTCTCTGAATCTGGACTACCATCTAAGCTAGGGAGAAGAAATCTCTTAACCATAAGGATGTGCCTGGCATCTTCCAGAAAGGTGTGTGTCTTCCAATAAGCAACTGTTTATTGAGTGCCTACTTTGTGCCCAGTGCATCTCATACATATATGGGAAGCTATTATTGATAAGGAATTTAACTTCTACTCAGGGGAGAAGATGAAAGAAAATGGAACCTTGGCTTTGCATTCAGATCCCTTAGGGATTCCAGTCCATCGGTTAGACTACTAAATGGGAATCTCTGAATGAGGGTCCCAAGCATCAGTATTGTTTTAGAGCTTCCCTAATGATTTCATTGTGCAGCCAAGTTTGAGAAACACTGATTTAGACTGTTAGAATTGTAGACTGTCAAAGAAATTAAATAGAGAATAAGAATTGAGTAAGAATTGTAGACTGTCAAGATCCTCTTCTTTCTAACCACAGTACCTGAAGGAATCATTTGTAATTAGTCTGTCTTCTTTCCCTTCCCATTTATCATTCAGTCCAAAGGCATGGCTCTGGCAACAGTGACCGGCTGTTGACCTCCATGTTGCCAAGTAATCTTAAGCATTTCTCAGATGCAGCTGGGTTTACAAGGGTAGCTATGCCCTTATTAAGTTATTTTCATAATCATATAATCATAAAAATAATAAGTACTCAATGTAGAAAACTGGAAAACAGAAAATTACAAAGAAAAATTTCTTTATCACACAACAACGTGGAGATAAGGATGGTTATATTTCTTGCTGTATTTCTTTCATTTACATTTCCTTTACACATGCACACACACACTCGAAACAAAATTGGAACAGTATATACATAAATGCATGCTGTACTTTTTCTTCTACCTGATGTTATGCATAGTTTCTGTATACTCTTAGATAATCAATAACATGAATATTCAAAATGGTATAATATTCTATTTTGTTGTTATAGCACATCTATTCCAGCAGTTCCTTCTGAGTACATATTTAGGTTCTTTCTTACTGTTCATATATTTTAAAATATTAAAATTTACATCCTGATACATAAGTATTTGATTATATTTCTGACTAGTTTCATAGGAAGTAGAATTGCTGGGTCCAGATATAAACACTTCTGAGGTCTTTTATTCTCATTGACACAGTGCCCTCAAGAAAGACTATACTGTAGCTTTTTACTTCTTAGTAAACTTTGATTGAAATATGACATCATACCAAAAAGTGCACACATTACAAATTCCAGCTTAGTGAATTTTCAGAATATAAACTTCGGTTTTAAAGATTTTTATTTATTTATTTGAGAGAGAGAGAAAGCACAAGAGAGGGTAGGGTCAGAGGGAGAAGCAGACTCCCCGCTGAGCAGGGAGCGTGATGCGGGACTCGATCCTGGGACTCCAGGATCATGACCTGAGCCGAAGGCAGTTGCTTAATCAACTGAGCCACCGAGGCACCCCTAATTTTCAGAATATGAACTTTTGATCTATCTGCAACCAATGCAAAAATCAAGAAATAGGATGTTACCAGCACCCCAGAATCTCCCTCAGACCCCCTTCTGTCCTGACTTCTAACAACATAAATTAATCTCAGTTATTTGAACTTTATATAAATGGAATCATGTAGTGTATATTCTTTTATGCCTGGCTTCTTTCACTTAGCAGTATGTTATGAGATTCATCTATGCAATTGCATGTAGCAGTAGTTTTCCTTTTCCTTGCTGTATAGCATTCCACTGTATGAATAGTTCACTATTGATCTACTCTACTGATGATGGATATTTGGATTGTTTCTTGGTTTGGGTGGCTACAAGTGGTACTGCTGTGGTCATTCTTATATATATCCTTTGTGGCACATCTGTTGGGTGTATACCTAGGAGCAACATTGCTGGGTTGTAGGGCATACATATAGATGCTGTCAGCTTTCCAAAGTAGCTGTACCAGTTCATACTCCCACTAATGGTTGTTACGTTGTGTTATGTTCTGTTATGTTGCTAGGCCTTTCTGTGTTCTGTTTATGAAATCTTCACTTACCCCAAAGATATGAAGATATTCTCCTATATTATTTCCTAGAAAAGTTGTTTTGCCTTTCACACATAGGTTTATAATCCATTTGGAATCACTTTTCTGGTATGGTGTGAGGTAGGGGTCAGGATTCAGGATTGCACTCCTGCCTTTGCTCTTCTAATAATATATACCACTCAAGAGGGTTTGCTGGGTGGCTCAGTCAGTTAAGTGTCTGCCTTCGGCTGAGGTCATGATCCCAGGGTCCTGGGATCGAGCACCGCGTTGGGCTCCTTGCTCTGCAGGGAGCCTGCTTCTCCCTCTGCCTGCTGCTCCCCCTGCTTGTGCTTGCTCTCTCTGTCTCTCTCTGACAAATAAATAAATAAAACAAAATCTTTAGAAAACAAAAATGAAAGAATGTTTGCTTCTGCAATTATCCCAGGGCATCATTAGTTGAGAACCTAATTTTATGTTACTTTTTCAGTTTGGGGGTTCTCAGACCAAATTGTGTTGTATAAATTTGGGCCTCAAATCTATGTGAAGGCAGATCTGTGATTATGAATTCTCAGGAAATATGTATATATGTATATATGTATATTCTGCTTTATGGCTATGCTAAGATTTCTTTATCATCAACCAGAGTTGGTGAGAAATTTGTTTCTAGTTCATTCTTTCTTTTTCAAGTCTCCACTCTATTTAGGCATCAAAATCCAATCCCCCTAAGTTTTTTTTTTTTTAATTTGTGATAAAATATACATAATGTACTATTTACCATTTTTACCATTTTTTAAGTGTACAGTTCTGTGACATTAAATACATTCTCATTGTTGTGCAACCATCACCACCATCCATCTCCAGAACTTTTGCATCTTCCCAAACTGAAACTCCGTCCCCATTAAACAGTTATTCCCCATCTCCTCTTGCCTCCAGCCCCTGACATCACCATTCTACTTTCTGATTCTCTGATTTTGACTACTCTAGCTACCTCATATCAGAGGAATCACATAATATTTGTCCCTTTGTAACTGGCTTATTTCGCTTAACATAAATCTTCAAGATTCATTCATGTTTTGGTATATATCAGAATTCCCTTCCTTTTAAAAGCTAAATAATACTCCATTATATGGGTATATCACATTTTTTGGAGCTAACAAATTTTGCTATATTTTCAATAGGATAATATTTGATTTCATTTATAAATTATTATTTTTTATTTTCTCACTTTCTGAACTTCTTTTTTCCCAGTTACACTAATCCACTTACCCATCAATGGACATTTGGGTTGCTTCCACATTTTGGTTTTTGTGAATAGTGCTGTTATGAACTTGGGTATGCAAATATCGGTTCAAGTCCCTGCTTTCATTTCTTTCAGGTATATGGCCCAAAACATGATTGCTATGTTACATGGCAATTCTTTGTTTAATTTTTTGAGGAATCATCATTTTGCTTTCCCCACTGGCTGCACCATTTTGGATTCACAGCAACAATACACAGGGTTCTAATTTCTCTACATCTTCTCCAACACTTGTTATTTTCTGGTTTTTTTTTTTTTTTTTTAATCCTAATGTGTGTTAAATGGTATCTCATCATGGTTTTTGTTTTGTATTTCCCTAAAGATCAGTTGAGCATCATTTCATGTGCTTATTAACCATTTGTATATCTTCTTTGGAGAGATGTCCATTCAAGACCTTTGCCCATTTTTTAACCCAGACTGCTTGGGTTTTTTGGTTATTAAGTTGTAGTATCCTAGCCTTTTAAATCAGAACATTTGAAGGATGAAGATATATGGAATTTTCTTATTGTTTTAATTACATTTATTTACACAGAGGATTATTTTTATGTTTTAAACAATATTTGTCTTTTTTCTTTGGCATGTTATCTGTTCAGGTCCTTGTCCATTTTAATAGAACATTCATCCATTTCCTATTGATTTTTTAAAACTTTTTTATAAATTTTTTTTTAAAGATTTTATTTATTTATTTGAACCAGAGAGAATGAGAGAGAGAGAGAGAGCACATGAGAGGGGGTAGGGTCAGAGGGAGAAGCAGGCTCCCTGCCGAGCAGGGAGCTCGATGCGGGACTCGATCCAGGGACTCCAGGATCATGACCTGAGTCGAAGGCAGTCGCTTAACCAACTGAGCCACCCAGGCGCGCCTTTTTTATAAATATTAAAACCATAATCTTTCATATATGTTGCTAACCTTTTCCCAGACTGAAATTTGTTTTTTGATTTTATGACATTTTCAATATAGAAGATTTCTTTTGTCATGTTGTTAAATGTCTCAGGTTTATTTAGCTATGGTTTCTTTCTTCCATTTATATTTAGAAAGGTCTTCCCCACCCTGGAAGCAGATAAATATTAACCTGTTTGTTTCTCTAGATCTTTAATATACACTTGTTACTTTTATCACCTTAATCCATCTGGAATTTTTGATGTTATGTGGTATGGGAGAACTCTAATTTTTTTTCCCAATGATTACTAAGTATTTCTAAAACCGTTTATTGAATAATTCATTCTTTTTTCACTGATTTGAAAGGTTACATTTATTATGTAATAAATGCTAATATGTACTAGGTTCTCCTTTAGAGTCATCTGTTATAGTCTCATGATTTTGCATGTATTACTATACAGTGCTTTGGCATTACTATTATAACATTTTAATCATTGTAGCTTTATAATAGATAATTGGTAATACAAGTACCCTCTTGGGAATTTTATTTATTTAGCTGCACACCTTTTTGTTTTTCCATCAAGTTATAAAAATAATGTTTTGGAAGTAACTGCATGAAACTTTTCAGATCATTTCAGTGAAATCTTTACCAGCAATGGGATTTCTCATCCAGGAACATAGTATATATCTTTAGGTATCGACATGCCTTTTATGACACTCATAAACACTTGGGAGTTTTCCTCAAATACTTTTTGCCCAATTCTCTTTAGCTATTGTCTGGGTGTTTTATACTCTGGGTTATACTTATGAACCATCTCTTATATTTTCTAACTGCTGAGAGCTGACATATAAGAAATTTGTTTTATATTAATTTTATAATCTAAGTTCTTCCATATTCCTTTTCTTATTCATCAATAAAGAAATACAGTGTTGCTTAGCAGCTCAGAGCATGGGCTCTGGAGTCAGAAATAGCTGTGTTCAAATCCCACAGTGCCACTTTGGGACTCCACTTAATAAGCTTCCCTGCCCTTGGCTTTCCTGAGCTTCACTATTCTTTCTGTAAAATGAGCATAATAATGCCCTTCTGCAGCATTGTCATTAGGGTTAAATTAATTAGTGTATGCTAAGTGCTTAACACAGTGCCTGGTACATAATAAATAAATGTTAGCTATTATTATTAGATTATCATAATATCTGCAATAATAATTTTGCCTCTCTAAACATAATTCTCATTTTTGGAGATGGGGGAGTAGAGTAGGTTTGGAACAGGGGCTTATTATACTCCCCAAATAGGTAAATATTAGTGGAGGTATTGAGCTAATACCTGGCTTACTTTAAATGCCAACAATGTTTTGCTGTAAGTGTACATTCTCTATAAGTGTTTATTGTACAGTGTTGGTACTAAGGAGTGGCCTTAGCTCTCTTGTTTATCAACCCATTGTGGAAGCTACTGCAAATTTACACATTGAGTCTGAGAAACATAAGGCAGTGCTTTGCAAATTTAACTTCAAGACAAATTCATTTCCAACTAAAGCATTCCTTAAGATCTCCTTCTACACAAATTCCAGACTTCCCACTCATGTTCACAATTAAACTGAGACAGTCTTTCTTGTGTTAAGATAGGTAATGTTCTTAGCTTACTAAGAATTTCCATCAGGAATGGATGTGGAATCTTTTCAAATGACTTTTTGGCAAGTATCAAGGTAATCACGTGATTGTTTTTTGTCCTTTGGCCTCTTTATGTGATGGATTATATTTATAGATAGCCTAATATTAAACCCTTCTTACATTCCTGGAAAAGGTCCTACTTGGCCATGAGGATTTTCTTTTAATAAACTGCTACAATTTGATTGCCAATACTTTATTATTTTTACATCTATATACATAAGGGAGATTATTCTGTAACTGTTACTTTGTGTTCTTGGTCACATTTTATTTTTAAGGATATGCCAAGTTTTAAAAAACAGTTTGGGAAGATGTCCATAGATGCCCTCCTTTGTTTTGTTTTTGTTTTTGTTTTTTCCATGGAGCAATTTGTAGAACCCAGGTCCCCTCTTTTAATGTTTGAAAAAAACCTGCCAGTAATATCTAGACCTAACACCTATTTTAAAATAAATTTTGAAAACATTTCTTCAATTTTATTATTCTATTCTTTTTTTTTTTTTACAAATTGGCATGATTCAGGTTTGTTAATTTGCATTTTTCCATAAAATTATTCATTTCCTTTAAATCTTACTAACATCCCTGGATGAGTTATAAAACAGCCCTGAACCTTCCTTCAGTCTCTTCCCATTCTCACTTTCTCTAGCGGAATTCCCATGTGCTCCTAGGCTGTGCGCATTAGCCCCTTAGATCTGGGTTGGAATCAGGAGAGTTAAACACTAGTGCTCCCTCCTTAAATCTCTCACTCCATTGATTCTCTTCCTACTACTGGAACAGTTCCTCTCTGGTCCTTTGGGCTATCACTTCCTCCTCCAGCGGTCACTCAAATGTTGGTCTTCTCCAGCATCCTGCTATCAGCCCTCAGCCCTTCTGACTCTCCATAATCTCTCTACATCTCTACTGGGACATGTTACTTATTTTAATTTCACCCACCAGCCGATAACTTCCAAATCTGAATTCAGCACAAATTTGAGCTCTAGACAGATCTATCCGGCTACTTTTTGGACAGCCTGGCTTGATGCCCTCCATACCTTTTAAATTCAGCCGGCTCTCAACCAAACTCATCATACTTGACGCAAATGCCAGCCCAGTTCGTGTGTTCTCATCCATAGGTGAGCATCATACATGAAGTCAACCAAGCCAGAAAACCAAAAGTCATCCTTGATGACCCCCAGGGGGCCTGAGCAGAGAGGTTGCTTGGCAGCAAGTAGACAAGAGACAAGATGTCTGTCAGCCCGCAGAGGGTGCTTCACTGATCTGAAAATGTAACTTGCCCATGCTACCTTTTGTTAACGGCCCCATAGCTGATATTCTAGTCAGTATGTTTTCCTCAGGTCCGACAGTAGCTGTGACCACAGCATAAAGGACTGAGGTCAGACACAAGAGAAGGAGGCAAGAGGAGGGATCCAGAACACCCTGGGTTCCCGGGAATGCCACCATTCTTTGCCCTCCAAACCAACATGAGGGAAAGTAGTAAAAAGAGATACTAGAGGTCCATGTGCCCCTGGCAGGACCCCCCCCCCCCCCCCCCGCCTCCAACACTCTCAGTTTTATGAGAACAGGGTAACTTGGAGAACTTGGAAAAGAATCCCAACAACCCCTCTTCCCCAGTGATGTTGGTCACCAGAAGAAGCACGAGATGGCAGAGCACTGTCCTCTCACAGCGTACCCTCCACACAGATCTGCATATCTGCTAATCCAGCCTGTCTGCCACCCTCCCTGGGGTCAACATCCCCAGTTCCACCCTCTGCAGCTCACTGTTCAGCAAAATCCCAGGCAGTGGCTCTTTTCTCCTTCCCTTGGCCTGGTAATTGGGGAGGCACCCTCACTACTGCTTCCAGACCCTTGTCTCTCATCCTCTGAAGCCCATAGCTTTAAAATCCATGTGCTCAGGCTCCTCCTCCCACTGCCAGCATCCCCAGTCTGCTGCCAACCCCAGCAGGTCTCTCTCTTCCCCACGATGGCAGAACCAGGCCCTCTCTTGCTCATTCCACTCCTGCCCTGGTTGTTGGTGATGTTCATACACTACACATGACTCTTCCAAATACCCTTAAGCTTTTCTCCTCCTAAGGTCTCGTCTTCCATTTTCTTGCACATCGCCACCCGCTTCCGCATAGACTTTGTCTGTGTAGTGGTTGTATCATCTCCAGAACCTCCCTTGCAGGCTTCCCATTCTGTGACCACCATCTGGCATCTTTCCATCTAATTCCTTCTGACACCTCTACTCTGAGACTATTTCAACCCCACCCAAGTATAAAATCCATTAACTGGGGAGCCTACTATCTTTTCTTTGTCCCCCACCCACTTTAGGTTCTCAGATTCCTTTTTGTCATGATTGTATTTACTCCCTTGCAAACACCCTAAACTCCCTTGCCCTTCTGTGCCTTTGTTCAGAATCATCTAGAGAAACCTCAGCTCTGCCTAAAGCCAGGTTCCCACCTACTCCATACCCACATTTCTAGAGAAAATAGAGAAGACAGATAATAAACAAGGTGAAAAATGCATAGTATTTCAGGCAGTGATAAGGCTACTTAGAAGAGAACAGTGTGGAAGCGGGAGCATGAGGAGCTATTTTACTTCTGAGATCAAGGAAGTATTCTGTGAAAAAGTGACTTGAGTCAGAGACTGGAATGGAGTGAGCGTATGAGCTGTCATTTCAAGATTGAAGATAAGAGGAGAGTAGGGAAGAGATCTGGGCAAAGCCCCGAGGTGGGAACAAGTTTGCATTTCTGAGGAACAGCAAGAAATCTTGGGTGCTTGTTCCTGAGTGCTGAGTCCAGAAAGCTAGACTCACCTCTAAAGAGTCCGAGGACTAAAATTGTACTCTCCAGTATGGTAGCCATTAACCATGTGTGGCTACTTAAATTTAGATGTATTAAAATTAAAAATCCAGTTTTTTAGTCATACTGACCACATTTCAAGTACTTATAATCACCTGCGGCTAGTGGTTAGTACATTAGACACCATAGATTATGGAACATTGTTCTCATTGTAGAACATTCTTACAGACAGGACCAGCTAAATCCTATGGAGATTTAATGGCCATGCTAAGGAAGCTGGATTTTGCTCTAAGTTTGAGAGACCACCACTTGAGAAAGCCCGGGAGGAAGTGGATCTGGACAGTATGTGATTTACATTTTACCAAGATTTCTGTGGGTACTACCTGCGGTGGCAGTGCCACCCAGCAAGAGTGGAAGCAAGGAGGCCAGTGAGAAAGCTAGGGTAGTCCAGATTAGGGAGAATGGTGTGTTAGACCAGGTATTATTTAGTGGCATAGTTAAGAAGTGGTAACTTTCAGGATATATTTTGAGAGTAGAATCAATGAGACTTGCTATGAATGCGATACGAGGTATGAGGGAGAAAGAACCAGGGATGCTTCCTAAAAAGTGAAAGGGAGGAGCACAGCCTTTTATGATCCACAAAGCCCTGTGCAAACATGACTGGGTAGCAGTCACAGTAAACTTCAGAAACATGGGGCATGAATTTAATCTTACGAATGACCTTTCAAAGATGGAGACGGTATGATTGGTTTGACTGATTCTGTATACAGGGAAATGGACGAGGTCAGATGAACGTCTTAGAAGCTGGGCAGAGGGAATCAGATTTGAAGAGTACAGACGAGAGGAGCCATTAATGTTGCCACAGTAAAGTGAAAGATGGATTGTCATGGAGAGAACCTAAACCAGGGAGGTGGGCAATCCAGTCTCAAGAAAATGCAGAGGGGAAATGGGAAGGAAGAGGAAAGAGCAAGCCTGAGAGGATTTTCAAAGACAAGGGAAAGTGCCCGGTTCCTCCAGAGAGCTGTCTTCACAGAGCTTGCACAAGGTTGGAAGCTGGGTTCACCCAGGAGGACCTTTACCTGGCCAGAGATTCCACGGTCAGAGTGAATGGCCAGAGTAAATGAGTAGCAATTCCAAGATCAGAGCTAGAAACATGGAGTTAGGGAACATCTCAAAGGGTGGGATAAGAAGGCAAGAGAGCATAGAGCGGAGGCTAACAGTGAAGAAAATCAGATGCAGGATGGGACGAGGTCCAGAGTCATCAAGAATCAAGATTGTGAACTTCACTTCTTCACTGAAGTTCCTCTCTGCTATGTTGTCTGGGCCATGGAAGTTATCAGACAACCGTTAGTTGTGAGGCTTGGTTGTTAAGTCACCATGATCTACAGTCATATCTCGTCATGTGACAAGAAGATCACCACAATATACAATGGAATATTACTCAGCCATCAGAAAGGATGAATACCCACCATTTGCATCGACATGGATGGAACTGGAGGGGATTATGCTAAGTGAAATAAGTCAAGCAGAGAAAGACAATTATCACACGGTTTCACTCATATGTGGAACATAAGGAATAGCATGGAGAACATTAGGGGAAGGAAGGGAAAACTGAAGGGGGCGAAATCAGAGGGGGAGATGAACCATAAGAGATTATGGACTCTGAGAAACAAACTGAGGGTTCTAGAGGGGAGGGGGGTGGGGGGATGGGTTAGCCTGGTGATGGGTATTAAGGAGGGCATGTGTTGTAATGAGCACTGGGTGTTATACGCAAATAATGAATCATGGAAGACTACATCAAAAACTAATGATGTACTGTATGGTGACTAACATAACATAAAAAAAAAAAAAAAAAAAAAAAGATCACCATAAGGGCCAGAATCATCCAACAAGAAAATACATTTGATTTTTGGCTTCCATAAGCATGAGCCATCTCTCTGTAAAACTAACAAACAGCCAGGTGAAGGGCAAGGAGAAAGACCTTGGGTTCGAATAATTTCCTTCAGTCAGGGAGTCTTTCTGGTAAATAATCGTTATTATCTCTGGAATAGAAAAATCTCCTTGATTATAGTTTCAGCAGAAGCCTGTTTCCTCCCTTCCCCCATTAATCTTACTCTAAAAGCACAATGGAGGTCTCCACCCTGAAGTTTAATAAGCTTAACAAGATTTTCAGACTGGTTTCTTTAACTACATCATCTTTTTAGAAGATATTAAACCAAAGTTTCTTCAAGTGAAGAATAGGTGACCTAGATATACGTACAAAAGCCAATAATTATAAATTGGATCTCTGCTCATCGAACAGTATTTTCCTACTGACTTTTATTAAGAAATCTGAGATGAAGTTCCTTGGAAAAATAACAATAAAAAATCACATGATACAAATGCAATCTTTTAAACTTGACTTATGATTGAAAAACGCTAGGGATGATTTTCTGATAACATTATTACTACTATGCAAATTAGTTACTACTTTTTCTTCCAGAAGTATTTTCTTGGAGTTCCATATTTTGGAGAAATGAGTTCCTTCCCTCTCAAAGAAGCACCAGGAAACCTTATCAGGCAGGGACGCTCAGAAAAGGAGTCATCCTGGAGAGTCAAGGCTTCCTGATAACAGAGAACATGTCCTCCGATGTGCTAAGCATTTCCCAGTTGAGAATTTTGCTTGCAAATCTTTCTGTAATCTGGTTCACATTTCCCTATTTTCAAAAGCAGAATATGCCACATGGAATTTCATTCACATACAACAGAGCTGCAAATGCTTTGTTAATTTCAAAGCAATTATATTGTTTTTGTAATTTACCTTTCCTAATTACTCAGGATTACCATTTTAAACAGCAGTTATTGAACTTCATGCAGATAGCAGAGTTTTTTTTCCTTGTACCAACAACTCCACACTGCTGTGCTCTCCTGGATCTTGTGTCTAATTCTAACATTTTTCTAACTCTCCCTTCACCAAGACCATTTCTCTCTGCAGACTACTTTGACGCTTTTAACTTGCTTCTTCTAATTTGCTTTTGTATTGGAAGCTAAATCATCAGACTAGTTGGAATTTCATTTTCCTTAAAACAGAATGGAAATTGAACCTAGTGGACTACCAGGATTTGGGGTTTTTAGGGTTTTTTTGTTTTGTTTTTTTTATAGTGATTGGTCTGGAAGTTCATCAGGATTTGCTTATATATCCCAGTTCTTGGCTGCATTTTCTCCAAGTCAGTTGCCAAGTTCCTGATAGGTTTGCTGTTTCTTAATTCTTGTTTAAAGGGCAAACTGGTATCCATTTGTTTCATCAACACATTTTTACTGGATGCTTCGTACGTTGGTCAGTTTGTCAGTGATCATCCTCAGTGGAGCTGATCTTCCAGTTAAAACATTTGAAAAGATAAATTCCTAAATATAGGGTTTCATTATTGTCAATTTCTTTGGAATGGATTTTTTTCTAACTGCTATATTGGACTGTATCTCTTCTACCCAGCTATATAGCCTATAACTGACATGATCAAGATAAATTTCCATGAATAAGTTACATGAGGCAAAAAAAAAAAAAAGAGCAAAAGGAAAAAACATCCAGCTTACAAAATTTAAACATGCAGTTATGGTTCTTCTGATGCATATAAGGAAGAACACAATATAAAATCAGGAAGCTTCATGTCGGATCATGACTCAACCCACTGGAGCCCCTCAAACCCTCAACTGTGCAGATTCTTGCTGTGAATGATCTTTTTTCTAGAAGGAATAACTTTAATTGGTTCCAATAACCCAAGTGCTCTAGAATTTCATGGGTTTTATGAACTTGTCTGAGAAAGCGATATGCACTGTTTCATATGTGACTTACTTGTTCTTATGGTTAGAATTACTTTGGCAAAGTTCCTTTCATAGACTGCCAATAGGATGATCTTTGCAGACAGAAGGAAGTAAAAAAGCCTGATTCTTTAATAAATCATAGGGTCAAAGATGGTAGACATTTTAAATTTATATATCGGGAGCCAAGAGCAAAATGCCAGGCCTTCCAGCTTCATGGCAGGGTGCCTTCTGGTTCTTAATTGGACCTTCACTTATAAGTTTGGCCACAGCCTGGTTGGACGCAGAGAGCCTAATCTCTTGATAGTCTTAATGCCCATGCATCTGGCTCCCAGGCTCTGGACAGCAGCTGTGAGACGGACAGAGGCCCATTAGAAGGTACCTCTTTGACCACATCCCCAGTGGTGAGACTCAGCATGTAGAGCCAGCTTAGGAGAAGCCTGCTACCAGCTCATAATGTTCCTGTAGCTGCTGAAGTTACCAAGCTTCTATTTTTTATTGTTCCCTTATCCTTCACCTTAATTTGGGGTCTCCAGGAGGTCCATGAGGTTCAGAAGCATGTAATTTATTATTTTTATTTATTAGGGGAAGAGGGGCAGAGGGAGAGAGAGAAACGTAAGCAGGCTCCATGCCCAGCACAGAACCCAACGCGGGGCTCCATCCCACAACCCTGAGATCATGACCTGAGCCGAGATCAAGAGTTGGACACCAAACCGACTGAGCCCCCCAGGCACCCCCAGAAGCATGTAATTTATTGAGGGCACACTCTCAGGAAAAGCCTACAAGGAGGAGAGGAAGCAGGAGAGGGCAGGAGACAGGGCTGAACAAGAATGTAGTCTAAGGTGAAGTCTTCCCTGATCCACAATGGGGCTCTGGAGCACAAACTGCACCACAGAGTTGTCCCTGCCTTCACGCAATAGGACAGGACTGTTTTACTCTGTATCAGTCTTTGGCCCGAGATGGAGGTGAGGGGTGGGTGTGGGTGCTTGCATAATCCCCCAGGGGACACAGTTCCCATTAGCTGAGGCCAGTTCTCAGAAGAAAGAGCCCCCCGCCAACCAAAGCAGCTGGGAGATGGGTGCAGGGGCCCCAGGGGAGAGGACTTGGGTGGGGTACCGACAGCACCCACCAGCTCACCTCTCTACCTATGTTGTTTCAGCCAGGGCAGTCATTTCCCTCTTTCGTGCTCCATATAATTAGGAATTTTGCTAACACTTTTGGTCAGAAAAAGAGTGCTACATTTGACAAAAAGTCTGATAGACACCCAGTGACAACAGATGAGAGATGCTGGCTGTGGGAACTCGATGCTCACTCCTAACACAACACACATCATACAGCAGGAGAGAAAGCCAGGGATCTTGGTGGGGATGCGCCCTGATGGAATCTTGTATACCACGCCCCAGAGAGAAACAGCATTTTAAGGAGAGGGATGCCACTTGTTGAGATTCCAGTTGGCCAATTTGAAGTGCAGAAATGGCTAGGGAACAGGTGGCCCAGTTGCCTTGCTCCTCCAAGACCACCTTGGTGGTCTTATCCTCTAATATGGGCATCCTTTGGCCTTAGGATAAAGACCCCCTGAGAAACTTGCCAATATGGGGTAACTAACGCAAGAGTCTTGGAAAGATTTTAGTTAAATTGATTCACACACAGTGGCAGGTTTGTAGACAAGTTCTTCCAACTGACTTTGAAGTCATAGACGAACTAAAGTCTGACTGGAATTAGTGCCTGGACCAATCGGCCTGGATGGTGCCCCCAGGTTCGATGGGTTTGAGCAACCACCATCAGTTCGGTGCCTCACACAGCCCCTCACAAAATAGGAGCACTCATGCTCGAGTGCCTTGGGGGCTGTTGGGGGTGGGGATAGGGGGAAGGAAGGGCTTGCTGTGCTGTAAAAGGGGACAGAGATAATGCTCAGGTCTATGGGTGTAAGGCAGCAGGGTATCAGTGACTGCCCTTTGGAAGCTTTCAAGCTCCAGGCCCCACACTAGACACTGTCATTCATCATCTCCTCCCCTGTGAGGTAGGTGATTTCCCAATTTGACAGATGGTAAGTAGCTGGTTAAGTGTCAAATTTAGGTCATCTGACTCCATACCTGGGCTACCATGTTCCAGATCCAGATTAGACAATAGAGAGGTAAATAGATACAGAAATAGAAGTATATAAATAGATATGTTGTAATAGCTGTTCATCTGCTGTCAAATGACCCTTCGTCCACGTGTTATATAACTATTTGAGACTGTTACTGGATGACTTTGAATCCTGGAGCATAGAAAATATAATGTAGAAAGATCATTTGAGATCATCACAGAAAATCCCATGATTTTAGGGTTGGGGAGACTGAGGCCCAGAGAGGTTGAATTCTTCTCCCATTTCCACAACAATCACTACAGCCCAAAGTCACAGGGCAGACCATTTAGGCACTCACATTGGGTTAGGAAGCCTTATGAATACCTCCAAAGAATGCCAGAGAGCAGTTGGTTGCAAATGTGATGTGCACCAGAATCATCTAAGGGAGTGTGTGAAAACAGAGATGACTAGACCCTACCCCCAGAATTTCTGATCTGGTGGGTCTGGGATAAGGCCTGAGATTTTGCGGTTCAAATACGGTTCAGGTGATGCTGGCACTGTGAGTGCAGAGAAGCTAGTTCCATTGAAGTAACTGCCTACTCTGAGGGTTTGTGTACCCGTGCTCTGCGTATATTGCCTTGGCTGTAATTATATACAGATGTTCTCTTGACTCAAGATGGTCTGCATATATGCAAGGGCTCCAGCCATAGCCTCTGTCAACCCACAGAGAGCCAGAATTAATTCCAGTGGCAGGAGGGAAGCACCAGGACCATGGTGGGCTGACCTAGCCTCTCTCGACCTCCCATACCCACTGCCTCCCTCCCCATCTGTGGACGTGGATAAAAGAGGAAGAGGAGGTCAGCTTCATAGGACTGAGATTAACTTGCTGAAACCTCCAAACTTGTGCATTCATTTTGAAACAAGCAGGAAATCAAGCCTCTAAGAAGACTTCTATCCCTCCATTTTGGAGTTATATTAGCTTGTGAAAACCAGTCTCCCTCCCCTCTGGAAATAGAGGAACAGATGGCCAACTGAAGGTTTGTGAAGGAGGCAGGGGAACCTCCTAGCTATGCATTTCCTTGGCGGGATTTCATGTCCACATCCACGCACAGCATGAGCCTGCCTTTCCCAGCATATTCATAGAGGGGTTTTTTTATGCTCAGGAAATACTCACTCCTTTTAAAGTCATAAACAAAAAGGTAGTAAGGTGCATCACTTCCAAAATCTGGCAGGGAGGTACCTTAAGAACCCGGACAGAAAATAGTAAGTGTGTCGGGCTGGAGCTAGGGTCCCAGCTGCTGCAGGGAACCCAAGGCAGCCTGCACGGGCTGCTTCCAGGTCATGGATGGAAATGGAGCTGGAAGAGGGGCAGCCACAACGAGCTGTAGGACTCCAGGGCTGCTGCCTCCAGGCACCTGGGAACCTGCTCCCTCTGTCCACCGGGAGGGCAGCAGTATGGATTCTTCCGAGCGTCGTATCACAGCGAGCAAAGCCAGCCACGTAACTTATGGGGTCTAGTGCTAAATGAAAGCAGGAGCTGCTTGTTCAAACATTATGAAGAATTTTAAGACAGCAACAGCAGAGAATGAAACCCTTGTAAGTGCAGACCCTGCATGACCACACACAGGCCCTGCAGCGGAGCTTGGCGGGGCAAGGGAGAGGCACGGACATTTCCCTAGCACTTGCTGTGCAAGGTGATAGATGCACAGCCTTTCATTTATCCTCATTTTACAGATGAGGAAACTGCAGATGCCCAGGCTCAGGAAAGGGAACCAGCTCATCTGGAGGCATGCTGCTACTCGGGGCCTCCGCTGAAATTCATATCCAGTTTCTGGTGCCAAGTCCCAGTTGGCTGGCTGATTGGTTGGTTGGTTGTACTTTTTCCACATCCACTTTCTTAATGCAGTAACGGCTTGTAGGGAAAGCTCTTAACATGTTTTCAAATGTATTTCCTCCAAAGCCAAAGTAAACGTTCCATATAGTTTTTTTAATGAATAGATGAACAAATTGTGCAGATCTGGGTTCAGTTAAAAACAACAACGACAGCAATAGTAGTGGGAACACCGGAAAAGAAGACAAAGGAAAGGAGAGAGAGAGGGAAAGAGTGAGTAAAAAGGGGAGAGAGGGCAGGAAGGGGGAAAAGGTGGCATGCATCCACCTGCCACGTTTTATTTAATCCTCACAACAACCATCCCAGACAGACCTTGTTTCTATGCCACTTTACAAATGAGAAACTTACCACAGTTGGTTAACTTGCCCGAGCTCTCCGCACCCCCTCCCCAGCCCCCATAGTCCGCATGTAGCTAATGTACCTCAGACCATGTGTCCTGTGTCAGTGAGTCTCACAGCCCAAATAGTGGCCTGTCTACTCTTCCCCTCCAGCGAGGCACATCGAAGTCACTGTAGTGCAAATAGTAATGGCAGGTGCCATTTGCTGAGGCCCTGTTTACTGATTGCCTGCCATTCACCAGGTTCTTTAAATCCTGTTCTGTAATCCTTAGAACAATTCCCATGGTGTAGGTTAATACTCAATCCAAACGACAGGTGGCCCAACTGAGGCTGAGAAGGTAACTTGTCCAGGCAAATCATTTAAATGTCATTAAAGACTCATTATTCCAAAACCGGACCAGGTGTAGGTGTTTCATTTTCTTTCCTTGCAAAATCCCATTGGTGTGGCAGAAACTATATGTGAAAAGATGACATCGATAAGAGGATGGGACAACCAGAAAAGATACCATCAGCAGGCTGGAATTTGTGAGGAAATTGTGGAAGATGTGAAGAAGAAAGCATTGAGGTAAGGGAGAAACCAGATGAGAGAAAACTGTTGTCCAAAGCAGGTTGTGGGGCTGGTGGTTACAGACGTGAGCACAGATGTTCCCAGCAGAGCCCCGGAGACTGAGTGAGCAGGTGCAAAGAGCAGGGGTGGTCTCGGCAGGTCCCCGGGCAAGCCATGAAGAGCTGCCCACAGTACAGAGGTCCCGTCATTCCTCCTCATTCC
>NW_023270268.1:5104676-5106400 GCF_011800145.1 Mirounga leonina
AAGAGCTGCCCACAGTACAGAGGTCCCGTCATTCCTCCTCATTCCCCAGGGATGCAAAGAGCTAGAAGCACAAGCTTCCACCCGAGGTGAACGCCTCAGGAGCTCAGTCTAAACAACCCAAAGCATTGGCCTAAGAGGTCCACCTAGAATGGATTCAGGGGCCATGCAGAGGAGCAGAACCCAAGATAATTCCAGACTTCAAAAATCATAACTACAAGAAAATAACAAAAGAGGGCTCTTCCCAGGAATAAAATATGTGAAAGCCTTCAATCCTCAAAGTAGAACCCTCCATACATTGGCATTTGTGGGAGCCTCCATCCTGCCTGCTTGATCCCCACCAAAGCAGCAAAGGCTCCTTGTCAGCATTCCCGGGTCAGACAGACTCAGGGTACCACACCCCAGCTACCTATATGATCAAGCTAGTTCTTCACCCATAGGTATGAACAGACAACTGAAGCATGAACAAGAAGGACCAGTGTACACTAACCCAGGGAAATGATGTTCTCACAAGGATTATGGCTACCCGTAAAAACTTTCCGAATGGTATCTTCAGAGGGATTAAAATGTATTGTGACAATACCAAAAGAACAGGTTTCTATTAAAAAAGAAACAATCAATGAATAGGAATCAATTTTTGGAAAAATAAGATTTCCAAAATAAATTAAAAAAAAAAAAAACGATGCAAGGTCTCAAAAGTAGAATAAACAAACGTGAAGACTGGATCAGTAAGATGGAAGATAATATAATCTACCAAAAAATATAGCAAAAGAAAGGTAATTTATAAAAGAAAAGTCTTATATTGAAAGTAGAAACAGGAGGCCAACCAGTCATTGCCACCGGGAGAGGGCAGCTGAAATGGAGTTGAGATAATTAAAGGATATAGAAGAAAAAACTAAGAACAAAATGTTAAAAAATGAAAAGTAAAATGAATAGAAAGTTAAAAGAAAATTAAATTTATATGTTCAAATTGAAAGGCCCCAATAAAGGCTGAGCAATGCAAGTATTTCTCCTAACCAAGGAGAATATACCCCAAAAAAGCAAGGGCAGTGAAACACAAATAAATAGGTAATCCCCTTCTTTGATAGAAAACAGGAGAAAATTGCCTGGACTCTACTGGTGCAGAATCAACTGGAATTCCTGATTATCACAAAGATCCCTAGTAAGCTGGGGTTTATTTACTTGTTGAAGAGCATCTACCAGAAAACTGCGGCGATCACCCCATGAGTCCCTTTAAAGTGAGGGACGCACTCATGCCTGTGTTACTCAGCATCGCTCTGGAAGTTCCAGGATGGGAAATAGAAGCAAGAATAAATATTAGAAGTGAAGAGACAAAATTGTCATTACCAAGCAGTTGATAAGAAGCGCTGTTTAAAAGAATCAGTTGAAACTCTTACGACTCATAAGATAATTTGGTATGCTACAAGCTCAAAACCAAAATGGAAAATCCATTCATTCTCTTTGAACCAGCAATAACAACTATGACATACCTAGGAATGTCTTTAACAAGAAACATGTAATCCAACGTGAGGAACATGCAAGCATTATGGAAAGACAAATGAGGATATTTAAATAAACGAAAGGACATGACATTTTTTAGATGAGAAGACTCAGTGTTGTAAAGATGTCAGTCCAATTCGATCACATAAAAACAAGATGTTTTTTAAAAATGACAGCAAGCTGGACATCCAGCTCTATTACAAAGCTGTCATCATCAAGACAGCATG
>NW_023270268.1:5106800-5355371 GCF_011800145.1 Mirounga leonina
AGACGAACCATGAGAGACGATGGACTCTGAAAAACAAACAGGGTTCTAGAGGGGAGGGGGTGGGAGGATGGGTTAGCCTGGTGGTGGGTATTGAGGAGGGCACATTCTGCATGGAGCACTGGGTGTTATGCACAAACAATGAATCATGGAACACTTCATCTAAAACTAATGATGTAATGTATGGGGATTAACATAAGAATAAAAAAAAATGTAAAAAATAAAAATGACAGCAAGTCCATTCCACTATCCTTCCTGGGGAATTAGTTGCAGGTTACTTAAACTCTCTTAGGCACAGTCTCTTCATTTGTAGTATTGGGATCATAATGAAACCTACTTCAAAGAGTAATTGTAAGAATTAAATGAGTAACACATGTAAGCACTTCAGCACCGTGCCGACCCACAGCAGACCCCACAGCTGTTAGTTTTTATTATATTATTAAGTGTACCTGTGCATTTGTGTATCCAAATATACATATGAATGTTCATTGCAGCAGTGCTTACAATAGCAAAAATTAGGACAGCCCCAAATTGCCATCAATTTTATAATGATTAAATACAACACACTGTATCCATAGCATGGAAAAATATTCATAAAATTTATGACGTATATGTCTGTAAAATCCGACATGGAAAAAGCAAGTCACAGAACAAAATGTGTAGGATAATTCATGTATTTAAAAATATTGAAATGATAGATCAATAGATGATAGATATTTTTAAGTACAAGTAAATATTAGTAAGTTCACAGAAATTGTTCTGGGATTATCCACACCAAACTGTTGCCAGTTATTGTTTGGTGGAATATTAAGAATGGTGATAAAAATTATATAAAGTGATTTTCTTTCTTTATAAGAGCCCCAGTGGATACCTGAAACTGTGGGGAGTACCAGACCCTTTCTATGCTATGTTTTTTCCTATACATACATATAAATGCCAAGGTTTAATTTATAAAATAGGCGCAGTGAGAGAGCAATAATAACTAACCATAAAATAGAACAGTTATAGCAATTTATTATAATAAAACTTATGTGGATGTGGTTTGTCTCTCTCAAAATTTCTTATTGCCCTTATTTCTTCATGTGATGATGTGAGATGATAAAATGCCTACACGGTGACATGAAGTAAGAATGAAATAGGCACTGCGACATAGCGTTAGGCTACCCTTGACCTTCTGATTATCTGTCAGTAGGAGGAACATCTACTTCCGTGCCGCAGGGAGCTGAAACCATGGAAAGAAACACCGTGAATAAGGGGGGACTACTGTACAGCCATTTTATTTGATTTTCTTTTAAGATCATCTATTACTTGTTTATTTTTTTAAGACTGTGAAATAGAAAAGCACAGACAGTTTTTTAAGGGTCTCATTGGGCTTTAGGAGGTCCTGATGCCAGGAGAGCAGCTCTTGCAGGTCTTTTCCTTCCTTAATCCCAAAGGCAAGCCCTTCCAGCCACACATTCACTCTTCTGGCTTCTCTCCATTCTGATCTGAGCTTTCTGTCCCTGACTTACAGTGTCACTCTCCAAGCCCCAGCCTTGCACTGTGTCATCTGAAACCTGGAAGCATGGGGACCATACTTCTACTGTGCGGGTCTTCGTATTTCCTCCATCCAGTGACTCCCTGAGGCCAGACTTGCCCCAAGACACACAGCTCCCTGCAGCCCTCTCGGCGGACCTCATGGTCAGAAGGTGGAGAAGGGTCCTGCAGACCCCCGCGGCTGCCTCTTGGTGGTTACTCCATCCTTGGATGGAAAACTGCTTGCTTTTCGGAGGCTTACGTGATCTGGCCCCTGCGTCCCTCTCCGCCTCAGATTCAGCTAATTCCTCAGCCACACACCACACTCCTGCAACTATGAACCACATCTGGTTCCTGGAACCTATCATGTGTTTCTTGTTTCCGTATCTTTGCCCTTGCTTTTCCTTCTGACTAGAAGGCTTCTCCATTTCTCCTGCAGCCCCTCTCCCTACTCACCTGCTTATATCTGCTTCCCTGCACGCAGACTTTGAGATGGAGAATCACCTGCAGAGAGTTTCCTGAGAGGCTCTCTTGAGGACAGCCCCTGGAAGAGACCTGAAAAGCAGGAGTGAGCAGAAGGAGATGTTCAGCTTCAATGCAGTGATAGCAAAGGCCTCAGCCGGCACCTTGGGGAGCACTGAAGCCAGGGTGGCTCATCAGGGTTGTTCCGAATTGAGCAGAGTGTGGGGCTTCCACCCTCACATGTTTCAACTGTGCCTCAGGGGAGAAGGAAGGCCCCTAGATGAAGTAGATCCCTTCCCTGAGAGCCTGCAGCCAGCCGCGTCCCAACAGCAGGGGGGATGAGGCAGCTAACCAGGCTGTGCACCACAGCTGCTCACCAGACCAGGGGTCTGCACATGACAGCCCACAAGCCAAATTCAGCCCACTGCTGTTTTTGTAAGTAAAATGTTATTGGAACACCATCCATGCTCATTCATTTACGTATCATCTATGGTCACTTCACACAATATCACCGAGTAGCTGTGACAGATATCATATGGCCCCCAAAGCCTAAAGTGGTTATTAAATGGCTCTTGACAGAAGTTTACCAACCCCTGCTCTTTATCTTACATATCACACCATACCTGGTGCCTGGAAATGGAATTTTGGATGAATGACAAATGAATTCATGGCTGGATGAGTGAGTCAGGTGGACTTGAGTTTGATTCTTGGTTGTGCCATTCAAAAGCTGTGGACTTAGGCCCATTGTTTAACCTAAGTCTCAAGTTTCTCATCTTCTCGAGAAGATGAGATTGATATTATTTCCATTTCAGGGTTGTGGTGAATACTAAGTAAGAAAGCCTATGTGCAGACTTAGGGTCTTAGGGTGGCTCAGTTGGTTAAGCATCTGCATTTGGCTCAGGTCATGATCTCGGGGTCCTGGGATTGAGTCCCACATCGGGCTCCTTCTGCCTGGCCACTCCCCCTGCTTTTGCTTGCTCTCGCTCTCTCTATATATATGACAAACAAATAAATAAAAGCCTTTAAAAAAAATTAAAAATGAAAAAAAGTAAGCATATGTTGATTACCATCACAGTACCTGGTATTTACTCTGTGTTCACTTAAGTGAGAGCCATCGGGTCTATTCAAAAAGTGGTATGACATTTTTTAAAAGCCTGGAATCCTACTTGGTAGAGTAGATGTTAGTGTGTGTTTGTTTTATAAAAAATTAAAATAAAATAAAAACCTTAACACCTGCCAGAAATGCAGAACCTTTTCTGCTACATCAATGTTACAGATAGGGCTGATGATTCTCAGAGGTATCATGCTTTATGTATCTGGCCCGGATTATAATTAACTGGAGCAAACCAGGACCTAGAAATGAAAAGGGATGTAATTTGGAGGTGACAACTAATATGTCATAGCTGTTCAGAATTCCATTTCATTAGCAGGTATAGCCTTCCTGCAGGCCAGTCCCAGGAGACTGTCCCCATGATGAGATTTCCAGAGGAGACAGTCCCTAAACATTTGATGGGGCTTTTACTGCCTTTATATGAGCAACCTTGTTAATACCATTGTATTTGGATAAGGTAGCAGCACTAGCTGCTATGAACCACCAAAGCTTAATGGCGTAACATAAAGAATAAGTTTATGTCTTGCTCATCCACAAGTCCAAAGTGGGTGTATTTGTTTCTATTGCTGCATAGCGAAATACCACAAACTTAGGAGCTTAAAACAAATATTTATTATATCCCAGGTTCTCTGGGTCACAAGTCTAGTGGGTTCCCTTGCTTAGCATCTTACCAAGACAAAACTGAGCTTTCAGCCAGCTCTGCAGTCTCATCCGAGGCCCAGAGTCCTCTTCCAACCTCACTGGTCGTCGGAAGAATTCAGTTCCTTGCAGGTGTATTTTCTTGCTCACCACAGGCCAGGGATGCTTCCCAAGGTCAGCAGGATCGCCTCCCTCCAGTCTGCTAGGATGGAGTTTTAGATAACAGAGTAATCCTGGGAGTGATTGTCCCATCACCTTTCTCATATAACGTGTCCTAGCCAAGACAGTGACCCATCATATTCACAGGCCCTGCCACACCCCAGGGAAGGGGTTATGCACTTGCACCCGTAAGGTTTTGTCTTCCTCTTCTGCATCTCCCCTACTTCCATCATTCTCTACCAGGGGTCTCTGTCTGCTTAGGAGGCCCTGTTGGTCACCTACCCCAGAGTCATTTACTCCTCTTTCACCTTTCTAACAAAATGCTAATACTGCTCTAATATTCACCCTTCTCTGTGCAGCCCCATTCTTCAGGAGACCCTCTGCTCTGCGCAGGTACCAAGGATAAATCCTGATTGATCGAAGCCAATCATGGCAGTTTCATTCTCCTTGTCAGTGTTTGGTGTAGGAGGGAGTGTGTCACTGTCCTGGCCAAGAAGAGGAGGGAAGTCTGACGACAAGCTGCTGGGAAAGGTTCTCCAGGCCAGGGGGACATAAGGGAAGATGCCAGTACTCTTCTGCTGCTCAAGGTTTGCAATCAGGCAGCCCTTTTTTGACTGTGAGGGAAGCCAACTTGAAGGCTGGGGTGAGGAAGGCAAAGTAAAATGATGAAAAGAACTTGAGGTCTTCATGCTGTCGTTGTGCTGCTGAATTAGCATCCGTAGTGTCTCCCTGCATTACAACCTCTTGTTATATGAAGCAATATCCTTATTGTGTAAGCCAGGTTCAATCTGGGTTTCCTAATACCTGCAGTTGTAGGTACTAAGTAATCTGTGTGTGTGTGTGTGTGTGAGTCTTAAATTGTGGTACCTACCCCAGATCATAGTGAATCAGTGCAAAATACTGTATTTCCTTTACTTAACATACTGTATTTAGAAATATTAATAACCATTGTGATGATGATGATGACAACAGGTACCTCTGTCCAGGGAATGATGTCAAAGTCACCAACATGAGATTTGCAAAATCCATTGCTGCTGATTTTACTGAATGGCATCTAGAGGATATAAATACAGATTTGGCTTATTTCCTATAGTCTTCCAGATTCAGTGCTCCCCAGTTTGAAAATCTAGAGTAAGTGTGCCAAGACAGACTTTGGAGGAGCTGTTAATGATTTGGTATTTAGATCTTGATGGAATGCCTCCTTCCAATCCAGATCAGGGAAGCACAGTGGTCCAAATTGGAATTTAGTTGGTTGATGCATATTCAGGTTGTAAGGAGGTGAATAGCATTCATGCTCAGGCACTTTTATCATTGGGCCAATGGTGTTGATTTTCCCAATATAAAATGTATTCTAAGTGTTGTAGTATTTTGATTTGGGGGGTATTTTTGCTTTTATTTTTGCCATAAACCTATGCATCCCAGCAGTATGGATGATGTGAACCAGGTAGTCCTTGACCCAGAAAGTCAAGCAAACTCTTGGGGAATCGTGTCCATCAAAAATTCAGTTGGCTTATAGTACTGAGAGCAATTCATCTGCTTCTGCACAGTGACTGTGACTTGAAAAGTATCTTGTATACACTCGGTTCATTCAGGTGCATCTGGAAGAAAAAATAGAGATGGCAAGTCACACATTAAATTATCAAGGTAAAATACTCCAGGTAAATAGCTCCATAAAGCCAAACAGAATGAACATTCAGCTGGCAGAATATGGAGAGAAGTGTCAGCCTTACATTTATATTTTATATAAATCCACTAAACAGATGAGGCAAAACTAGGGCATTTTGCAAAAGAAAAAAATATTTGTTCATTTTCATAGAGTCGTATTGCTTGGGAAAGATTAGCAGTAAATCTCTAAAAAGAATGGAATTTTTCTTGTCAAGGTGTATGGAAATGAGAATTGAGGGTAAAGATTATCCGGGGTGGACTGTTTTTAGAGAAAGTGATTTGCTGAGGGTATTTGTCATCCATTCAGGAGGACAGCCAGCTGTGAACCACGGCAGGCATTGGTAGTAAAAGTCAGCTCTTGGGGGAAAAAAAAAAACTTTCCATTCTTGAAAAGCATTAAGAAGGAATGTTATCAAGTCAAAAGCAGGTGAGACAGCCAGTGAGGGAATGAGAAACTTTAAGGCATTTTCTGTATATATGCATGCATGTCCTATAGATGGAGATTTACTGGTGTGTGTTTATCAGTGCATGGATGGGAAGATACGTGTTCAGTGGATTATGAGTCTCTCGTGCATGTTCTATAGATGGAGATTTACTGGTGTGTGTTTATCAGTGCATGGATGTGAAGATATGTGTTCAGTGGATTATGAGTCTCTGTATTGCATACTTCTGTGAATGTAAGTAAATAATGGCTCATATTTATCAGGTTGATACTTTGTCCCAGACTCTGTGCTAAGAGCTCAGTGGAGATAATGTCTTTGAATTATCCCCACAGCCTATGTTTTCCATTCACGAAGAGGTTAACGAAGCTATTAGGAGTGAAAACCAGAATGCAGATCCCGGCCGTTTGGGAGCAGTCCACTCCCCAGGGCCCTTCCAACTGATTCCATTACCATGCTGCCTAACAGCTGTGTTTATGGGTGTGTTTGTATATTTTTTGTTTCAGAGAAAGTCGTAGAGGGGGGCAGTTCTCTCTATTGTCTGCAGCAAAATACAATCAGTACATTTCTCAGGCAAAGGCAATTGACCAAAGAGTATCTTTTTGGTCACCTATCGATGGGCTCAGCTGCAAAGTGAGTTGAAAAGCTAAAATCTCAGGATGTGTGTTTGTAATTCCCGACTGATCTTCTGTAATTCCCTTCTTCATCTTCACATCTTATAAACTATCCAGTTCACTCTGGAGCCTTGCCATCTGGCCTCTGGCTCATCAGAACAGTTTGGGATGATGTTTGGGACTGTAAATTTAGGGGATTTGAACTCTCTGATTACCACATCTTCACCTGGGTATCTAACAGTCATCTCAAAATTAACCCAGCAAAAACAATTGCCCTGTACCATCGCTCTCCCCCTCAGACATGCTTCTCCCCACTGTCATTACAGTAAATGCCACTCCTTAAATGGTGACAGCTCAGGACAAGACCTTATCTGTATCTTGTTTTCCTCCTGTCCTTCCCTCAGGCTGTTCTGGTCACTGATGCTCAAGCTCCTTGGCATTCCTCAAACACACACCATGTACTCCCATCTCAGGTTGGGAGGATGCCAGAAGCAAAGGGTGCTGGTAGCAGATGTTTTAAAGGTGCTTTTAAAGAAATGTGCAGGAAAGGCAGGCAAGGAGCTCCTGGGTGGCTCAGTCAGTTAAGCAGCTGCCTTCGGGTCACAGTCCCGGGGTGGTGGGATCCAGCCCCCTTTCGGGCTCCCTGCTCAGCGGGGAGTCTGCTTCTCCTCTCCCTCTGCCCCTCCCCCCCACTTGTGCGTGCGCTCTCTCTGTCTCTCTCTCTTTTGCTTGCTCTCTCTCTCAAGTAAATAAATAAAATCTTAAAAAAAAAAAAAAGGTTGGCAGTATTTGGCCAACAGAGTTTTGCCCCCATTGTAGGAAGGGAGATCATGGCAGCTAAGCCCAGGAGAGAGTCTACTCCGGGGTGAGGTCTTCAGAGGTCCATATGTCTTCAGGAGGCCAAGGGATGTGGGCTTTGCAGGCAGCACACACTGTGCTCATGCATGGGAGGGCATAAACATGGGCTTTGAGTCTCGAGGGACCTGGGTTTGATTCTTGACTCTGCTGCTTGCCATCAGTAGACACTTGGCCTCTCTGAGCCTCAGTCTCTTCACATTTCAAAATTTTGCAGTGATTTGCTTTCCTGCAGTAATATTTTGGGTTTGCCAAAAATCTGCATATAATCTTGGGAGTATGGCATATACACGCTGTACCAGTTACATATATCAGCTGGATGAGCTAAAGATAATTTTGGCTAAAAGTGACAAAAAAAAAAAAAAAAACCCGACTTACAATGATAAACATCTATGGGTTTGTTTTTCTCACATTGCAAGAAATCTAGAGATAGAAAGTTGCTGGCCTTGGCCCAGCTACTCAGCAAAACCATCAGGATTTTCCTCTTCTCTGCTCTGTCACCATGGCCTGTTGGCTCTTGTTTAGGGTCCTGAGATGGCAAGACGGTGCTGTAACTTTAGACATCACGTCTATAGGTAAGACAAGAAGGAAAGAGAGAAAGGCAGGGCCAAACAAGTCTTCCCTCTTTTATCAGGAAGAGAACTCTCGGGAGACATCGGTACCGGATGTACATTTCCTTGGCCAAAACCATGTCACGGTCATTTCCAGCTGTGAGGAAGGCTGGGCACACTGCTGTTCCACGCCAAATGGAGATTTTGTAAGAAAAAGAGAAGCAGAAACCGGAAATTGGGTACATAGCTAACAGAGTCTGCCAGCTAAAAGTCCTACAGGGAAAAAAGACTGAAAACTGCTTTGGGAGAGGTACAAAGTTGATTGAGACCTAATCCAGTCTATAAGGAATTTACAAATCTTGCGGCGGGGAGACGTAAAAAGAGAGTGGATTATAATATCTACATGGTAAAATAAGAATTGTCATTGGAATACAAGCATTATGTTATAGTAGACCCAAGAAACAATTAGTTCTTGTTGGAACAATGGAATAATCTTCATTGATCTGGGCAACAATGATCTTGGAGGACTTCCCGTGTACCAGGCATTTCAATGTTAATTGCTAAGGTCTCTTAGTGAGTGAACGAGGCAGAAAGCCTGCCTGCCTTTGTGGAGTTCACATTTTATGAAGCATAGACAAAAAACAAATAATTCCAACTGTGACCAGCCTGACATAGCAGGTGGCTTACTGAAAGGCTGAGAGGGTGTTCCCAGGCAGAGGAACAGCATGAGCAAAGCTCAGAGGCAGGAAAGTGCACCCTTGCTAGTCACTTGTAGCTAAAATATAGAGTGTGAGGATGGAGGGGGATAGTAATAAGACTGGGCTATCTGCAAATGTCCAGCTTGGTCAGAGTGAGCAGAACTGACTCCTGGCTTCACCACTTCCTTGTACCGTGTCCTTTCCCACTCTGATGCTCAGTATCATCATCTATAAATTGGAATAGTAATATGTCATAAGAGTTGTAGAGTGAGTTTAGTGGGAGTGTGCATGTAATGTGTCTGCCACACAGTAACTTCTCCATGAATGAAATCTGGTTACAAGCAATAGTGCTCTGTTCATTGGTCCTTCTACTTTGAAAACTGCTAAGTTAGCCGTCCCCACTGAAGCCACCCTTTTCCCAGTTCATAGAACATGTTCAGTTACATGTTCTTGAGTTCCTTATATCGACTCTTACAGTTTTATATTCAGTGTTTCCACATCTCATTGGTTCTCTGTGAAAGCTTGTTTATTCCTGCATCCTGCTAATGTTGTCCCTTAATGCTTTAGGATCTTTATTATGCCTGTGTTAAACATGTAATGGTATAAGACTGCACAATAAATGGAAAAAAACTAATTCATGCTGATTAAAAGAGCCATTTGGACTAACTCGCTTATTCATTCTTTCACTCAGCCTCTTTTAGCACCTGTAATATTCCACTCGTTACTCTAGACAAACACTGTCCAATGAAAATATAATGCAAGGCACATGTAGAAGTTTAAGTTTTCCAGTTGCCACATTAATACAAGTAAAAAAAGCAGATGAAATTAATTTTAATAATATATTTTTACCTAACTCAATATATCCAAAATACTATCATTGCAATATGTAATGGATATAAAAAATTACTGCTGAGATGTTTAACATTCTTTTTTTTTCTTTCCCTCTGCACCAAGTCTCCCAAATCAGTGTGTGTTTTAATGCACCACATCTCAGTTTAGACCAACTGCATTCTGAGCACCCCACAGCCATGTGTTGCAATTGGCTCCATATTGGGCAGCACAGCTCTGTGCACTGAAATGAACAAAACAGACAAAACTCTGCTCTTGAGAACTTCACATTCCGGTGAGAATAGCCAGGCTTGCCTCTCTGGATTTTTTTTAAAGATTATATTTATTCATTCGAGAGAGAGAGATAGCAGAGTGAGAGAGAGAGAGCACGAGTGGGAGTGAGGGACAGAGGGAGAAGCAGACTCCCTGCTGAGCAGGGAGCCCAATGCGGGGCTCGATCCCAGGACCCTGAGATCATGACCTTAGCCAAAGGCAGACGGTTAACCGACTGAGCCACCCAGGCACCCCTGGATTTTTTTTTATTAGTTGGGGTGCAGACTTTATGCAAGGATTTTGGTATGGTGACCCCAAAACTACACAACAGAGAACCTGTTCTTCATCTCCTACTATTTCCAGCAGAGTAACCGGCTTGATTTTAATTAAAATTCTAAATATTGATCCACCATTTCACTATTAGATATTTATAGCTCTATTGTACAAACAGAACCCCCCAACCTCTTGCCAGACCCCTTGCAATTAATACCAGACCTAAGCCACACTAACCTTCTCTATTTTGGTGTGCTAGTTGTCCTGCTCTGTTGTGTAACTACAACCTCCAAACCTCAGTGGTTTATCCTCACAAATGTTTACTTCTCACTCACATCAAAGAACAATGTCAAGCAGGTGCCAGAAATTGTTGTTAATGTAAAACCCACCAATATTGTCTCATATAGTTTATGATGATTGGGTCTGTTTAAGAAATTTTTCCTACCCAGGTGCCAAGATACTCTCCTCCATCTTCATTTGTTAGCTTTCTACTTCCACATTTAGATTTTTAATTCAACTGTGAATATATGTGTGGTATGAGGAGAGGAAGGAACCAAATTTGTCCATCCATGTGTAGTGCTAATGTTTTTCTAACAAACCGTTGTAACACTCACATGGTTCTACACACACCCACACCCTGTTTCAGGGTTTGCGTTTAATTTGAGTCCTTTGCTTTATATAGTTCTACATAAATATCACATATCTTTTTATTCCTGTGACTTTGTAGTATGTCTTCAAATCTGGTTGGGATAGCACCATCTTTACTCTTCTTTTTTAATAGTGCCTTTACTCTTTATTCTGGTCTTTTAGTCTGTGGGATAACGTCTATATTCAGATGTTAATTTGTTGAAAATATCCTATTGAAATTACATTGAATTTTTACAGAACTTGGAGAGAATTAACTTAATAAAAAATGTTAGGTCATGCCATCCATGAACATGGAATACCTTTCTATTTATTCAGGTATTTTTATATGTCCTTTAATAAAACACTTTAAATTACCTACAGAAAAGTATCCTTGCTGCTATCAACCCTTCTCTTGAGTTCCTTATATCGACTCTTACATTTTTATATTCAGTGTTTCCACATCTCATTGGTTCTCTGTGAAAGCTTGTTTATTCCTGCATCATGCTAATGTTGTCCCTTAATGCTTTAGGATCTTTATTATGCCTGTGTTAAACTCAGATTCTGTTCTGATTCATTAATTCTCTTCTTTGTGTTTTTTTTCCCTGTGAGCTAATATTATCCTGAGAGTATTTGCTGCCTTGGCTGGTGATCTGTACCTGATGGGAAGTCCATCAGTTGTAAAAGCCCAAACTGTACAGCATGTCCCTGGTGAGTTTTAGGGGGGACGGATACATCGAGAGCAGCCAGCCTCTGGTATTGTTATCTGGACTCAACCATTCTCTGTTTATAGACCCCTCTCCCAACCAGGTCACCCTGCTCTTCAGGAGACTCCCCTGCACCTCCACACAGAGCACTTCTTTTATACCAAGAGCTGCTGTACAGTGTACACGTAGAGGTGAAGCCAGGGAGGAGTTTGGGCAAGACTTTGGCTTGCCCCCCATGGTACCAAGTATCCAGAGATCCTTGATGTTACCCCATGTCCCCTAACTGGCCCCCAACCTGGCATTGCTTCTTCAGTCTCTGCATGGATAAGAGTGTGGGGACAATGAACTTCCTAAAGCCATGTAGGAGAGGAAAAGGGCCTAAAAAAAAGTGGTTCCTTATGTATCCCATGGAGTTCAATTCTCTTCCAAGTTTAAGCTATTTTTTCCAATACAGGGGAACCCAAAGACCTACTGGTTTCTATATTTTCCTTTGTTGGGGGAGCCTTCTACCTCCTTCCCGTGTGTTAGCATATCCAAGGTTTGACTCAGGAGAATCAGGTAGCACAGTCTACGTTTAGGCTTCATTTGGTGAGACATAGTATATTTTATGCACACACATGGACACACAGTGATACACACTCACAAAAATTTTCTATTGTTTACTTTACTGTTTATGGCCAGAATTTTTCAGAACAATGTAAGTACTATTCCTAGAATAAGCCCTCTTTGACCACAAGATATAATCCTTTCAACACATAGATTTATTTGATTTCCTCAAATTGTATTTAGAATGTCCCCCTCTGTATTCAGAAATGAAATTAGTGTGTAGAATGTGGATGTTTATACACTTTGGGGACCATTCTTCTCATAAAGTTCTAGCAATGATATTTATAATACAGTGAGGAAAGAACGAATTAGAAAGTCACCTATTTGTATCTATGCTATGATACAGGTTATAAAGTATAGAATTTATTTGTTCCTTAAATTTGGGGGGGGAACTTGCCCATAAATCCAACCACATTTTTGCAGATGATTATTTAGAAATCATTTCCCATATTTCCTATGGCAATTGAGCTAATTCGCTATGCTGCCATTTCTAAATCAATCTTAGCAACTTATATTTTCTTGGAAGTTTTTTTTTTAAATTTAACAAAATGCTCAAGTATATTATTCGTAAAAGATTGCAAATCACTTGCATTTGTGATTATGTCTCCTTTCTCATTCTACATTTTGTCTATTTAGTGAAGATATTTTCTTTTCCTCTTGATTAGACTATTTCCTATTTTCATATTTTTCTTGAATTGGTCTATTCTCTGATTTTTCTTTAACTTCTGCTTTTATCTATTAAACACTGTCTCCTGATTTCTTCATACTCACTGCCTTGTTCTTTTTATTTTTTAAGTTACATTCTTATTTTGCTAATTTTCACTATTTTATTTGTAACAATGAGATCTTTTTTTTTTAAGATTTTTTATTTATTTATTCATGGGCGACAGAGAGAGAGAGGCAGAGGGAGAAGCAGGCTCCCCAAGGAGCAAGGAGCCCGATGTGAGACTCGATCCCAGGACCCTGGGATCATGAGCTGAGCCAAAGGCAGACGCTTAACCATCTGAGCCACCCAGGCACCCACAATGAAATCTTTTATGGCTTTGGAGTCACTCCTTAATGTAACTGTGATTATACCCCCTAAATTTTTATAATTATTAATTTCATCATTATTTTCTGAGTACTCTAAAACAGAAGCAGGTGTGTATGCACCTGCAAGCTGATGAGATGGTGGGGATTCATTTCCAAATGTTTGGGTGTTTTTATGTTGTTATTTATTTACCTTCTGGTTATTAAATTCTTGTCCTGTAGCTCTGTGTTCACTGCCTATGCCCTGTCTAGTTATCTATATTGAGGAGCTCATTGAAGATTCCTTGGTGGTTGCTTATAAGATAATGTTTGTGTTTCATGGGCCCCTAAAAAGAAAATGTTTTTACTAACATGGAGAGAACTTAATACTCTCAATTAAATCAACAATATACGTTTAACTGTTCAGAAATTTTATGCTTTCTTTTACAATGTTACATTTACCATGGATTGAAGAAAATCAGGTATTTAACTACTGAATAATTTCATTCTGTTTCTTTTTACAATTTAAAAATTTTTTATATTCTAATGTCATATTATTTGGTGCATAACAGTTCACAACTGTTTATACTTCATTATGGATTGCACCAGTCACCAGTAACTTCCCATTCTGTCCCACTAACTTTTTTTAACTTAAATTCTCCTCTGTGAGACAAACCATAAGAGACTCTTAATCATAGGAAACAAACTGAGGGTTGCTGGAGGGGAGGAAGGTGGAGGGATGGGGTGACTGGATGACGGACATTAGGAGGGCATGTGATGTAATGAGCACTAGGTATTATATAAGACTAATGGATCACAGACCTGTACTTCTGAAACCAAGAATACATTATATGTTAATTAATTGAATTTAAGTTTTAAAAAATTCTCCTCTGTGTAATATTAATACTGCAAATATCCCTCTCCTTTGCTGGCATTTGCCATTCTCTTTGCTCATTCTCTTATTTAATCTCTAGGAATCTTCTAAAGTATATTTTAAATTTATTAAGAAGAACAGAATCCATTAGCATTTATTGATATATGTGTGATTTCATCTTTGTCATTCTATTTTCTGTTTCTGGAAGTTTTCATGCTCCTTGTCATTTTTTTTTAACTATTCTTTACTATATAAATTATTTTTCTAATAAGTTGAAGATAATACACTTTTTAGAAAGTACTAATGGTTACTTTTTAAATTTTGCTAAAATTTATTGAAACTATGTGCTTTGAATTATTACTATTTAGAATAGAATAGCACATCAGTCAGTTCTCCTTTTTATCCTAATTGAGGATAATAACAATAACACCTACCTTATAGGGCGGATTGGCAGATCAAAGAGATGGTAGGTGTAAATTTATGTGACACATAGTAAGACTCAAATGTCAGCTATAACTAATACCATTGTCGTCTGTATTACTTTTCCTCCATATAAAATGAGGAAATTAACACAACCTGATTTCCTCTTCCACCCCCCACCCCACCATCACTGCCCTCCACCGTCTGTTTTGTTACTACAAGTCATGAGATTTTTATTACTGTTAAAACACTTCTAGGGGCGCCTGGCTGGCTCAGTTGGAAGAACATGTAACTTTTGATCTTGGGGTCATGAGTTCGAACCCTACATTGGGTGTAGAGATTACTTAAATAAATAAATAAATAAATAAACTTAAAAAAAAACACTCTCAATTATGTGTCATCTGTTTCATTATGTATTTATAACAGGTGAATTTTCTCTGTGAACTGTTTATACCAGTCATTTTAACTTAACCATGTTTAAATTATTTCAAGCACAAGTCCTTTTATGCCTCGTGTTTTCCATATTTTCCCATCCTTTGTTTTCTGTGCTCATGAAAGGTAATCTGTCTGGGTTTAAGAATACTTGGATCATAATTTGGTCTTACAGTGTTTCATGTGGTAGAAGAGAGATTTGAAGTGAGACTAAGGTCTCTTTCTTCAGGGATGACCCCTTTTCCTGCCTGTAAGCTTGATGTCTTTCTTTACTTTTGACACCCTACTGTTCTGACAGGATACTTCAGCATGCTGGCAGGAGGAGAGATGTGTCTTTTCACTAGGCTGACCCAGCGCATGGTGATTCCCTCATTGACAGATTTGGATCTGTTTTCCTCATTTACCCGGGAACTCTCTCTTATCTTTGAGCAATGCAGCTGCTCTAGCCATTCTGGAGTCTTCAGGATTCAGTTGCTTCTTTATAGTATCTCTAATATGATCTTCTCTAATGGTTTTCAAATTACTGTATCCTCACTTTGTATTGTGTGGGAGATTATCAAACATATGCCCCCACATCACTGGATCACCCTTCTGCAAAGCTAGTTTTTTTTGCTTTTACTTTTCCTGTTGTTTTGAATTTTACTGTGCTTTTACTGGTTGCTGCAGATTCTTTCCTTAACTCTTCCGGATCCCTCCCTTGCTAATCTAGTTTGGTCACTTCAGTTTGCATATCTTGTTTTGCAGAGATTGTATTTCCTCAAATGTATTGAGAGCTCAAAGTAGAGAGTACATAAAATTTACTTTTTATTCCAGTAGTAAGCATTTTTGTAATTATGTTCTTCCTTTACTACCTGAGTGTTACAGTTTTACTCATTTTGTGTTTTAGAAGTTTTCAGAGGCACCGTATTATTCGTTTGTGTTTTATGTCCTTTCATTTCTAAATGAAGAGTTTTTCAAGATCTGGAATTTGTACCTAAACTTAGTGAGAAAAGTCTCCTGTGATCAACTTTAGTATTCTTGTTGATGTTGTTAGAGTCCTTATATCTTAAGCTAGAAGGGAGTTCAACGTAAGTATATATCATGAATTAAGTGATACAACAGCCTCAAGGACCACAGAATAAGCAAATAGTTAAGACCTCAGTACATGCTGGCCATTGTCAACAACAGATGATAAACTTGACTCCAGAAAAACTTTTAATTCATCTACTGTAAACACATTCTGTGAATAAAGTCAAAGATAAATGACAAATGGAGAAAAATGTTTGCTACACAAATATAAAGTAAATTTATAAATCTGTAAAACATTTACATGTCAGTAATGAGATTCGTAACCTACTAGAAAAAAAATTATCTTCAGTAGTTAGTGTCTGCTCATTTATTCCAAATAAATCAGCTTATCAGCATATAAAAAGAAATTTAGTCCTACTGACATTAAATATGGAAAGTTTTTAAAGTTTATATATCATTTGTTATCCATATAATTGGCAAATACTTAAAAAATATAACAGGTTTGGCTACGGTATGGAGGAAAAGACACTCTCTTATACCAACCAACGGGACTATTAATTTAAAAAATACATATTTGGCCAAGCAAATTTCCTTCCAGCGCTATGTGCAAAGTGTTCACTCCAGTATTGTTTATAATTGAAAATATACTAGTGAGGGTAACAATAGACTGCTGTAACAATGAAGCCCAACAAATACTCAGTAGTTCAAGAAATATTTATTTCTCGGGGCGACTGGGTGGCTCAGTCGTTAGGCGTCTGCCTTCAGCTCAGGTCATGATCCCAGGGTCCTGGGATCGAGCCCCGCATCAGGCTCCCTGCTCATCTGGGAGTCTGCTTCTCCCTCTCCCACTCCCCCTGCTTGTGTTCCCTCTCTCACTGTGTCTCTCTCTGTCAAATAAATAAATAAAATCTTAAAAAAAAAAAGAAATATTTATTTCTCTCTCGCACAGGTTTCAAGAAAAACTATTCAGGTAAGCAGGGCAACTCTACTCCTTGTGGTCATTCAAGGACCCAGTCCTTCCAGGATGCTGCTCTATCATCCTCTAGCATGGCCATTATCTCCACGGTCAAAGCAAGATCAACACCATCTCCATATTGCAGTTGGTGCAGAAGGGAAAGAGAGGACAGAGCAGGCAGGCACAGGGCCTAAAGGCCTAGTTTCAGAAGTGACACATACCATGTCATTATATCCCATTAGCAAGAATGCTGTCCCATTTGGACAATTATGTGCTGAAAGCTTTGGGAAATGAAATCGAATCATATACCCAGGAAGAAAATGAAAATGGATTTTGGTAAACAAATGCAGGTCTCTGCCTCAAGAAGATGCTACAAACAATCAAATGTCCATCAAAAGAGCAACAGTCTGGTACCTCTATTTGATGGACTATTAGACGGCAAGTAAAGAATGAGTTGAAGCTCCCATACTATTAGATACATATCATAGAAAGATCCCAACACACTTTATGAAATGGAAAAGCAAGATACAGAAAAATGTGCACAATATATTCACATTTGTGTTTTTCAAATGAGGATGTCCTACACACTTACATGCAGATATATACACAGAACATTTCTGGAAGAAGAAGCTATTAAGGTTCAACTCTGAGTCACTTCAGATCTAAACTGAGAAGAAAACTTACTTTTCAGTAAGTCCCTTTTTGTATTGTATGATCTTTTTTTTTTTTACCATAGTATGCATCATTATTAATATTGCAAAGTGTAAATATATAAATATGAGTAAGTTCTTCCCTCGGTTAATACTTACTAGCAGTTATCTGTTGCTATAAGATAGTGTCCAGACTGATTGACACATTTTTCAAGCTCCTTTCTTTATTTTTCAGGTCCCTTTGTACCTTCTTATGCCTTAAACTTGAAGCTCTCTTCCTGTGTTGTTCCTTATTTTCCTACCTTTGCTCATCAATAGACTATCAGCCTAAAATACTCCTCCAAAAACCCTGGTACCCTGTATTTTACATTATTCTTTCTTTCTTTCTTCTTCTTTTTTTTTTTTTTTTTTTTGGTATGCAAGACTGAGTTGTTTAGTGCCATAAAGCTAGTATCATGGATCTGTCCGTGTATCTCCCCAAGATGAAAACGAGGACAAGGGGCAATGTTGTGCCCCTCCTCATCCCTACAAATAGCAGTGAGTCAATAAATATGTCTTGAAGTGAAAAAATCATTTCAGCACTTAATTTAAAAAACATTTATTAAGTGACTGCAAGAATATAGATATAAGTAGCTTCTCTGCTCCTTAATTTTTTTTCCAATTTTTCTCTTTTGTCCTGTGTATTTTCTTCCAACTAATTTCTGTCCCTTCTTCCTTGAGGATACTAACTTTCAAGTCCAACCATGCACCTATTAACCAGGGGGAAAAAATGAAACATATTTTAATTAGTAAGTTAGTACATCTATATGAAATCATGGATTTTAATGGCGATACAGATAGAAAAAATAAATGTAGATATGTGTGTATGGGTATATGAGTACTCAGGAATATATTTCCTAGTTCTCTCCACTGAGAGAGCCACAGGTCAGTGACACCACAGTAGCAATGAATACATTTAGCACCCAAATACCAGTTTGTAAGAACCATTACAAAATAAAACTAACCAGGCTTCTTTGGAGAAATGACTGGCTACAAGGCCAGAACAGGGAAATTACAAGATATGTCCAGAGCCCTGTAGTGTTAGAAAGTAAAGAAGTGTTCAAAAGTAATTGGGGTGTGTTGAAAAGGACACAGATGCCAATCTAAAGGAGCTCGCAATGACCAAACCTGGGACAGTTTGAGCAACAGTAGCAAATTGTAACTCATAGAGTATAGCACATATCCATCACCCCACACTAACAGAAATGAGTAACTGAGTGAATAAATGAAGGAGAATTCTACAATAGACTGCTAATGAATAAATATAGGACTGATGGAAATGAACACCACCATTAGGCAAATGCCAGGTAATAAGTTTTGCAGGCAAGAATCACCAATAGGTATTGATATTAGAAGGCAAATGTGTGATGAGAAATAGGATATTTGCACCATCACAATGTATTTTCCCTACACGAAACTCAGTCATTACAAATAGAAAAATATGCAGTAATTTTACAGTGGAGCAGTCTGGCCAATATCACCTTAATCCAGCGACCAAAGTTAGTATCGCCAGCAACGGGACATATTTGACATCAGGTACCTCCTAATATGTTGCACAGAGAGAACACATCATTTTTGTCCTATTGTTACGAACAATATATAAAGTCAGTCTAATGAGAAAACATCAGACAAACCCAAACAAAGACATTCTACACAATACTGGCCAGTAGTCTTCAAAAGGGTCAAGGTCATGAAAGACGGACTGAGAACCTGGTGTGCATTGAAGAGACCAAGGAAATATGACTAGATGCAATATGGAATCCTGGATGGGATCCCAGACCAGGGTAAAAGACCTTCCAGGACAACTGGCAAAATTCCAGTAAGGTCTATAGATAGTAATTTTATATCGATGTTAATTTCCTGGTTGCAGGCATTTTTACTATGGTTATGTAAGATGCTAACATTAGGGAAAACTTGGTGAAAGATATATGGGGGATTCTACTAATTCACAGCTTTTCTGGATAGCTAAAATTATTTCTATTTTTTTTCTCACGAACCATGGTTATTTATTTTTTAATTATGTTCAGTTGGCCAGCATATAGTATGTCATAAGTTTTTGTTGTAGTGTTTAATGATTCTTTAGTTATGTATAATACCCAGTGCTCACCCTAGCACGTGCCCTCCTTAATACCCATCTCCCCGTTACCCCCTCCCCCCACCCCCTCCCTTCTGTGACTGACTGATCCCCCCAGGCCCCCTGCTAAAATTATTTTTAAATAAAAAGTTGAAAAAAAAATAGGTCGTGCAATTTATCACTGGGTTTCTGGTAGGTCAGGGGATCCAGAGCCCTGATAAAGTGGAAAGTTCAGAATAATTCTCCCAACACCTAATGGCTAATGTTTAAAATCAGTAGTTTTTTTTCCCCTCATTTGGTGTCATCTAACACTGGGGTTTTTTCTTAATTATCCAGAAGAACCAACATCTTTGTTGTTCATTTGGCAAAGGGAACTGCCCTGATCTAATCTTCAGCTAGATACATCGCTAAACCCAGAGAAAGCGCCAGATGAGGCTCATAAACAGAGTTGGGCTCCTTGCTGCTTGCTGCTCTGATTCTCCAAGCTGCCTTTAAAGCTGCAAGCAGTTTAATCAAAAACCGTTTATTAGGTTCCTGTAAATCTAACGTGCCGCTTTAGAGGTGCTCTGCAGTGGTTGGAAAATGAAAAGTCAAGGATCATATTCCCTGTGTGAAATACACAAAGGATTCAGCATATAAACTGACTTCATCTATTAGCCACTTTTTTCAAGGCTTAAGTAGTTTTTCCTGAGTAAATCAATACAAAAGAGCAGAACCAGGCTGTGGGAGAGGTGTTCAGATGGGAACTCAGAACTTGGGTTCAAGTTCTGATCCTGCTACTCATTATATGGTGTATCTGAAAATACATCTCAAATAGGGATAGAATACCAGTTTATGAGGTGTGCTGAACCCCTCAGGGTGCCCTCAGCTATTGGTTTTATTTTTCTTCTTACCCTCCTCTAACATGGTTGGTGGGAATTCTGTTCATTGCCTCTTGACAACATTTTGGGCAGATGTCACGGCTTTCCTTGTTAGTCATAAGAGTCTTATTTTCAGGTAGTAAGAGTTCACTCCATCTGAAGCACGATGTCAGTCTGACTGTTACTTCACTGCCCTTCTGTTCATCTGCCACTAACCCCCTCCTGGCCTCCACCCACGAACACCCCAGCTAAGGCCTCGCAAAGACTTTGGTCTAGAAGCTGCCTTGGCAAGATGAGCTGTGCTCTCTTCTTTCAGTCAGCCTCCATCTTCCTGATTTCCTCTCCACCTTTCACCCTTACTCTCCCACTTCTGAATCAACAGGGAATTTGGCACAGAGGAGCTCTAGGAGGCCTCAGTCATGTCCCAGTCTGAAAGGTGAGGAGTAGAGCCAACCCTCCTCATGCTCTGAGGGCTGATATGACTGATTGGGAAGTTTGTGAGCCTGTGGATCACCTCGCCTCCCTCCACCGCTGTGAGCATCACTGGGAATGACTGCCCGCCTGCACGGCCTCCCACGCCCTCCCCACACCAGCAACACCATGGCTGCCTGGGCTCTGCTCTGCACAGCCTCCAGTTGGCCAAGGCAACATTCCCTCTGGGCTAGCCTTGGAAATAAGTGCCTGAGAGCCCCCAAGGATGCACTTACAGGCCTTATCCTGGCCGCCCAAGGTGTCTTGAGGCTGCCTGGCATGCTGTAACTGCTCAAAAATATGTAGGATAAGGAAAATTTTCTGGAATTCCCTGAAGAATGCTGGGGTAAGCAGGTTTTTTTCTGGTGGTGAAGTGCACCCAAGCTTTAGAGCCAGCCACACCTGGGATCACTCTTTCAATATTTCTTGAGCACCTATCATGTGCCAGGCTTTGTTTGAGGTTCTGAAATACAGAGGTTAATAGAACAGTGAAAATTCTCTGCCCCTCCCCCCGCATAGAGACTGCCTTCTGGTTTGGGAGGCAATCAACAAGTAAATAAATGAGTATATAATATAAAATAGAAAGTCAGAAATAGGTATCCTATGGCTCCTGATATGATCTATTGAGAAGGTCACAGCATCACTTTTGTAATATTCCTGCCAAAAATGTGTAACCCAAATCTGTGAAGAAACAGACAAGCTGAGATTGAAGGACATTCTACAAGGCAGTTGTTCTGTACTATTTAAAATAGAAATGTCACAAAAGACAAAAGCTAAGACACTATTCCAAATTAAATGAGACTTAACTACACTTATCACGGTGAGCACTGAGTAATGTATGGAGCTGTTGAATTCTTATCTTGTACTCCTGAAACTATTATAATATTGTATGTCAAGTATACTTCAGTAAGAAAAAAATACATGAAAACTGAAGCAGTGCATAATCTTAGATTAGATCCCAAAGCAGATTTTTTTCATGCCCTGAAAGATATTATTAGTATAATTCTCAAAATTTGAATATAACTTGCATACAAGGTAACAGTATCACATCAATGTTAATTTATCATATTGAGTATACGTAACAAAATATCTTTGTTCTTGGGAGATACACACTGAAATATTTAGGGATAAAGGGTCATGACATCAGCAGCTCATTCCCAAATAATTCGGTACTGAAAACAATAGCACCAGTGACAACAATCATAATAATATCTGTTATTGCAGGGAGAATAATAAAAGGCAAATATTGCAAAACATTAATAATTGGCAGACCTGAGCATAGGGCATGATCAGTATTCATGGAACTATTCTGGCCAATTTTATGGGGGTTTAAAGGTTTTCAAAGTAAAAAGCTTAAAAAATAAAACAGCAATAAGCATTCTGAAGAGAGTAGGGGAGACGGAGCGTGGGGGTCAGGGAAGGTCTCTTGTGACATGACCTTTGTGCAGAGAGCTGATGGAAGGCAGGAGTTAGTGAATTCTGCAGAGGGAACAGCTCTGCAGGAAGAGAGGACAGCAGCCCTTATGTGGCAGCGTTCCTGGGGTCTTTGTGGAACAACATGGAGACCGGGGGCTCTGGGGCACTGGGGCAGAGTAAGTAATGAAGGACAGTGGTAAGAATGGTCCCAGGTCAGCTCCAGGAGGGCCTGGGAGGCCACAGAAAGGATGTGAGGTGTGTTTGAAGTGTGATGAGACACTACGGTAAAATTCTGAGCAGAGCAGTAAAATGGCCTTTCATCTGCAGCAATCACTGTGGGCGACTTTGCAGCAAGTAGAGTACAAGGGGGCAAGAAAATTGACTGCAGTTGATACATTTTTCAGGATGGCCTTGAGGAAGCGGGTGTGCAGGTGAGATAGGATGTCAGATTGGTCTGGGGTAACGGTGGTGGAAGTGACGTGAAGCGGCTGGATTCTGCACGTATTTTGACAGTCTTGTTGGCTAATGTATTGGCTCATGGACTGGATATGAAGTGTGAAGGGGAAACTGGAGTCAAGGGCAATTCCTAGGTTTGAGACCTGATAAAATTAAATAAAGTGGGGCATGCCATTTACTGACTGGGAGCCTGGTGAGTGAGGATACTAGCTGGAGGACTGTCTCCTGGGCCCTCGAGGGCACGAGGGTCATCAGTTCTATAAGAATCCAGCTCTTCCCTATGTTTTGCCAAGACCCTACCATCAACCTCGGTTCCCAGTGCCTTCCCCACACAACACTTGAGAGGGAGTTTGAGCAGACAAGTGCTCCCCATGACCTGCGCCCACCCTGGCTTCATCCACCACCAGGGGGCAGTCTGGGAGTGCTGGGGTACATTTTAGAACCTACTCAGGGTCTTCACTGCTCTTTTTCCCTCTGTCTGGCCATGAGGGCCGACATAGATACTGTAGAAGATGCTCCCTCCCCTTGCATGTCCTTCGGTCATCTTAGGGCTGTCTTCTGGTTTTCTGAGTGAGGAGTAGAACGTTTCCTTTGGCTTCGGGACTCAAGGTCAACAGAAACGCACTCATCTGTTTCCTTCAGTTCCAAACCCTCACACTGCGGACTGGCCTGATGTGCTCCCATGCCCATTCTGGTTCTTTGACCCCCGCTCCTGCCGAAGCCAGGCAGGCAACACTACCTAACTGCTGGAAGATAAGCCTGCACGAATAGTTTACAAAGGGAGGGACTAGAGGCCGTAACACAGGGGGAAACATTCAGAGTTGGTGTGGTTTGGAGAGAAGAGGGAATACAGGAGACATTTTCAAAGGAAAAGGGATTAACCTTGGTTACTGGCAGAAAATGGGGTTTAAGATTAGAGAGAAGAAAAACTCAAGGAGTCCTCAGCCAAGAGATTGTTCCAGGTCAAAAGATTGAAAGGATGACTCCTCTTTCATTTTGTCACTACTCAATGAGTAGAACTCAAACACGTAAGGCAAGACATCGTTCATTCAATCACTTATTCGACACAGAATGCCCATCCCAGACCAGAACCCCATACCGTTGTGTGAGAGTTACGAACGTGAAAACTGTTGTTGACCTCAGTGAATAGAGTGAAAGTATGTGGAAGGTTAGTTGTGGTGATGTGCTTCTGCTACAGGTTATGGACACTGATGATAAGACTCCCGGAGGTCCACATAAATGGAGTAGTCAGGGAAGACTGGGGACTGGCCATGGGAGGCATCACTGGAGCTGCGACTTAGACAATGAGCAGAAGGTCCCCAGGGATGTGTGTGAGGAAGGACGTTCCTGGCCAAACAGCACGGACAAGACCATCTACCCAGGTTTCCATTCTCATTACCCAGCGAAACGCTTGGCTGGGCATATTGTCATGTGGGACGTTAGAGACCCTGCAGGAATGGCCTCAGTGCAGCTCTTTCTGATTGGAACTGACAGCTCTAGGAGCACCGTATTTCACCCTGACTAGCTTTAACTGAGCATTGTATAGTTTGCTAGCATTGCCATAACAAACTAGGACAGATGGAGCAGCTTCAGCAACTGAGATTTCTTCTCTCAGAAGTCTGGAGACTGAAAGTCTGAGACCAAAGTGTTAATCTCTGAGACCTCTCCTCTTGGCCTCTCCTCTTGGCTTGCAGACGGCCACCTTCTCCGTGTGTCCTCCCATGGCCTTCCCTCTGCATGCATGCATTCTTAGTGTCCATGTGTCCAAATTTCCTCTTCTTGTAGAGACATCAATCAGATTGGATTAGGGCCCACCGTGAAGGCCTCACTTCAACTGAATCACCTATTGAAAGGCCCTGTCTCCAAATACAGTCCTGTTCTGAGGTATGGAGGGTTACAGCATCAATATATTAATTGGGGGGACACGATTCAGCCCCTAATAAGTACCTACTATTTGCAAGGCACCGTGGGAGGTGGTATTAATAAATGAGGCCCAGCATAGTTAAGTGTAAATACTTTTGTTTCTTGGTCCATCACTTAATCAGTAGAATCATTTAATATATGAATCAGAATCAAGAAGGATCCCCATTCTAAACTCATTTGACCTTGAAACAGTTTTTCCCTTTTAGACAGCCAGCATTTTTCCATTTTCTCTGGGTTCATTGGCCTTCCTAGGGTCCATCCCTCTCTCTGCTCATGGGAATAAAAAAAAATAATAATGTGGTCCCTGGGGCTGTATCCCTCCTCCCAAGTTGTCACCACAGCGACAGCAGCAGCTGAGAGGGGACTGGCCACTGCTGGACCTGCTGAGGAAGGGTGGCCACAGCATCCGACAGCCCTGTGGGACTCCCACTTGATGGGCCACATGGTTCAGCACCAGTACTCTCGGTCCCAACCTCTGTGGCTCCTGGTCAGGCAGGCCCTCTCTCTATCAGGATTCCAGAGCTAAGGAGTATCCTCCAAAATGGGCCACAGAATCCATGTTAGTCCAGGTGCTGATGCCCATGTAAGCATTCCCCCTGAAAAGGTACCCGCTCATGGGGTGTCTTGATGGCTCAGCTGGTTGAGAATCTGACTCATGATTTTGGTTCAGGTCATGATCTCATGGGTTCTGGGATCAAGCCCCTCGTTGGGCTCCACGCTCAGGGAGTCTGCTTGGGATTCTCTCTCTCCCTCACCCTCCGCTCACCTGTGCTCACTCTCAGATAAATAAATAAATCTTTAAAAAAAAAGTACCCGCTCACTAAAACATTAGTGAAAAATGCACACTTTACTGAAGATTTTGAGAAGAAAGAGGAGGTTTATATTACACACCCTATTCAGTAGCTGTCTGACTCAAAAATCCATACCACCTCTAAATTTGTTTTCTCACTGCCTTCTTGCACACCTCCCTCATGGCAGCCCACCCCCTCTCCCAACTTAACTCCAATATACATTGTAGCACAGCTCTGTCCCTCAGACAGCAAACCCCACCCTTCTCAGTGCTTCCCATAACACAGTGCTGTGTTTTATTATTATTGTTATTATTATTATTATTATTATTATTATTATTATTATTATTATTATTGAGTTTGGTCTTTGACTTGCCTTTGGCTTCTCAAAGTATTTCTTCTGAGCACATATAGTACTCTTGCCCAAGAGGAATCTTGACCCATCCCTGAAGGTGTTGCAATGGCCCCAATATTGTTACACTGGATCCACACACAGGGGAAGGATAAGAACCATGCTCCCAACCTCATGACAACCAGAAAGGACGGTGGTGTGCTGGGGATTTTGAGGCATTGAGAGGGTGTGGCCCCTGAGTGCCAGGACTATGCCAGGGGCTTTAGATGTTTATCTTATTTAATCCTCACAAAAAACCTGCAAGGAAAGTGTTATTGTCCCCATCTATAAGATGGGGAAGTTGGGGCTCAGAGAAGTTAAGCAACTTTCCTATGTTCACACTGCTGGGGCCCTCAGGCCGGGAAGGGCAGCAAAGAAGTCTGTGTGACCCCAGAGCCTTGAGTGTGTCATCCTCAGGTTTGAAAGGATCTTCTGTCCCTGCGCCTAAGATGATCCTTAAAACTCTTCCTCCCCATTAAGCATCCCATCCTCTGTGGACCTTGGGAATGTCACTTCACATCTTTTGTCCCATTTTGTCATCTGTAAAATGGAGGTAATATTTGCCCTGCTGCATTCACAGGGCTGTTTCATGGAAACGTATGTCACGTGTGTGTGTGTGTGTGTGTATAGCTGTATCCAAAAAATGAAGTATTATTCTCTTGATGTATGCTGTTAAACAAGATCTAACCAATGCCACCACGCTTGGCTTAAACAATCTAGGTGAGGACTGTTTTCAGGATAAGACCCAAAAAAAAAAAAAAAAAATCAACAACATTTGAAAGGAACATGATGCCTCAGGAAATTGATGATCTTGAATTTCTCTGCAGAGAGCAGGAGGTGAGAAGTAGCCAGGAGCTCCATGCTACTACATTCTCCCTGTTCTAGCAACTGTGGACTTGGGAGCTACACAGAAACATCTTTGGAGGAAACATGGCAGCCAGCCTTAGGGCTGGAGGGAGCAGCTTACTAATTTGTCCATCCCAGGGTATGTCTCTGATGTGACTCCTTCTAAGACATCCAGGTCCTACCACGACTTGATCATCAGGACTTGTTTCTTCCTTCTGGAAAACCTGCAGTGGGTCTCTGTGATTACCACGCTTTACGCTCTTTCCACCTGGCTACCGTCATTATCTGGGACACTTACCCACACACACCCATGCACATTTCCTTCATCACCACCATTTCCTTCTCGTGCCAGCACACCTAGGGTACCAGGTAGGCCAGCTTTTCAGTTAGGGTTTGCTGCACAACTTGTATGTTTAGAGTCCGGTTGTAAGTACTGCTGAAATCCTGTGGGGACCCAGAGCACGTGTTCGTGGTGCACTCATCCCTGCCTTCATGTCCAAGTCTTCAATCTGGCTGGAGCTCTTCCTGTTCATTCAGTCCATCCGTCAGTCTGTCCAGCAGTCATTTAACAAATGTATATAGACGCGAAGAGCTTGGATTCTGAAGTCAACCGGTGCTTGGTTCTAATCCTGATTCTAGCACTTTTTCTGGGTGTATTTGGGCACGTTATTTCAGGGTTAGCACAAAGATCAAAAGATAACTTATGTAAACCCTTAAGATGGGAGTCTGGTGTATAACAACAGCTGAATAGTTATTTGCTAGTCTAATTAATATCATTACTATGTGCTAGGCACTTGTTGGGAGTAGCCTAATGGTCTGAAGAGGAGCCCAGAGCAGAGAGCAGGAGGAACAGTGACACATCTCCACTCTGCACAGTTGGGTCACACAGGAGAGAAAGTCCCTGTCCACCTGCAGGGAAAGTCAGGCGAGAGGCCAGACAGAAGTCAAGCAATCAAGGAGAATCAGGCATTTTCCAAGTAGACTGGAATGCCATGTCTAGGCAGAATAAAAAATTTTGAAAATCATTGGGCATCATTGAAAATCTTTGGACTTCTCTTAATGTGTCTGTGTGCCTGGGATGGTGGAGGGGTGACTAGAGGTCTACTGGGCAGGTGTATGGCCTTCATCCATCAGGAAGGTTCTTGTATCACACAGGGAGGAGACTGGGTATAACCTAGATGTGAGGGGGGCCATCAAAGTGCTCAAACTCTTCAGTTATGTGTTTTAAAGTCAATTCATTCTTTAAGGTTTGAAAGAATGTCTCATTATTCCAGCCCCCATTGATAACTCCCTTTTCTGACATATTAGAATAGGCAGTGATCAAAACACTCTACTTATCACTTGATAATATAAATATAGGGTCTTGTGTCACCCTTGGATAGTCTTAAGCATGGCTACTTGTCTCCAGAATTAGATCTTAGACTTCCTATAAGTAGAGACTGTTCCGAGTCTTTTGTATTCCCTCACTGTGCTAACTTGTCAGAGCAGAAAGGGAACTTAGCAGTCTCTCAGCTGTTCCTCTCCGTTTATGGATAGAACCCAAGCTAAGGAGCTTGAGGGCCTGCCCAAGCTAATTGTATCCAGTAGCTCTTGCTTTACCAACATATTCATTAACAACAGTTTTTGCAGCTGGTTATGACAAAGCTAGGTAGATGTAAGACTATTTATGACTTTGAAGTCCCATCCAAACGGAAGCCAATCAGGACCTGGAATATATTGTGTCTTAAAAGAAATCAGGCTGTGAATGGGTAAAAGATTGGTGAGAAGGCCCTCATCACAGGCGTTACCTTTCTCAGGACCTCAACACTCCCTCTCTGCCTGTGGAGTCTCAAATAAAATGTTATGGGTGAGCGTGGGAGGAACCACAGCATCAGCCAAACTTGGAAGAGAGGAAGTGCATCTGTGTGGCTGGTGGAGAATGAAGGGACCTGAATTTCCGAGGGAGTGGGTGGGACTGTCATACCACACAGGCAAATAACTCATTTCCCCGAGTCCTAGCTGTCAGCAATTGGTTTAATAATACCTTTTCAGGAAAAAAATTAAAGAATGAGTATTTCAGGGACGCCTGGGTGGCTCAGTCAGTTAAGCGTCTGCCTTTGGCTCAGGTCATGATCCCAGAGTCCTGGGATCGAGTCCCGCATCAGGCTCCCTGTTAAGTGGGGAGCCTGTTTCTCCATCTCCCTCTGCAGTTCCCCCTGCTTGTGCTCTCTCTCTCTCTCTCTGGCAAATAAATAAAGTCATTTTTAAAAATAAATAAAAATTTTAAAAAGAATGAGTATTTTAATTAAGACATATCCTTATTTTAGAAAAGTCAAAATACGAACCAAAGATGTAGATCACATGTGATACCAAAGAGGAGGCATGTGCTTGCAGATGACCTCATTTCGATCCAGCAGCAAAAGCCAGCACATTATTGGTGGGGCCTCAGATAGCAAAAGAAATGTTCATAGAGGAGACTTAGCAGGAAACCAAACTGACACGGTGACTGTGCCTCCCAATTTATGCCTGTGTGGGCAGAGATGCGTTTGCTCCAGAACCGCCTCTTTCCCACACAGTGCAACTTCAGATCCTGGCTGCAATGACCAAGCACATCCTGGCTAATTAACTTGATGTGCTTCTGCAGAACAGACTAGTAAATCACACGCATGCCACTGCCATCACCTGCAGGCTGTAATTCTCCGTGTTCCATTGCTCTAATGATGCCTGATTTCTGTGTTCCCCAGTTGATTGCCATGCTCAACATGGCAACCACATGGATTATTGCTAAAATTCCAGCTGGTATCAGAAGATAGAGCACACCAAACAGAGGACTTTTACTAAGAGGAAGTCAAGGGTAGGAAACGTTTTGTTTTGTTTTGATTTTTTAAAGATTTTATTTATTTGTCAGAGAGAGAACAAACACGAGAGAGCACAAGCGGCAGGCAGAGGGAGAAGCAAGCTCCCAGCTGAGCAGGGAGCCCGAAATGGGGCTTGATCCCAGGACCTGGGATCATAACCTGAGCTGAAGGCAAATCCTTAACCGACTGAGCCATCCAGGCGTCCCAATAGTAGGAAATCTTATGAAAGTCTGTTTGGCTTAAGGGGCTTTGGAGTGTGGATCTTCATTCTGCAACTTACTAGCTATTTAAATTTGGGTTTCAGGCGCCTGGGTGGCTCAGTTGGTTAAGCGACTGCCTTCGGCTCAGGTCATGATCCTGGAGTCCCAGGATCGAGTCCCACGTCGGGCTCCCTGCTCAGCGGGGGGTCTGCTTCTCCTTCTGACCTGCTTCCCTCTCGTGCTCTCTGTCTCTCATTCTCTCTCTCAAATAAATAAATAAAATCTTTAAAAAAAATAAAAATAAATAAATAAATAAATTTGGGTTTCAATTGTCTCATCTCTAAAATGAGGTAATAACCTGAAACAGACCCTTTGTACCCCCTGCATTGTGCATTGTGCTAATGCACTGAAACAGCTATTCTCCGTCTTCTCACTTCCAGATTCCAACTCCCTCCCTTTTCCCCTCACTCAGGAGATAGACTTGTTTCTGTTTTCACTGAGAAAAAAAAGCAATCAAAAGAGAAGATCACATCCAACTAGCACCAACTTCACCAGCCTGTCTGCCTCTCTCTCTCTCCCTGTATGGATCAACCACCTCATTCCCGGCTAAAGTCAACTGTTCCTCCAGTGCACCGGATTTCACCTCCTCCCATCTGCTCGAGGACATCCTTCCAGCACTTCCCCACTCTCTTCTGCAGCATCAGATTAATAACATGCTGAACTAACTCCCATGCTGAAATAAAACCAAACCCGCCCTTCATGCTGCATCCCCTTTCCCTCTCACTATCCCCCTCTAGAGCAAAACTGCTTGTGCTCACCACCTGCATTCACTCCCCCAACAACCGCCATTTTTTCTTGAAATTTTGTCAGGTCTTCACCCCTACCATTTCACTGCACCTGCTACCATTAAATAAATGCGCCCCCCCCCTCCTTGGGGCACCTGGGTGGCTCAGTCATTTCAGTGTCCAACTCTTGGTTTCGGCTCAGGTCATGATCTCAGGGTGATGAGACTGAGCCCTGCATCAGGCTCTGTGCTCAGCAGGGAGTCTGCTTGAGACTCTTTTCCTCTGCCTCTCCCCCCCACTCTGTTCCTCTCCCCCTCCAACTCTCTCTCTCAGCTAAATAAACTAAAAAAAAAAAAACTGCCCCAAGGACATTCCCCCTAGTCCTCACATTACTCGATATATAGGCATTATTTGATGATGTGGGTTCTTTTCTCTTCCTTGAATCATTTTTTTCCCAGAGCTTCCACTCTTTTCTTGCCAGTCTCTCCTTCTCAGATTCCTTTGTTTTTTTCTTAATCATCTTGGCCTCGAAATATTTCCTTAATCTTCTTGACCTCCAGGTCTCCATCCTCAGAGCACTTCTCTTCAGTGTTCGCACTAACTACATAGTGATCTCATCAAGCCTCATAGCTGTAAGTACCATCTATGTCTTTGTGACTCCCACATGTATTTCTCCAGCTTGGACCTCTCACCTGAATCCCAAGGCCATATACCCAGCTCCACATGAATTCCACATAAGCATTTTCAAACTTACTTTCCCCAACTTAACTCTTCATCCCCACCCCACTGCCCCACACCAACTTGCTTCCTCTCCAGGACTCTTCTTTTGAGTAAATGGTCCCTCCATCCATCCACTTGCTCAAGCCCAAAACCTTGAAATCATTCTTGAGTCCCCTCTTTCCATCGTACTCCATATCCAATCCCTCAACAAGCCCATTTGGTTCTACCTTCATACTGTACCCCATATTCAACCATGTTGTACTATAACTATGGCAGGCCAAACCAAAATGGATTCTCCCTGGGATAATTGCAAGAGTCTCCAACTTGTCTCCTGGCTTCCATCTTGCCCTCCTGTAGTCTGTTTTCCACAGAGCAGCCAGAGGAACCCTTTTAAAATTCTCTGCTCAAAACCATCACCCTTAGGATAAATTCTAAGACCCTTGCCATGGCCTGCAAGGCCTGGCATAAAGCTGACCCTTGACTTCTCTGCCCCTTTTCTCCTTCAACTTTCTGCCCCAGACACACCCACCTTGTCAGGGCCTTTGCCTGTAGTTTCCCCCACTACCCAAATTGTTCTTCTCCAAAGTAGCTCATGCCCTCACTTCTCATGTGTCTCTGCTCCAATGTGACCGGTCAGAGAAGCCTTTCTTGTCACTTTCTAAAGCCTGGCTCCACTTTTATTTCCTTCATGTCTCTTATCCTTACCCAAATTTATATTATATACATCTTTTATTATTTATTTACTTTCTGTCTCCACCCACTAGACCTTAAAACCTTAAGGGGAAGGATTTTACTTTTTTCCACTGCTATAACCCCAAAGCCAAGGCCAATGCCTGGCTCATAGTAGTAACACAATAAATATTTATTAAATGAATTATTGAATGAATGAATGATCTCTTACTCATCAGATCACCAGGATGATTACATGAATTAAAATATATAGAGCAGTTTCTAGCACATGGCAAAGTACTTGAGAATATATGTTCCTTCTCCCATTATTATTATTAAAAAAATGGAGTTGGGTTGTGCCAGTGTTGTCTGGAAGATAATCATTTTGTGACATCTGCTATTATCGGGGTTTGCTTCTATTTCTGTATTTTATATGTTCCCATCTGGCCTCTACTCTTTGGGGAATAATTAGAGAAAGTGTGTTCCTTTGAGCTCACTGCTCAGACTTTGTTTAACTTGTAGGCCTTTCTTTTAAGCTACCCACTTGAATAAGTAATGTTACATTGGCTTCCAAGGCAAATTCTCCAACTCTGTAGGCAGGCAGGCTCTGAAAGTCTGACACAGTTTCCAGCCACATCCCACAGGACAAGGAAAATGCTACAGGTGTCTTGGCATCATGCTAAAACTTCAAAGGAACACAGAATACCATATATGGAAGTTTCTGAAGGCAGAAATAAAGCACACGAGCACAGGAGGGAGACCAGACTGGACGTACGTAGGCAGCACCCCATGACCTTCCCTGGCCTAGCAACAGAATCCACAGAGTCTGTCAGAGAAGCCTTAAAGGGAAGTCTGCCCTTTGATAAACAGCTATGCTCCTTTATTATTTTTAAGAAATTTGAAATATATAAAATAAGGGAAATAGCTCCCCAAAAAGCAGATTTGCTTTCTCACTGCACATCCTTTCCCACTCTCACTGTCTGCCAAAAGTAGTTCTGTCCCCCCGAGGGTGAAGGGTAAGCTCTCCTCTATTCCCTCTCCATCACCTGTCCATCACTGCCAATGTGAAGAATGGGGGCTTAAAGGAAGGTAAATTTAATTCTGAACCCTGGGCTTGACTCACGTGAGCTGTGTGACCTTGGGCAAGTCCCTTAACCTCCCTCAGCCATTTCTACAGGAGTAAAACAACAGTGTCTTCACTGGATGGTTGGGAAGATGAAGAAGGATCACCTGGGGATGCACCTGCTATTATTACAATTAGGATAGGTGCTTTTGTTCTGCTTCTGAGACAAGAGTAGCCAATTTATTGAACCATCTGAACTCCATGACAGGATTTTATTTTTCTATATGATGATATTTGCTCTGATAAAGCACCCTCGCCCTGGGTTGCCAAGCCCACAACAAAATCTTCGCAGATTCCTTAACTTCCTGGTCACTTTATTAAAATCTGTCCACAATAAAACTCTAGTCTTATCTATTTAAACCCCCCTTCCTCCAGCACCAGCCCAGGCAATAACTGGAAGAATGCGAAGTAAGGAAGGTCTGTTCTTCTCCTTTATGGCTTTCTGGCCCTCACCCTGGTGTGGCTCTGTCTCAGTGAGTGCTGTCTCATGCCCGCTCTCACTTAGCTTTGCTGGAGATGGAGGGTCCTCTTCACAATAAATGCAGGGCTCCCAAGGACGCATGACCCTGCTCCCCTATATCAGTCAGGATAGGCTAGGTTATGGTACAGTAATGAACAACACCAAAATAACTCACCAGCACCTCCTTCTCTTCCTTCTTTGGTGGCTATAGCGCCTCTGGTGGGTTTGGGCCATAGGGCAAAGGGAAAGAGACAGTGTTCTTGGCCAACCCACTGTTTCTGACCTTTAAATATAGGGTGTTGTTGGTCTCTGGCTAATGATGCCTCATCGCTGGCTAAGTGGAGCTCCTCTAGAGGGCCCCAACAAGGCCTCCTCCCCAGATGGCTCCCTGAAGTGGGGAGCTGGCTTCACACAGCCACAGCCAACCTCACAGGGGGAAAGAAGTAAAATCCAGCACATGGCAGGAAGGTGGGGAGAAGCGATGTATTGCCGTGTACACACAATAGATACCCAACTTAATGGTTTCAAACACCAGTCATCTCTTTAATTGATGGTTCTGTGGGCTGACGATTTGGATGGGACTCAGCTCGACAGTTCTGGTCTCTTCTAGACCCTTATATTCCCTGCAGGGAAACAGGGTAGCCCTGCTTCGGTGGTCTTACTCATGTGATGGGAGGTGACTGGACTGTGTGTCTCTCATCATCCTTCAGGCTACATTGGGTTGGTTCATAAGGCAGTTTGGCAGGTTTACAAGAGGGAGGACAAAGCATGCAAGGCATCTTGAGGTCTGGGCTTGGAACTGGCTTAAAATTTCTTCTGGCACCTTTTACTGGTCAAGTTCCCCAAACCAACAAGATCCAAGGAGTGTGGAAACATGCTACCTTTGATGGGTGGGGCTGCAAAGTTACATTGCAGAGGTGAATGGGGAAGGGAAATGGAGGAAAATTATAGCATTTTTGCAGTCTACCCCAAGCACAAAAGACCACATCTTCCTGGTCTTCTGAGGAAGAGGTTGGAGGGCTGATGCAGAGGTGACGTGGCTCGGCAAGGCCAGATCATCTCATCTTATGTGTCCTGGAGAGGTGTTTGACTACACTTGATGGGGGCCTTTATTAGACTCGTGTGCTTAGCTCCTTTTTGTCTGCAACTTTGGGTCAAAGACATTCCAGACAACAGGCAGAGTCCCCATGGATAGTCAATGACAGAAGGAAACTACCTTGAAGGTAAAGTGACCTGTTGCAGGTCATGCAGCTACTAAGTGCTTTATTGCTTTATCTGGGCAAAGGGAGAAGTATGCACAAAAGGGGTGGCAGTGAGAAAGCATAGTAAATACCACAGACTTTCAAAGGGCCACTGTAGCTGGCGTGGACAGAGCAAGGTACACGTTGCTACAAGCTGTCATGGGGACCCAGAAGCTGCCAGTCCATGGAGCCCATGACAAGGAGCTTTTCTTTAGATTTAAGAACAAAGGGAACCTTGTGAAGGATTTAAACACCAGGCTCACATGCTCACATCTGTATTTCCAAAAGATCCTGCTAGCTCCAGTAAGGAAGGCTGGATTGGTGGTGCAGACCGCACCAAACCCAGACCTTTCAGTAATTAGTTCTCCAAACCCAGGTTTTAATTCTTCATAAGTTCCAAGGCAAAGGAGAAATGATCCAGTTTGCCATGGCTGAAAACAAGCAGCAAGGCAGGGAGAAGAGCAGAGAAAGTCAAACAAGTAATCCCACGCCGTGTCCTCCGCAAACACACACACATCCACATATATTACTCATCCATATGCTTCAGACCCAAGCAGGCTTGAGAGTTTCTGGTTCCTGTTCTGTGGATAGTTCACTCAGATGGATTCGAGGCAGTGGCCTCTTCTGCTTTGCCATGTATAGAGACAAGTAGCTGCTAAGTGACCATCAGAGAGAAAGACTGGCAGAGGCTCTGGCATGGCAGACACAGCCATTGAGCCCAGAAGGTCATTCACCTAATATTTCCAATGATTCCGATTCAGAAGGCAAATGGTGTCAAAAGTTCAGTGTCATGGGACACTTTGACAGCACATTGGTAGGACCTCAAGGAGGCGGGGAGGAGGAGCAGGGGCAGAAGCAAAGGCACCTTGGGGCCTCTCTGGGCAGTCTGGCTCAGCACGGGATGGAGAAGGGACTGCCACATACCCTTTAGGCACTGACCTTGCCCACCCACACAGGGACATTTGTGAGCCTCCTTGGGGCGGAGGGTGTCAGCTGGAACAGTGCAGTGCCTGGAGCAGACCTCACCCCCCAAGCATGAGTCTGCATGATCGATCGTAAGAGAGTGTTCTGTCATTGCATTGCAGCTCCAGAAACTAAAACGATCACTTTCTTTCAAGACCAAGAGTTTACGGAGCAAAAGCGCTGACAACTTCTTCCAGCGAACCAACAGCGACGTGAAGCTGCAGGGGGACATGCTGGCTGAGGTCAGCCCCAGCTCCAGCCCACTCCCCGCTTCTGGAAGCCTGACATCTACACCCACCAGGACCGGCCTGTACCCAGGGGCTGGCAGCAAGGCCCATGCCTTTCAGGAGCATATCTTCAAGAAGCCCACCTTCTGTGATGTCTGCAACCACATGATCGTGGGTAAGGCCTCCCCCACCCCTACCTCCAGGTCCCCGCACCCCCAGGAAGGACAAGTGAGAGTGGTGTAGCCCGAGTCCAGGCCCCAGGACAGATTCTGAGCCTCAGAGATGTACATGAGGGCAGGTTGTTCGGGAATGTTCTGGAGAACAATCGTGCACAGGGAAGGGAAAGCAGGACTGGGCAGAGGGAGAAGTTGGATGGTGATACAGTTGCACCTTCAACTAATCCCCCAAGAGCCCTGGACAGTCATCTGCATTGAGGCTAGAGGTCTGGGCCTTTGTACCCCGGCATCACTTCTCACTGTGTATAGGCAGCCCCTGGGGAGAGGGCATAATCCTGGACATAGCAGCTCTTTTCAGCCAAGGGCAGTGGGCAGAGAAGGAATCAGTGGGAGGCAACCAAGACGCTGGGCAGGTGGGCACGGAACACTTCGGTACTGTGGGGGGACCTGAGTGACACATCACAGCATCCACTACAGGGCGCATGGCGCTGTCTGTCTGGGGTAGCCTGCAGAGGGAGTCTGTGGCTGGGTGAACTATAGGGGAATGACCTGGACAGACAGGCGTGAGAGGGATGATTCTGGGGGAGGCACTGAACCGGGCAGGAAAGGTGATTGAGCCACCATTACAAGTCTGGACCTGGCACGGACTCACTCATGGTACCTCAGAGAAATGGGAGCAGCCTGAGAGTCTTAGGGGTTGTGCCCAGATGAAGAGAATGGTCCATAAAATGTCCCAGCTACAAGGAAAAAGTAGGCCATTCAGAGCCACCCGCACAGAACTTCCACAGTTCATACTCTCCTGCCTCTTCAGAGTGAGTTTAAACCAGTTGTTTCAAGAGCAGCAGTAAATCCTGGTAATTGACCAGTGGCCACAGAACACAGGCCTGTGTTTGCTCTCAGGGGGCGTTAGGATGTAAACCCCACTCCCACCCCTCCACCCCCCACCCCCGGTTAGGAGAAGTTTAAGGGTATCACGACTGGAAATGAGGCTGAAAAATGAAAAATGCAGGGCTGATCCAGATTCAGATGTGGACTGTCTTCCCGAGATGGTGCTGACCCTCCAGAAGTGTAGCCCATCGAATTCCTGGAGCGCCTGGAAGCACCCTGAGGCCTTCCCCACTTTGTGGCGCCCGCTTACAGCCCGGATGCCACAGTGTCCGGCTTGGCATGAATGCTTCAGGGAAGGACACTTTTAAGATCAAGCTGGGCCCAGGGCCCAGCAAGGCTCTGGGGAAAAGCCAGTATGCCCTCTAGTCTCCTCTACCCTGACACATACTTGACACACACCATCCAGCCCCACCGTTTCCCCTCCAGGACCAGCTTCCTGTAGCCTGGCATCTCTTCTGAGGCTGACTGTTGTCTCAGGCCAGATTCCCTAGAAGCAGAGCCTGAGAGGGGAGTTGGGTGCACGTGATGGGTTGAGGGGGCGCTCTCAGGAGAAGGGAGAGGGAGGAAGCAGATTGGGGCAGGGAAGTTGCTGAATACAAAAGTGGTCTCAGTGGGAGTCTTACTTCAGCCAGCTCTGGAGGAGCGCTGGCGCATGGGTTGCACAGCTTTTCCTTCCTTGAGGCCAGCCTTTCGTAGCCTACTCTCTGTGGGCCTCCCTCCTCCTCCCACGACGGAGGCCCTTTCAGAACCCCCTGGGCCAAGTGGCTCATGTTCTGTTGAAGGCAATTTTCTGGAGAAAGGGGTAGCTCTGAGTCATTAGCAGCCAGTACACATGCCTCTGGTGTATTAGTGGTTTTTTGCTACTGTAACTGGGTATCACAAACTTAATGGGTGAAAACAACACAGCTTCATTATCTTATACTTCTGGATGTTGAAAGTCCACAGTGGGTCTCACTGGGCTAAAATCAGAGCGTCAGGAGCTCCATTCCTTCCTGGAGGTTCTAAGGGAGAATATACGTTCTTGCCTTCTCCAGCTTCTACAGACGGCCCCCACCGTGGCTTGTGGCCCCTTCTGTGTTCAAAGTCGTAATGGCAGGTTGCATCTTTCTCACACCACCTTCTCTCTGGTCCTGACTCTCCCTCCTACACCCACCTGGATAATCTTTCCATCTCAAGGCCACCTGATTAGCAACCTTACTCCCTTCTGCAACCTCAGTTTCCCCTTGCTTTGTAACATAACATGTTCTTTGGTTCCGGGGATTAAGAGGTGGACACCTTTAGGGGGCCATCCCTCTGCCTGTGCACACGCAGTAGGGGTATCTGGGCAGAGCATCGACCGTGTCCACCACAACAGTAGAAGAAAACTCTGATTGAAGATCACAGGACTGGCCTCTGTTGATTCCTTTCCATCCTGGCTTTGATGCCAATCATGTGATCGTGGCACTCTGATGGCTTTCACACGGCTGATGGCTGTGTCATGTCACATGGTGAGAGGCATTTCATTCAGAGTGGGCAAAGAGGCACCTTTCTGTTCAGTGCACAGAGTGGGGACAATGCTGACCCATGTTTTGCTTATGGCTGCTCCCATGACATAATTAGCCTTTCCCTTTCCAGATAAAACAGTGTAAGGGATTGAGGACAGTAGAAAGACCATGTGCATGGAATCAGGCTGGACTTGAACCCCATGCAGCTGTGTGACCGAGTGCCAGTGACTCACCTTCTCTGAGCCTGGGTCCTCATTTTATAGGGAGATGATAATACCACCCTCAGGGGTTTTGAATGGATCAGTGAACTGGCAGAGGGGAAGTACCAGGCATGAGTACTTGGTACAATGAGCCCATTGGAGTTGGTATTATCACCATCATTATTAGAGGAGAAAATAGTCATTACTCTCCTGAAGCAGAGAAATATATTCAGAGGATAAACCGAATTAGTTTTACAGAAAAAGAAATTAAACTTAATAGGCATAAATAATGGGGAAAAAAATAACATCCAGGTAAGAAGAAGTAATTAGTCCCTCATGTACATGGCAATGTTTTAGGTGCATGTCAAGGATTGTCTATAATTCTGCATTTCATATTTTATGAGGGACCTGGAGAAGCAGGTATGTGTCTGGAAGAGAGTGATCAGAATGGTGAGTGGTGTGTCAAAATAAAAGAATGAGGAAACTCTGGGAGTTTGGCGTGGAAAAGATTTAGGATGTGCGGCTGTGTTTGAAAGTACCATGTTGGAAGAGTTAAGAGACTCATGCAATGTGCCTTTAGAGGGGAGGGTTGGGAACAAGGGGTAAAGTTAAAAGGCAAATTTCAGTGAGAATATAACCACTTAAGCCATGCACTTGACTGAATGAATGGCTTTCCTTGTGAGTAGTGCGTGGTTTAACTTGTGTCAGGCAGAGGTCATCTGAAGGTCTTTTCTTCCTTAATTGTCTGATAGTCTTTGAAATGTTTGTGCTTCCCAAAGAAGCCAACGTCTGTCATCACTGAACTGGGACGTATCAGTGGTTTCCAGTACAGCCAGGAAGGCGGGATCCTGTCGTTCCCTTCACCCCTGGCCAAGACCCAGTTAAGGGGTGGGATGTTCAAACGGGGAAGCAATGTTTGCCCATCTAGCGACCATAAACACAAGGACTGTCCTCATCTTTAGAAAACCGTATTCTATTCACATTCACTTTCTAGTCACGGTCATTCATGCTCTTCCTGTGACCAAGCCCCATTTCAGAGCAGTGTTTGTGTCACTCGTCGATTCCACAGTATTGCTGGGTAACGAGTGCTCTCGAGCCCCAGCACTTAGAGTAGCTTTCTTTGACTCTTACTCAGACTTCCTTGGATCAGCTGGGGTTGGGCTGCTATCACATGTTCTATTGCTCATCTCTTACCCTTTCTTTGGACAAGTGGGCTAGCCGGGGTGTGTTCTTCCCATGGCAAGGACAAGGGGAAACATACCGAGCTTTTAAGGTCTCCGATAGGAGGTGACACGCTATCCCATCTGGTGGCATTCCTCCAGAGTGTGGGTAGGCCCAGCCCATGACAAGGGGTGGAGAACTACACCTCCAGTAGCAGGGACTGCAGAGCCACCTGGCAAAAGACATGGGTACGGGAGGGGTGAAGTTGAGGTCAATCATCCAACCTACCGCAGTACTGAGGGTGACCTCTGGATCATTGAAACTTTTTTGTTAGGTAGATGGCACCAAGTCTTGGGGCTGTCCCACCCTTCCACTCCACTTCTCCATCTGGAAGTGATGCCTTGACTCTGACTGTGAGCGTGGCGGGAAGAGGGTCTCATGTCCCGTGCTCAGGATATGGAGGCAGCTTGGCCTCCAACCTCGTTTTCCTGTCTGCCTAGCTGTCTTCCAAGTCTGCTGCGTCACTTTCAATTCCCTATAAATTCCCACCAGGCCTTTTCAAGGCAGTGCTATTCATAACCCTTAAATAGGTGATGATGTGTCTCTATTTTAAATCTCACTGTGACGAGTGTGAAAAGACAAAGGAACGTGTGTTTTTAAAATGAGTAACAGAAATGAGTTTGCCTCTGAGGAATGTCACAATCATTATCCTGGGGAGCGGGGGACTTAGAAACTTCTCAAGTACCAGCCACAATTTCGAAGGACTCCATTTTGAAAATCACAAAAAAGATGCGCCCTGTGCTAAAGAGAACCTTACTATATCTTCCCCCTTATTAGAATTAAATTTATACCCTAGCTGCCATTTTATCTTTAAAAAGACAGAGGGGAAAAAAAAGAGTCAGCCAGGCACTCTGCTCTTTTCAAAGATGAAAGAGAAGGAAAGCAAGCAGGCTCCTTCTAGGAAAGAGGAAGGAGAATTAGTGAAGAGCTCTATGTGAGGTGGGAGAAAAGGGGAGAGGAGGTGAAGAGAGCAAGCAACGTGTGAAGCAGAGACTGGCAAATGTTCTAACTTCCCGAAAGGAGGCAGGGGTCATGCTGGTAGGTGATCCCAGAGCACAGTTGATCTGCCCTCCTTCCCTTTCCTTGCTCTTCAAACTTAGCCTCCTGTCTCCACAGGTATTACCTGCAGATTTGTTTGCTTCAAGCCCCCGCTCTTCTTCATATCCCAAGTTCTGGGGAAAGGCCACCTGCTGCTATCCCCTGAGAGTGACATTTTAGAAAATATATTAGAGCAGTTTTTGTTTTCCTTTCAACTGAGAACCAAAGGTTATACAATGATGGCCAAGAAAAGTCAGAAGTCATGTGTGAGGTTCCTAGATGATGGATGTTTGTTTAAAAATAAAAGGAATCTGGCGTTCTCACTGTCTAGGATTTCTGAGTTGGAATGGACACACACAGTTTGGTTGACAGAGCCTCACATTTGTTCCTCGCCTGACTGCCTGAGCCCTAAAGCTGGAAAGGCTACACATTTGCCGCAAGAAAGTGACTAAGAAAAGTAGACTAGGACCCCAGTCTCATTCCCTGGCTCTGAGTTTCTAATTTCCTCAGCTCTTTCACTCTATAACTCGTTCCCTGTTGCCAGCTTCGCCCTTGCCCTTGGATTTGCACCTCCCCCACCAATGTGGCCCCCAGGCCCTTGGGTTGAGCAGGCACTGTGGCAGGCTTTTCTGCAAGTCTAATCTTGCCTCCAGGACGTGGCTACCCCTTATGATAACCTCCTTAGACTGTCCCTTTCCAGAAAACTTAGCTATGCAAGCCAAAGATGGTCAACCCAAACTTTCATGGAGAGACAAATAGACAGGTGTACCTCAGCCCCAATGCTGGAATTCCCAGCCTTTGAGTCAAGAAGACTGAAGACCCAGTCTTAGGCTAGGAGAATCCTCCTGGCTTGATGGGCATCCTTTATCCAGCAAGCAGATCCACTCTTCCAATCCTTAAGCCTTGGTGATGGGGACTGTTATGGGTGGGGACTCCTTTTCATTGTACATCAACTTAAATGTATTTCATCTATGGCACCCTCATTTCAGGAGAGCATTGAATTTGCTTGTGGTAATCTGCCTCTCCTTGAAATTTCAGGGACTTGAACAAGCCAACATGCACTATTAACATAACTGACTCAATGTATGAGTCTACTCCATCAATTAAGGAGGTTTTTCCAAAGGACTCCATCCTATTTACTGTCAGATACATTGTTTCCATAACGATTTTTAAATTAACTACATGTTCTTAGTTAGCATCCACTTAGTAGACAGCATATTAAATGGGCTCATATTTCCTAAACAAATATTTAGCAAAACAGCTGGATTTCATTGCTTACAATTTCAAGTTGCTTACAGAGTCACTGCACGAAGAATCATTTGCTTTCAAACTCTCCAGGTGGCAACCACAGAGGAAAGTAATAATGACTTTGTTTCAGGTCAGCATCCCTAAAACAGAGCCTGAGATAGAGATGCTTGTGAAGGTGGTTTGTTGTGGGGCGTGCCCTCAGGAGAGGATTCAGATTTTGCTGCTCTCAGCAGAAGAGGCAGGGGAAGGAGCCAAGCAAGGATGTGCCCTCGGTTGGAGTTGGCTTCAAACTGATACCACCCGTGGGGAGCTCTGGGACACAGATTGCTATTACCTAATAGTCCCACCTTGAGATGAGGGGGCCGGCCTGTATCTCCTGTCACTCAGTCTTCAGAACGGTTTATTCTCTGAACAGAAGCACCTGTGAGCTATTAGCAGCCCACAGTCACAACATCAGCATGATAAACCAGATCTGGACAAGGCACCAGCAGCATCACGACATCTGTAAACGTAGATGCAGTATAAAAACATCCTCCATTATGAATGAATATAAAATGCAGAGGGACCTTGGCATTGTACCAATAACATTGTGTTACTATCATAACAAATGGTAATATGGTAACATTATATGAGGAAATATTACATTACACTGAGTCCAGGACCTTTCTGCTATGCTCTTGTTTGACCATTAGTTTAACTGTTTCCTGACCTCATCTGATTGCTCAGAAAAGCCATAAAACCTTAACCAAACCTTGAATAGGAAAAAAAAAAAAATCGTACACACACTCATACATATGTACATAAAACTAAAAAGACAAGGCAGTGTTTGCCCACCAATGAAGTTGTCTCTTGATGGGAAAGGCCATACAGAAATCAAGGGGAATATTGAAAAGCAGATGTCAAATCTGTGTATTCTCAGAATAGAATTAAAACTCTGAGGTGCCATCAATCACTTAGCCAGACAACTGTTTTAGAAGTTGTACAGCTAATAGATAAGAAAATACAAATGCTCTGTAGAACCTTTTTCTTAAGTTTCAAATAGATCCTTTCCTTTGGGTCATGGTATGTATCCATGTTGAAATGCAGTACCCAGACCTCAGTGCTTTGTCGGAGAGGATTGTTCACTTCTGGTATTTTAACTGCTTCAAAGTAGCACTAACTTAACTGCTACTTTTCTGTAGAGGACGGAATGGTAGTATAATGCCCAGTCCAATAGAGGTAATTCTTTGTCTTCTTTGCTCAGCTGACCCGGGTGAGAGAATCCTGTTGACTCTAGTAACAGAAAGTCAGTAAAACTAGTGCACAAGCGGGGTAAGGAGATTGTGACCCTACCAGATGAGGATTGTTTGCAGGACGTGGCGACGTTTGGCGTGGAGAGACTTTGGGGAACGTGGTCAGTGTCCTCAAACGGCTGAACAGATCTCATCTGGAAGAGGGTTTAAACTCACCCAGGGTCCCAAGTGCCCAATGATGGAAGACTTTAAAAGGGAGAGCTTCTAAAAATAATTCCAGAAGCTCTACAGATTTGGGGAGTGGGGGATTTTCCACAATAAAGTATATGTTTGGAAAATGCTGTACACTGTATTCCCTTTGGATATTGACAGCACACATTAGCATTTTGAAGTCCTGCTCTTCTGAAAACTACCGGGTGTTATCAGTGGAGAACAGACAGTGGATCAAATGGATTATAACTACAGAGTTCTCTCTCCCAACATCTACTTTTCCCTAATTCCACTTGGCTGTTGTTTAACAGTTTTTGGCTTGTACCTCTTTAGTGTACATAATTCAGAGAGCCTTTTCAATGCTTGCAAAGGCAAATTCGTTAAAGAGTTATTAAGACTTCAGTTCAGGTCCAGTGTTCTCAGAGAACATCACACCCAGCGCCTTTCAAGGAAAGGGGCACAAAATACTTTTAAGCTGGCGTCTTCTGTCAGCTTCCTAAAATGTGATGCCTGCTGCCAGGTGCTAAGGATTTTATGAAATCTCTCACTGGAAATTCCTTACATGAGAAAGTAATCCACATTCCTTCCAGCAAAGACTGAGCAGAAATGGATGCTGGTGGGCTCCAGGAAAGGAGGTTTTTTGGAGTCTCACACAGAAGTAGGAGCAACTAGGGTCTAAGGGCTAGTGTTCAGCTCTGGAGCATCACATGGGGCCTGCACATCATCACCTTCTTAAAATGTAAAGATCCTTGATCAGAGAGAAGATAGAACAAGAGGAGGGAGGTGGAGAGGATGTTACCGTATTTCTCACCACCCTCCCTCAGACATCCTACTCCCTGGGGAAGGTCCTAATAAGTGTTTTTGGAGCCCATTTTCAGCGTGCTGACATTTTGCCATTCCTTGTGGAACATCCAAATGCCCTTCTTTCCTGCTTCTCGCCATCAACTCTGGTCCCAAATCTATCCAGACCCAGTTACGGTGCTTCCTCGAGTTCTTTGGTGACCACTGTTTCTCTGAACTTGTGTATCATTCCTCCAACAGACTAGACATCGGTGAGCAACTTGAAGACATGACCAGGTCTCATTTATGTGCCCGTTCCCATGGCAACTAGCACACACCCTGCACACACTGAGTATTTAGAAAATGGGAGTTCGTGGGTGGGAAAAAGACGAGTCTGCCTTCAAATACCAACCCACAGAAATAGAAGCCAACTAAAACCAAAATAGGAGGGACACTTGGGTGGCTCAGTCGGTTAAGCATCTGCCTCTGGCTCAGGTCGTGATCCCGGGGTCCTTGGGTTGAGCCCCATGTCAGGCTCCCTACTCAATGGGGAGTCTGCTGCTCCCTCCTCCTCCCTCTGCCCCTCCCCCTACTCATGCTCTCTCTCTCTTTCTGTCAAATAAATAAATAAAATCTCTTTAGAAAATAGGGGAAGAACATGGAAAATTCCTAATCCCTCTGAAAGTTATTTCCAGGTATATCGAGGCTACAGCCTGCCTAAAAGGAAACTTGACACAGAAGCCCTGTTTCCTCCTCCGTGATCTTCCTCTTCATTTCCCCTTCGTGTTGCATATTTTAACACAATGTTACTCAGTGCACAAAGGGTCATAACAGGGATATCTTCTTCATTTCGAATTATATCCAGATACAAATAGAGTGCCATCCCATTCTGTCTAATACTAGTGTCCTGAACTCCCACTGTTATGGTCATACTTCCACCTTAGTTTGGTTTTTGTTTTATATTTGCCTTTACCTACTTTTGACTTTAAACGTTTTTGGTCATGTTATCTAAATGCTGCTTTTGCAAATAAACATAATTGGATTTTAGATTTCCTTTATTCCCCAACCTGAATTTTTATTCTAAAATAAAAGAGATTTATGGATTCGCATTCATTGCTGTGAGTGAAATATTTGCCTTTCCTTCTTAAAGGAAGGGAAACGAGAAACTATTACTGTGTAGTTTCTATTTTGTGTTTTCTGTGTCCTTCCATTTCATGTGTGTATGTGTGTGTGTGTTAGTCATGTGTGGTTTGTGTGTTCTTTCCTTTTATAACCTCCTGTGTTTTGGAAGATATATAATACACTCTTCTCCTACTGATTACCTTTGAATAAACACTCTTTATTCTACATTTGTCAAGTTATTAAAAAGTAAAAATAAATCTGGCATTTTGATTTCTCTATTATTCCAGATAACTTACCAAACCTTTTCTTAAAGATTTATTTATTTATTTGAGAGAGAGAGAGAGAAAGTGAGCATGAGGGGAAGGAGCAGAGGGAGAAGGAGAGAGAAACCCAAGCAAACTACATGCTGAGCACGGAGCCCAACATGGGGCTTGATCTCACAACCCCGAGATCACTACCTGAGCTGAAACCAAGAGTTGGACACCTAACTGACTATGACACCCAGGCGCCCCATAACTTAACCAAACTTTTAACCCTGACTCAAGTATGCCACTCTTGTTAATTCAGACTTTTATTGTTATTCCAATGTTTTAAAGTCAGACCTTTGAGAATAAATATTAAGATAGATATACATTTTATAATAAGATTTATACATCTATTTAGACATTTCTAGTTTTAACTGATTTCAGTATTTACCACCTGTTCTATTGTTACATAACATCTCTATTCTTCAGCTCTTGTTTGTTCCTCGGTTGTTCAGTGTATATTTTCACTACCAAAAGCATATGGGAGTGAATTGCCAGGGGCCCCACTTGCTTGGCTAATGAATCTCTTGCAGATGGAGGCAGATTGGTGAGCACCTCAGCGCTTCTTGTAGTTTCTATGAAATGTCCCTCAGCCGTGTCCTGTGTCTCTGTCTCGCTGCCCACTCTGCTTCCATTGAAGCTAGTGGTACACCCTCCCCTTTCCTCTCAGTCTGGGAAGTCCAAAAATCTGGGAATTGCTGCTTTATGACAGTAATTAGATCATCGGGAGTGGCGATTCTGTCCGGTACCACCTCTACTAGATGGTGAAGTTTTATTTCTTGCTTCCCTATATCCCCTACGCTATTCTTCCAGGGTTTTGTTTGTTGTTTTGTTTTATTTCTCCTCTTGACTCCTTTATCGTAATATCAGGACTTCTTGTATTTTGTTGTCAACCCAAAGCAAATGCTGCTTTTAATTGTCTTTTGTTTAATATAGTATAATCCTCCAAAATGTGCCTTTCCCTAAGGCATTGTGGAAAGGGGGCAGGTTATGGAATGCGGTCACGTTCATTGACGAAGGGCAAGTGTGACAGCATAACTTACAGAGGGTGAACGCTGTGGTGCATGCATTCTCTGCAGCGTCCTCAGCACCAAGCTGTAGGGGTTGCTCAGTGCAAGTTTATTAAATGAGTGAATGAATAGATAAATGAGTCCTCAACCAATCAGAAATAATAGTATCAGAATTATGGCTAGGATCATTTTTGCTATACACAAAGCAAAATATTCAGAAATGAGAAGGTAGAACTGCAGGTAATCTCAATAACCATGTATCCTTTAGACACTGAGCACAGCTGTGTGCCAGGCCCAGTGCTGACATCTCACACCTTCATGAATTCAAGTGCAGAGACTGGGAGGTAGCAAAGGAAAGGGGATGGACGTTTTCCAGAACCTGGAGGAATTGAGAAGGAACCCTTGCCACTTTCAGCTGAAGGTGCACTGGGCCTCCTTCAGTGACAGACTGTGGTGTTTGGTGGACAGGGTGGGTTTTTTTGTTTTTTTTTTTTTTAAGATTTTATTTATTTATTTGAGACAGAGAGCATGAGAGGGAGGAGGGTCAGAGGGAGAAGCAGACTCCCTGCCGAGCAGGGAGCCCGATGCGGGACTCGATCCAGGGACTCCAGGATCATGACCTGAGCCGAAGGCAGTCGCTTAACCAACTGAGCCACCCAGGTGCCCCTGACAGGGTGGGTTTAACAGGCCTCGCGATGCTGTCACTAGCTTTCCAGGGCCTTCCCCCCACCCCCATCCAGGGGACCCAACTGGCATGTCCTGAAGCCAGATCACTGTTGGGAGAATATTTGAACCCCATTTGGGGACCAGTTTGGGGAAGCCAGGAAGCCAGAGGAACTATCAGAGTCTAATTTGTCTAGACATGAGTAGGAGGCTGGTCATACTTAGGCAGATGTTCCTAAATCTGTTTTTCATGATGTACACATAGGCTGGTATTAGGAAAACGTGGACACTACCTCCCTCCTCTATCCCATCCTTAAACATCTCATGACTAGGAAGAAAAAGAAAGGGACCAAGTGGTGAAGGAAGAATCTTTATATGCATAAAGGTCTCCAGAAAATAAAAATTTCTCAAGTGCCAGACACTGCCACTGTTTAATCAGTGTTACAAAGAAAATGTGAGATTTTATTCCTGTCAAGTGTTTATTTTACTAGTAATGGACCAGAGTCTTACATGTTACAATCTGGGGGGAAGTCAGACAAAGGACAGAGACAGTCCGTCTTAAGTTATAGATCATGATGTCTGCAAACGGTTTGGTGATTTCTTGAATCATGGCATAGCAATGATCTCCCAGAAGAATAATGTTTTTTGTACCCCAAAGAAGAGATTTGTATTTTAGGAGCCTTTTAAGATCATAATTTAGCAGAAAGAAAGGGCAACACAGGACAGTATTTTCCCTGCGTAAATAACCCACTAGAGCGGTGGAGTGATAATTTCAGGTGGTCTTTTGTTTAATTTTTAGGCCTTCCCTATGGATCGCCAGCTAGGTATAGTAATACCATAGCAAATATGTTCTGAATATGTGTGTTTCCGTGTTCTCCCAAGACCCACTGTGCTTCATACATTTTCCCCTTGACCCATCCACCAAGAAATAAAAAAGGTGCCCAGGGCAGAAGGAAAGAAGGAGGAATCATTGAAGGCAGAGTTTGAGCAGTCAGAAAGTGGACACTGCTGTGAATCCTGGATATGCTTTGAGAGTTTTCTAAAGCTGAAGCCGCAGAACCTTTTCCTGACTATGATGCTGCTGATTCATGCCTTCCTGTTTGAGGTTCAGACCAAGCCATGACAGACAAATGTAGAGAGGCCGCCTGCCTTTGGACCCATTGTTAATTCTGTGTTTGGAGGCTGGGGAACCATGGGAACAGGCCATCTTCAGGTGAACACAGGAGATGCAGACCTGTTGGAAAATGTGTAGCCCGAACTTCCATTCAGCTGCCTTAATGGAGAATGTTCCACTGACCTACTTTAGGATGGTCCCGTTGGTTGTCAGCCACAGTGGATACTGCATCATAAGATGACAGAACTAGGCTGGTAGTAAAATATAGGGCAGCTCCTTGTGTGTGTCTGGGGCTCAAAGCATCAAGCAGGGTGTGGTGTGTGTGTGTGTGTGTGTGTGTGTATCGGAGACACCTGTGCATTGTGATCCAGTTACTCAGGACTGCGGATGGGGTGGGGGGGGGGGCAAGGTGGGGAGACCTACATGGCTAAATACTACTAAAGCAATTTCTTTTTTTTTTTTAAGATTTTATTTATTTATTTCAGAGAGAGAGAATGAGAGAGAGCACATGAGAGGGGGGAGGGTCAGAGGGAGAAGCAGACTCCCTGCCGAGCAGGGAGCCCGATGCGGGACTCGATCCCGGGACTCCAGGATCATGACCTGAGCCGAAGGCAGTCGCTTAACCAACTGAGCCACCCAGGCGCCCCTACTAAAGCAATTTCTTAGTAGCTGATCAAACACCACCTGGTTGCTGAAGGAGAAAAAACAAAGCATAGACTGTTCTGTCACATGCTAAACTTACCTGGAAAGAAAATCCAAAAGCCTCTCATGACCCTTTCCTCCACACCCCAACAACATAACAACAAACAAATGAGATGTGGGAGTGCACACATGTACACACCACGCATGCACTCATACCTTCAGTCAGGGAAATGCATGCTTGCATTGCCACAGCAAGAATGTTGTCTAAAGAATTCACGTCACTTCAGCCTGCCCACGACATCCAGGCACCACCTTTACCCTGTTCTAAGGCCATAAAGAGAAGTAACCAGAATGACTTATTAAAACTGAGGAAGGACAGTGAACCAGCCTGACTCAGTTTGATCCAGAAGGCCTATATCACTTTGCATGAGATCAGCCTGCTATCCCTGTTTGAAAAGGACATTTTAAGGAACATTTTCTGGGCATCCATTTTCTTATTTTAAAGATAGAAATAAAAAATGCCGATCTGGTAGGTTTGGTATAAAGATTAAATGAGACAGGACCCAAAAACAGTAGTGTCCACTTATAGTAACTTTCCTTGCTTCTCCCTGTTTCCTCTCACTTCAGCAGCCAGAACTTGGCTGCCCAGATGCCTTGGCAATGCTGACATGCTTAAATATGTCCACAGTGGCACAGAGCAGCTCCTTTCCTCATAAAAGCTGTCACGGCACTGAGGACCTCTCCTGTTGGGGCAGGTAGCACCCGCATGCTCTCAGCTCCTGGCCAGAACCTCCAGGCCATCTTTGACTCTTCCCTGGCCCCTTCATCCAGAAACCCCATCCATGCACGCACTCTGTGACTTCTCTGTGGTCAGGTCAGGCCCCTCTTCTCTCCCCCATTGCTCCCACCCCAGCCCAGGCTTCGTCCAGCACATCTCACATGAACTATTTCAAGAATTACCCCAGTCGTGTTCTTTCTCTCCATCTCTACCTCCTCATCTACTTTACACACTGCTGCCAAACCTCATCTGAAAACAAACTGACATCGAATTATTGCTTTTCTCAGGAATGCTTCACTATCTCATTGCCTAAAGAATTACACTCACGCTTCTCTGACTTGACACTTACTCTAAAACCTCCAGGAGCCAATAAAAGCAAAGAAGCAATGAGGTTTTGTCCTATCAGATTTGTAGAAAGCGGTACTTTGTTCATTACCCCGGCAGTCATCATCAGTGGTATGAGCGAACATCTGTAAGAGAATCTTTGCAAACAGACTCAAAATGCGGACCTGCAGGAGAGAGCAAGAGAGAGGAGGAATGGTGCGGAGGAATCGGGGTGGGTATGGCATTCTGGCTCTGCACTTAGCAGATCGAGTGACCTCGGACAGCTGATGGACCGTCTCTCAAACCAAATGTCTTTCAAACAGATTGAAAATTACAATACCTATCTATTTCTTAGAATTTACTGACAACTACATAGAGTGACCCACGTGAATATTCTTTGTGGACTATGAAACTCAAAAACTGTTATTAAAGCCATCTTTATGTACAAAAGGTTGATATTAACAGTATGCCAAATTCCTAGGCAAACACTTTGGGGATGGGGAGAGGGAGTAGAACCTAGACTGGCCTATCAATTCTGGGGAGACCTAAGAAGAAGTGCAAATTCTCAAGCCTTAAGCTAGAACAGTTCTGAAGAAAGCAAACGGGACTGTAAAAACCTCAGACCCCAGACAAGAGAGATAATCACTCCCTTGTGCAGTGATTATCAGTAGGGTTGATAAGGGTGTCAAGTTCAGATAGTTCCCAAATGGTCATGGGAAAGTGATCATTGAGGAGGATGTCTTCTCTCAACATTTGAAGCCAAACACACTTAAGAGAAGGAAATTTTGGTGGCCGTGGTATTACGATGTGAACTAATGACCCAGAGGGCAAAGGCTATGGTCTCCAAACACAAAGCCCCGAGCCAACCCAACTCCCATTGCTATTTTTAAAGCTCAGTGCGGGTGAGGGGCGGGGGAAGTAGGGAGAGTTTTTCCACTAGCAGTCAGGAACCGAAATAGGAAAGATCAACAGAAGCATTTATAAACAATGAATGCCATTAATTTTTTTTTAAGCTAAGAGGGGGTTGGAAAGATGTTAGTGTAGCAAGGAGTGGAGAATATAGGCAGGGAAAGATGGCCGAGGGGTCTTCCCATTTTTTAGTGGCCCTTTCTGCTTGCTTAATGGCATTTTGAGTCACTGGTGAATTACTCTATTAGCGAGTTTCCCGGAAAACTTGGAACCCATCTTATTCAAGTGAAGTAAGGGAGAGATAGGATGGGTTATTTTTAATCAGGGTCCCATGACTAGAGTTCAACTGTGATGGAAAATATGTTCCCTTTTTTCCCCGTTAGCAGAAAACTTTCTAAGTATTGAGTGATATCTAAAGTTTGGGGGCAGTTTAAGCTGCCTTGCTCTCGGTCCAAAGCTCAAGCTCTTTCCAGTACACCACATTGTAAGGACAGTGACAGGTAACCTAGGGCTCTTTTGGGGATGGTGAGAAAGAATTGTAGGTCCTGGGTTGAGCTATGTCTGCCTAACTTCCCAGCATGGTGAGACAAGAACATTGAACAGGGGGCTGGGCACTTGGAGTTTAACACAGCTCTGCTGTGAAGGAACAGTGTAATGTTTGTCAGATCACTTTGCTTCTTTAAGCCCGTTTCTTTATCTGTAAAATGAGAGAGTTGGGCTGGATCAGGGAAGGGGGGGGTGCAAATTGGCTTCCATACTAATTGATTGGCAGTGATTGCCCAGAGAAACTTCTAAAGCTGCTCAGTGAGAAAATTATTGTGATTGATGAGTGGTATCTGCCATGTATACAAAATGAAGCGCTTCTTCGGTACATATACTATATATCTGCCATCTTTAGGCTACTGGTCTCAAAGGCAGGACTTCGCAGAAATTGAATATGCATGCACATCACCTGGAAGTCTCGGTGAAATGCTTATCCTGATTTAGTGGGTCTGGTTGGATCCTGAGATTCTGCATTCTTCACAGGGTCTTAGGTAATGCCAATTATACTGATCTGTGGGCCACATTTTAAGTCACAAGGCACTAAGGATCTTCCTGACTAAATTCTGTGATACTCTTGGGGTGCCTGGTGGCTCAGTTGGTTAAGCATCTGCCTTCAGCTCAGGTCGTGATCCCAGGGTCCTGGGATCGAGTCCCACATCAGGCTTCCTGCTCAGCGGGGAGTCTGCCCCTCCCCCTGCTCCTTCTCTCTCTCTCTCCCACGCGTGCAAGCTTTCATTCTCTTTCTCAAATAAACAAATAAAATCTTTAACAAATAAAAAAATTTTAAAAAGAACTATATTCCCAACAAAGGACACCTAAAAAAGAAAAACAAAAATTAATTAGTTAATTAATTCTGCGACACTCTTAACTCAGCAAGTCACTAAGATTTATGTGGGAGGCCTTACCATAGGTACCTGGGAAAGAGAAATGAAGTACAGAAATAGAGAAAATAGCTCATTTTAAATTTTCATAAGATTTCTAACTTTGTCTCTTGCATATATATGTATCTTTCTTTCCATAGATAATAAATATGGAAAGCTTAATAAATAATTGGGGATACACATACACTTGTAAATACATGCACCAATGCATATTAAAAGTTCCAGGAAAACCCAGCTGAGGGAACAATAGTTCTACCTGAGGAGGAAGAGGTCAATGAAAGTTCCATAAAGAATGTGGCCTTTGAGGTAGGCTTCCTACCAAACTCATTATAAGTCTTAGACCTCCCCATTGAGTACAAAGAGCCAAAGTATGCCATATTTTCTTTAAAAAAAATGTTAACAGGGAGTCAACTCTTAATGTCTCAGAAACTGATGATAAAGCCTGCAGATTTGTCCAGGTTAACCACTGCCTCTCTGTTCTTTTGGTAGACTTCTCACATGGCAGGCACCATATCCAAAAACAAACCGGGTGGTTACACTACCTGGTTTTTGTCTGGAATAGTATTTGAAAAGAGTTCTGATGGGCGGCTGGATGGCTCAGTCAGTTAAGCGTCTGTCTTTGGCTCAGGTTTTGATCCCGGGGTCTTGGGATCAAGCTCCGCATCGGGCTCTCTGCTCAGCGGGGAGTCTACTTCTCCCTCTCCCTCTGCCCCTCCCCTCTGCTCGTGCTCTCTCTCCCTCTCTCTCATGCTCTCTCTTCCTTTCTCAAAATAAATAAGTAAAATCTTTTTAAAAATGAAAAGAGTTCTGAACCAGTTCATCCTTTTATCCCTGATTTTTAAATGTGATGGATCAAAGATCTGCTACCATGATGCAATGAGAAAATATAGCTAAAAGATTTCAGTGAAACCTAATTGATTGTGGGGAAGAAATAAATAAACAAAGGACATCAGCCAGAGATGCAATGTTGAGTATGGATTAAGTCAGACCTGCTTTAGGATTGCAGCCCTACCACTTACCAGCTAAATAGACTTGGGTAAATTGCTTAAACTCTCTGAACCTTAATTTTCCACCTGTTAAGTGTGGAATAATAACTAACTTGAAGGGATTGTTGTGTTACAGAGAACATATGGCAAGAACCTAATTCTTGGTGATCTTGAGCACAGGCTACATATCCAGGGGTTCTGATCCCAGGGGTCTCTCAGTTTTCAGCCTCCCAGGAGAAAAGACAAGTAGCTCTGTGTGCAGAAAGGAAGAGGGAATTTGTTATCAGGATAACTGGGTTCAGATTTCCTCTCCACCCTTGTCTCCATGAGGACTTAAACCTTAAAAACTGAGGACTTCCCTCCCCAAAAGCTTCATTTTCCTCAGCTATAAAAAAGGGCTGAAAATAGTTGCTGCCTTTCATCCGTGGTTCTCAACTAGAAGGCGATTTTACCTCCCAGGTAGGGATTCAAGACTTAGCAAGTAAAAAGAAATTTGAATTTCAGAAAAACAACCAATGATTTTTTAGTGTAAGTGTGACAGGCAATATTTGGGACACAGTTATCCCATGCAATATTTGAGGTATTCATATATTAAAAAAATAATTTGTTAATTAAAATTTAACTGGACTTTATTTTATCTAGCAGACTTATCTCCCAGGACATTTGACAAAGCCTGGTGTTGTTTTTGGTTATCACAATTCTGGACAGAGGGTGCCAACGGCATCAGGCAAATATATATTATATTTGGGATATATTAACCATGCCCCAGTGCACAAGACAGCCCATCACACACACGCGCAGCAAAGAATTATCAGGCTGCAAATGTCACTAGTGCAGAGACTGAGAAACTCTGCTCAAAAAACTTGGATTTGAAAAAAAAGACTTTGAGGGGCCCCTGGGTGGCTCAGTCAGTTAGGTGTCCGCCTCTTGATTTTAGCTCAGATCATGATCTCAGGGTCCTGAGATCAAACCCGGAATGGGACTCAGTGCTCCGCAGGGAGTCTGCTTAAAATTCTCTCTCCCTCTTTCTCTGCTCACCCCCCACTCTTGCCTGTGCATGTGCACTCTCACTCTCTCTCTCTCTCTCTCTCTAAAAAAAAAGACTTTGGAATCTAGAAAGCAATAAAGCTATCCACTAAATTTTGGAAAAAAAAAGGAGGGGTTGGGGGTGGGGAGTCTTTGGGCACTTTTCCCTTGCCAACCAGAGGTAACTGAGATGGAATAGTCTATGAGGTCTGCTGCAGAATGTGCTCTGAGTAACCCGGAAGAACGCCCCACCTCAAAGGATGTTGTTCCAGGAAAGCAAAACAAAGCCCGCCGTGCATGTCAGCATGCACAGGGCGTGCGGCATGGAGCGAGTGAGCAGCTGGCACCTGGCAGAATTGGCAGGACTTGGCCTCCAGGATAACACTCTCCATTCTACTGAGGCCAAGGTCATGGTGCGTGGAGATGGGGGAGAGCTGCTGTCACCTTTTTTGCCCCAGGCTCTCACCCTCCGGACCCCAACCACAAATTCCCCACAGTGGGAACTCCCGAAACCACACCACCAGGGTGATTCCTCTCATCTCAACATGACCTTATTTTTATAATTCTTCAAAAATAATTGCACTTCCTTTCAAAAATATGCCGTATCTTATTTCTCATTACAAAAGGGAAATGTACTCCATATAGAAAATGAGAAAATACAGATAAAAACAAGAACTAAAAAGTATTTATAATTCCACCACCCAGATAGAAATACTATCAAAGTCTTGCATATGCCCTGCCAGACTTTTTGACATGTATATAATGTTCATTTTAAATGAGGGTTTTCTAAGCATTGTGGTATATGACCCATATTTTGACACTTTAACATTATACTGTGAGCGTTCTATTATGTCAATCGTTATTAAATCAAAAATTGCCTCAGTAGCCAAAAAGGATTTTGATTATGGGTTTTCCAAGCTTTTATTAACTAATACCTTATTCTGTGATATTTTAGTTATTATCCTGTTTTGTGATATTCACAAAGCAATGGCAAATGTCTTTGTAGTTAAATCTTTGCAGACATATTTAGTTATGTTTTAAGGCCAATTCTGAAATTGAAATTGCTGTAGCCAAGAATTATGCATCTGTTTAAAGTTTTTGGTACATGGTCCCAAATTAATTGGTTCATGTTCTTAAATTAACAAATTAAGCCCCCAAATTAAGGGCTACCATTTCCTCCCTCTTAGCAGCAGTGTGTGGGAGTGCCAATCACCCCACAGCCAAGCACTGATGGTTTTCTTTTCCATTTTTTAAATCTTTTCACATTTGATAGAGTAAAAATGGATATCTTGCTATTTTTATTTCCAGTTCTTTGATTACTAATTAAGTCTGCCACTTAATAAATGCTTAACTTTTAATTCCATTTCTTTTTTTTTTTTTTTATGTTATGTTAGTCACCATACAATACATCATTAGTTTTTGATGTGGTGATCCACGATCCATTATTTTCATATAACACCCAGTGCTCCATGCAGTACGTGCCCTCCTTAATACCCATCACCGGGCTAACCCATCCTCCCACCCCCTCTCCTCTAAAACCCTGTTTGTTTCTCAGAGTCCATAGTCTCTCATGGTTCATCTCTCCCTCCGATTTCCCCCCCTTCATTTTTCCCTTCCTTCTCCTAATGTCCTCCATGCTATTCCTTATGTTCCACAAATAAGTGAAACCCTATGATAATTGACTTTCTCTGTTTGACTTATTTCACTTAGCATAATCTCCTCCAGTCCCATCCATGTTGATGTAAAACTTGGGTATTCATCCCTTCTGATGGCTGAGTAATATTCCATTGTATATATGGAATATTCCATTGTATATATTCTTTATCCATTCATCTGTTGAAGGGCACCTCGGCTCTTTCCACAGTTTGGCTATTGCAGACATTGCCGCTATGAACATTGGGGTGCATATGGCCCTTCTTTTCACTACATCTGTGTCTTTGAGGTAAATACCCAGAGGTGCAATTGCTGGGTCATAGGGTAGCTCTATTTTTAACTTTTTGAGGCACCTCCACACTGTTTTCCAAAGTGCCTATACCAGCTTGCATTCCACTTGCATACCAACAGTGTAAGAGGGTTCCCCTTTGTCCACAACCTCTCCAACATTTGTTGTTTCTTGCCTTGTCAATTTTTGCCATTCTAACTGGTGTAAGGTGGTATCTCAATGTGGTTTTGATTTGAATTTCCCTGATGGCTAATGATGTTGAACATTTTTTCATGTGTCTGTTAGCCATTTATATGTCTTCTTTGGACAAGTGTCTGTTCATGTCTTCTGCCCATTTTTTGACTTGATTATTTGTTTTCTGGGTGTTGAGTTTGAGAAGTTCTTTATAGATCTTGGATACCAGCCCTTTATCTGTAGTGTCATTTGCAAATATCTTCTCCCATTCTGTGGGTTGCCTCTTTGTTTTGTTGACTGTTTCCTTTGCTGTGTAGAAGCTTTTTATCTTGATGAAGTCCCAAAAGTTCATTTTTGCTTTTGTTTCACTAGCTTTTGGAGAAGTATCTTGAAAGAAGTTGCTGTGGCCGCTGTCAAAGAGGTTACTGCCTATGTTCTCCTCTAGGATTTTGATGGACTCCTGTCTCACATTGAGATCTTTCATCCTTTTTGAGTTTATTTTTGTGTATGGTCAAGTTTCATTCGTCTGCATGTGGCTGTCTAATTTTCCCAGCACCATTTATTGAAGAGACTGTCTTTTTTCCATTGCATGTATTTTCCTGCTTTATAATCCCGTTTCTTTTATAAGCTGTCAGGTTATGTCCTTGTGCAATATATCTTTTGGTTTATTTATCTTTCCCTTTTAATTGGTAAGAAATGCTCATCAATCCAGTATAATACAGTATAATGTCCTGAATTTTATAAGGCACATATTTTTCCCAATTTATCTGCCTTTCAGCCTTTTTTATGAGTGAGTATATTTTAATGTAATCAAATTTATCAATCTTTTGTATATTGTTTTCTCTCATAAAATCATACTTAGAGCTTCTCTATTCAAGAATAAATAAGCTAGCTTTATATTTTCTTCAATTAACTTAATAGTTTTAACTTTTTTAAGGTTTTATTTATTTATTTTAGAGAGAGAGAGAGAAAGAGCAGGGGGAGGGGCAAAGGAAAGGGGAGAGAGAGAATCTCAAGCAGACTCCCCACTGAGCATGGAGCCCAACACAGAGGGCTCAATCTCAGGACTCTGAGATCATGAGCTGAGCTGAAATGAAAAGTTACATGCTTAACCGACTGAGCTACCCAGACACCCCTAATACCTTCAACTTCTCTGTAAACTCCTTAACCCATCCAAACTTTATTTCAGAATATGTTATGAATTAAATATCTGGTCTTTTCTACCAAATAATTTACCAGGTGATTCACCAAAATTTGTTGAATAATCCTTCTTTTCGCTGCTGATTCAAAAGTCACTTTTATCAATCATTAAATTTTTAAAGATACCTAAGTATATTTCTTGGTTTTCAATTCACTTTATTGGTTATTTTGTTTGTTTGTTCAGCACCAATAGCTCTCTGGTTTAATTATTCTTGTGGGTTATCATAGATTCTTTTTCAAAAATGTTTTGCTATTCTCAAGCATTTATTCTTCAAGATTAATTTTAGAATCACTTTAGGAAGTCCCCCACCCAAATCCCATTGAGACTTCAACTGGAATTCTGGTGAATTTGCAAAACTATTTGGAGAAAATTGGCATCCCTTCAAAACATATTTTTTTTTCTTTTCTTATTTAATAATACCATGCTGAGTATTCATAACATCACGCATCTTTGTCTTCTTTCAAACTTAAAAAGAATTCATTCAACAAATATTTTTGGAGTATCTCCTCTCTACCAGGTTTTGTTCTAAGCCTTTAGGATGTAACAGTGAATAAACCAGGAAAAGATGCTGGCCCTTGTAAAATTGACATTTTCGTCGGGGAGACAATGGATAGGATGGATGGTTGGATGGATGGATTGATGGATGGATGGATTCATGGATGAGTTTTCAAGGTTCCAAGTGATGTGGAAGGAAGAGCAATGTAAAGCAAGGTGAGAAGGATCAGGAGTTCAGAGGCAAGGGACGGATTGCAGTATCACAGGAAGTGGTCAGCATAAGCTTGTCAAGATAAGACCTGAGCAAGACTTGTGAAAGGTGGGAGAACCCTAGGGAAAGGGCATTTCAAGTGAAAGAAACAACTAGAGCTAAAGCCTAAGGAAGGAGTATACCTGGTAAGCTAAGTAACAGCCCAGTAGCCAGTGTGAATGATGGCAGAAGAAAGTGTAACTGTAGACCATTGAGAGGACTTCAGCTTTTACTCTGTAAAGTAATTATAGGACTTTAATGATATTTGCAAAAGGTTTCTTTAGCTGCTATGTGAAGAATAGCGGCTTCTAATACTTTGGAGGGATGGGGCAAGGATTGAAGCAGAGAGGACAGTCAGGAGGCTGTCACAGCAGTGCAGGTCAAGATCAGGGAACAGCAGAAGAACTGAGAAGGGGCCAGACTCTTGATATATTTTGAAGGAAATACCCAGCAGGATTTTCTGCATGTGGGCTGCATGAGGAAATTAGCAGACAGGGATGCTGCCAACAAGGCTTCTGGCCCAAGTAACTGGAAAAATGGAGTTGCCATCAAGTGAAATGGGGAAACTGCAGGTCGAATAGGTTCTGGGGCAGGTGTTGAAGGGAAAAGATCATTAATTCAGTTTGAGACATGTTGAAGTTTGAAATGTTTATCTTGTAGCCAAGTAGGAAAATGTCAAGAAGTCAGGAGATAAGGAGTTTGAGGGGCCTTTCCTAGGTAGAAGATATAAATACTGGCGTTGTAAGCATGTAAATAGTATTTGAAGGGATAGGGTTGGATGATATGACCAAGGGAGTAAGTACAGACGGAAGAGAGAAGAGGACCAAGGACTGAGCCCTGGGGCCATCCAATCTTAAAAAGTTGGGTATAAGGGGAAGAACCAGCAAGAGACCAGGAAGAAGTGCCTAGTGTGGTAGAGATAAGCCAAGAAGATATACCATCTTAGAAGCCAAGAAAGAAAATGTTAAAGAGAATGATCAACCTTATCAAATGCTGCTATTGGTAGATAGATCAATTACGGGATGAACTTTGACTACCAGATTTAGCCAGATGTTGGTGTCTGGTAACGATGAGAGTAGTTTACTGGTGAGAGAGAGTTTCTAATGTTTCCTCATTAAGTATCAGACAAACTCATGTCAGATGTGTATCCTTTATTATAGTATAGAATATCCTTTTATTTCATCTTCACTAAGAGCTTAAATCAGAATGAGAAATCTATTTCTATGAGTAATTAGATTAATAGCTATTTCTAATAATAAACTAGACTGTATACAATGGAATAGTCAGTCATAAAAAGGAATGAGATACTGATACATGTGGATAAACCTCAAAACCAAACTAAGTGTAAGAACCCAAACACAAAGGTCACAGATTGATAATCCTATTTATATGAAATAGCAAGAATAGGTAAATCCATAGAGACACAAAGCAGACTGATGGTTTCCAGAAGTTGGGGGAGGGAAGAGTGGGACATAATTGCTTAATGTGTATGGGATTTCCTTTTGGGATGATGAAAATATTTCAGAATTAGATAGGGGTGATGATTGCACAGTATTGCGAATGTATAAAATGCCACCGAATTCTTCACTCTACAGTGGTCAATTTTATGTTATGTGAACTGTACCTCAATTAAAAAAAATACTGGGAAAAAGAAAAAGCTGTGGCCCACTGGCCAAATCTGGCCCACTGCCTATTTCGAACCACGAGATGGGAATGGTTTTTGCATTTTTTAATTGTTGAAAGAAAATTTAGAGAAGAATATTTCATAACACATGAAAATTATATGAATTTAAATTTCAGTGTCTCTAAATAGAGTTTTATGGAGACACAGCCATGCTCATTTGATTACTTGTTATTTGTGTCTGCTTCATGCCTCAAAGGCAGAGTGGAATAGATGCAGGAGCAACCTAAAATGCTTACTCTCTTGCCCTTTACAGAGAGAGACACGTTTCTGGCCCCTAGTCTAACTCCTCAGGAAGAAAAAAACAAACAAAAACCAAAAAAACAAGAAAACTCCTTTATAGCCAAGCTTTGCATGGTTGACGAGTTTTCTTCTGGAGAAATCCTCCATTCTGCTACCAGAATCTCCAGATTCTTGAAATATAAAGTGTTTTTCAAAGAAGGAGTTGGGGGTCATCTGCCTTCCTCCTGGTAATTATGCCTTCACTTGATTAGCTTGTAAGCCATTTTAAAAATCCTACACTAGATGACAAGAAAGCATTTCTAATGCTGTGGTGAATGTTGTAAAAATGTCACTGGTGGCGTGCTCAGCATGGGCGAGATTCTTACCAGAGAGTAAGGCCAGACAAGTAATTCTGTCCCCTCTCCATCCTGAAAGGGTAAACTCCAGAGAAGGCTAAGCTCCATGGTCCTCCCCAGCTCTCAGCCTCTTTTTTCTCCCCTGCTCCCCTAAAATCAAAGTGGCAAGTGAAGGCAAGGGAGGACCCCACCCATGTCAATAGAACTGACTTTCTCAGTTCTGACAGCTTCTCTTCACAATCCCTGCCAGAGCTTCCCAAATCCTAGTCAGATCTGAAATGTGAAACTTAACATCTCAGTGGCCCATCTTTCTAGAGTGTGGATGAAAGTGCCTACCCATTCATTTTGTCTTGTCTTGTTTGGGGGATGTTTGTTTGTTTGCTTTAATATTCTCTCCTCAAATTCTTAATCTCAGGAAACAAACTGAGGGTTGCTGGAGTGGTGGGGAGTGGGACAGTAGGGTGGCTGGGTGATAGACATTGGGGAGGGTATGTGCTATGGTGAGCACTGTGAATTGTGTAAGACTGTTGAATCACAGACCTGTACCTCTGAAACAAATAATGCAATATATGTTAAAAAAAAAAAAAAGAAGAAGAAGAAGAAGATAGTAGGAAGGGAAAAATGAAGGGGGGGGAATCGAAGGGGGAGATGAACCATGAGAGACTATGGACTCTGAAAAAAAAACTGAGGGTTCTAGAGGGGAGGGGAGTGGGGGGATGGGCTAGCCTGGTGATGGGTATTAAAGAGGGCACGTACTGAATGGAGCACTGGGTGTTATACGCAAACAATGAATCATGGAACACTACATCAAAAACTAATGATGTAATGTATGGTGACTAACATAACATAATAAAATAAAATTTAAAAAAAAATATTCTCTCCTCAATCTCAAACCTTTCCCAGTGTGGTCCTTTGATACAGATCCTCCAGGGATATATGTGGCCCTTTAATACAGAGATGCTCCAGATGAAGGCCCAATTTTGCCCTGCAGACATTCTCCTAGAAAGCTGAGGGATCAATGTCATGCAACTGACAGTCCACATGGGCTTTAACCTTTGGTTCTAATTCTCTCCCGTTGGCCACGGCTGCTAAAACTTTCATCAGCTTGTTCTGCATCAGGTGTTAGAAGTCCTTAAATGGTTAGCTTATGACGTTAATACATAACGAAAATATAATCATTATATATTATTATATTTAAATGTTTAAGTATTATTTAAATAAAGTAGTAACATAGTTAATAAATAAGTATGAATCTTACTTATAAAAGATCGATGGAACGAATTCTTCTATAAATAATACGTTTCTTTAGTATTTGATGCTGTATTCGTGTTTCAAATGTATTGGAGGGGGGCGCCTGGGTGCCTCAGTCGTTAAGCGTCTGCCTTCGGCTCAGGTCATGATCCCAGCGTCCTGGGATTGGGCCCTGCATCGGGGTCCCTGCTCCGCGGGAAGCCTGCTTCTCCCTCTCCCACTCCCCCTGCTTGTGTTCCCTCTCTCGCTGTTTCTCTCACTGTCAAATAAAAAAAAATGTATTGGAGGTAAACCTTTACAGAGCAAGGGTCACCTTGCTTATTTGTACATTGAGTGTGGGGATTTCGGTGTAGTACACACAGGAGAGTAGAATGTAGACGGTGCTCTATCTGGGTCATGCCTCATCGAATCCTGAGTTTGGAATATCCAGCTCAGCCTTAAGGAATCTGGGAATCGTGACCTCAGGGAAAGCCACCATTTAGAGCTACAGGTGATGCACTTTCTAGTCCTGTTACCATTTACTTTTGCATGTTAAGTTGTGCTTATTAAAAAGAGGGTCCCTTGGTTTTTCCACTTTGTGCTTGTGACACCCTTTCTCAGATGGGGAGACTGAGATCAGAGGACAGGTGCCCGTCCAAGGTCTCAGAGCTAAGGACTAATACCTCAGTCTTTTGATACCTGAAGTCCAACTTCTTCCACCTCGCCATGGTACATTTATGTATTATGTGTGCATGTATATACACACATACCCAGATCGAACATACAAATATAAGACAATTTACGTGTGAAAGTTATAATAAGTTGTAGAACAGCTATCCTGCTTTTGTACTTTTGTATTCTTACATTTCTATTTCTCCACCTTGGCTCCACGCTTCCTTTTAAAAAGAATCAACCAAGATGAGAACATTTATGACATCAGTGTCATTTTCAAAACAAAAATAAGTCCCCAAATAAGGACATATGAAAACTAGAAACAGCAGCATACACATATTGGCTAATGCATTTGCAGCCTTGATTCCTAATGCATTATTGATTGCATGAGTAATCGCCAGCTTGGCGGCTTTGGCAATGTCTGCAATGGGAAAAACTCTGTGTTTCCCACACTTTTCTTCTGCGTGTATTCAAGATCAGTGGAGCCTGTAATATCTTATACATATCTGTTACATGGACCTGCATCTCTGCAGTGGCCGGCTCATCCAAAAAATTCTTGTTCACATCTGTCCGCTATGAGAGCCTATCTGTTACCCATCGCATATGTGATCAGAATGCCTCTTCCAAAGAGGATGTTGGGACAGGAAATATTACTGACATAACATAATAGCCCCTTCTCCTCCAACCTTCCAACCTTATATTCAATGGCTGTGGTAACATACTTGTATTTTTATTCTATGATTATCATAAACAGAGCTGAGAGGACCATGAATGCCTTTGTAATTTTTCTCTTTCAATTTCAATAGGAGAAATCCAGACCAGGTCAGGGTAGAGATCTGCTGATGTGCAGATGGCTGGCAGGAGGCAGTGGGGACGGGATGAGGGAAGAGAGGCAAGCTTCCAAGTTGTATAGACCTGGACCCTCGTCCGGTCTCTATCCTCACTAGCTGTGTGTCCCTGGGCTTCAGTTCACTCCCTGTAACAGTGAGAGAACAAAAATCCTTACCTCACAGGACTGAGTGGATAAAAACAGGGGGAAAATTGCAGTATTGAGTTCACAGCTAGTGAGTTACATATTCACCCCAACTCAACGTTTGTCCATTCTTTGCCATCGAAGTTATCAGTTACCCCCGCCTCCTTCAATTAAAATGATACCTTGCATATAACAGGTAACAAGTATTAATAAAATGAAGAAAAATCCAGGAAACTGCCTAACAGTGCACAAGAGCTCGATAATTTTTAATTCCTTCCCACTTTCTTTCCTTCCTGCAGGATCAGGGTGAGAATTCGTTTCTGACTTCTAGTACAATGTTCTTCCATCTCAAAAGTGTGTGTGTGTGCGCACACGAGGGTGTGTGCGCAAGTGTGTGTGTGTGTTGACCGCCAAGCTCCTCCCATCTTCATTGTACTGATTTTTTCCTCCATTCATTTGTTTTTCTCTCAAGTCCCCCTCTGTCCTCATGAGAAGAGAGAGAATCATGCCCAGTGACTCCATTTAGCTTAGTTGGCTTCGTGTGGCCTCACAGTCTTAAAGATCGTCTCCACACCATTACTTGACATCAAAAAGAAGTAGCATGTGAAAGTCACGGAAATACTTCCCATGTTCTGCATGTATTATTTTTAATTCCACTATGGAGCATTGACTCTTCCAGATCATCCTGTTATTATTTAGATGTTGAAGGCACAGTTTTCAATAATGCAGCCACGGAAGAAGATACAGAATTTAAGCATTCCCGTACTGAAGGCAATCATGAAGGCAATGGGAGAGATCTTAGCGTCTCTGTCAGGACAGCAGAGCACTCAACAGACACTGTTGTAGGGTCCTCTGGGAGGTGTCATGGGAGCTCATACCAGGAGGAAGACTCAGAGGCCAATGTAAGCTGTTAGCTACGAGGAGTCCACCACAAAGGGACATGAGTCAAGGGGCATGACTAATCTGATTCCAGTCCAGATAGTTTTCAGCATCTGCTCCAAGGAAGATATGATGAGCCAGTAGCAGACACAGAGACAGTGATTCCCAGAATCAGCTTTCAGCTCACTTCCTAGGTCAGGCAGACATCACATGGAACAGTATCTGGCCTGGACTGTAGGGCCATGCAGGACCTGGGAGGTCTGAGTTCCAGCAAAGCCGGATATAGTCACATTGGAACAAGGGTATGAAAAACAAGACCCAGCCAGGTGGGGGCCCATACAGTGCGGATCTGCAACTAGAGTAGAACCCAGTAGTCGCGCAAGCCTCCAGGATTTGGGGCCACAGGGAGATATCTTTCCATAGAATGAGTGGGGTGGACCCCCAGCATTCTCTTAGCTTGAACACTTCTCTGGCCCAGGCCTGGGTGGCTCATCATTCCTGATGGACTGCAGTGTACCAGCCAAGGACCTTTCTGGCTGCAGAGGTTCCAGAGGTGAATAAATTACCCAGCATCCCATGCTGAGGACCTGCTGTGAAAGGTACTCCAGGAACAATGAGGGAGCTGTGCAGAGTGGAGGGTCCTGTATAAAGGAAAAGGGGAGGGTGTGTGTGCAGGCAGCTTCAGAGAATATCTAAAAGGGGTTCGAGATGAGAAGCTATTTAGCAACTGAACAAGAAAGGCAAAAGAGTTTGTGTGAGCAACCCTTAAGAAGCCTAATCCAGCACCTGTTGCCAAGAACCACAAATGATCTAGGAAAACAAAGGAGGTCAAGGTGGAGTATACTGAAAATGAGACAAGGCAAGTGCGCAGGGGGTTGCATCAGAGAGGGCTTCTTAACAGATTCCCCCATAATTCTGTCCCATCCCTTGTGTCGTGTTCATTTAAGGGTAGAGGGCCCATGGACAATGTTAGCTGCATTATAATGCCCGCTTTATTATCCAGTAGAGATTTTTTTGTTACAGCCTCTCATTTAAAGACACTGTCATCTTTCCACTGTTTGCATAGTTTCTAGCCCTTAAATGCCTCTGGTTTGCCCAGGCACCAAAATTCACTTATTGCTTTTGCTCTCATCTCTCTGGCTTTGAGAACCTTCTGTAACATGGACTTCCAGTCCTCGCTAGTGTCTGCACACTCTTGATATAAGCATCTGTGCAGTTTCCTCTCCCAGCCATGGTGTGGCCCCCTGCACTGGGGGAGGGCAAAGGTGGCCCCAGTACCTGAACCCACAAGAACAGGGGCTGGTATGTCTTTGAACTTTTTGACCTGTATTTACCTCTGAATTATTTATAGGTATTTTATGTAATTCAAGAAATATTTATGGAGCTATTTATAGATATTCTATTTTTATGTATATAGTTCTAAATTTTTTAAAGTTTTTTCCCAAATCACAGTAAAGAGTCTTTTTTATTATCTGACATTAATTTTAATCAAATAAATTGTAGGAGTAATTCCATAGTTGTAGACTCTGAAAGCAAACTAATTATTAATAATAATTACAACGATTGTCTGCGGAATTAAGTACTGTATTATGATTCCATTTCTTTTTCTACACAAATTTATTTTTACTCATTCTCCATATTATTTTCCTGGTTAAGGGGTCTTGATTGTAAACCCTTGGTTTATCCTGTTTTATCTTTAACTGATACCATATGAAATTTGGCTAAGGAGTAAACAGTGCCTCAATGGCCAAATGTTATCAAAACGATTCTGGCCAGCTCTTTTGTAGATATGTGTAATCAATTTTATTTTTCAAAAAAAAGGAGCCTGTCATCCAATGTCGTTGAGTAGCCATTTGCATTGAGAAAACCCCTTTTATATTTCTGCCAATATCTATATGAGACTCCTTTATTCACAAGAGCTTCAACACTTGGTTCCTCTAGAGACAGCTCACTTATCCATAATGGTAAATCCTACCATGCTCATAAAATAGCCCAGTGCCGGACAGTTAGTCAGTGTTGTCCTAGCTTGCACTGATCCATTCCAAATTCCATTTGAGTATCATAACTAACATCCTTAACAATTTTCCACCATAACTCATAGAACTATCTTAGATTTATCCCAGAAGTTCAAATTCCAGGGAAGAACTGATGGTTATGTGATAAGCTGGCTCCATATTTTCCCTGTATCTCCATATACCACAGACCACATCAATCCAAGGGGCTGATATGACCCAGCTTCCAGCAGCTTCATTTTTATTTGCTTTTTGCCACAGTAGGACATGAGAATAGTTTAAATATGGTACAGATGGTACTGAGAATACTTCAGTGGAAAATTTCTCATCCTATAACCATGACACTTCTGAAAGGCAGCTACTTTCATCCTCTTTAATTGTTTCTTCAGGCATTTATTTCAATATGTCTAAATGCTGCACTTACTATTTATTGATTAATGAAACATTTATTGGCTTCTGGTTGACACCCTCTGGCACCCCCTGCTCGTTCCCCTCTGCCTTGCTCTCACCTTCCTACAAGAGTTACAGCACAATCTTTGCTGTTCCTCTGTTCTCATCGTCACAACTACTTCTGTCACAATTTTGTGTGAACTTGATAGTGTATACACTATTGTGACTATTGCTAATTTCTGATTCAAATATTTTTTTAAAGATTTTATTTATTTATTTATTTGAGACAGAATGAGAGAGAGAGAGAGCTCATGAGAGGGGGGAGGGTCAGAGGGAGAAGCAGGCTCCCCGCCGAGCAGGGAGCCCGATGTGGGACTCGATCCCGGGACTCCAGGATCATGACCTGAGCCGAAGGCAGTCGCTTAACCGACTGAGCCACCCAGGCGCCCTTCTGATTCAAATATTGTGCTAGGATTACATTTCTTTCCTTACACAAGTTTTATATTTCCTCAATTAGAAATCACCTTTTTAATTCCCTTGACCTTTTATGCACCTATAGTTTTTTTTTTTTTTCAAATGCTTTCATGTATCTGTCAGATGCCATATCTGTTACAGCATCGAAACCTGAAAAGCATCAATAAACTTCTAAGTTCCATTTTTCCCCCAGGGGTATGGCCTTACTTCATCTTGTAGCACTTGTCTAGGGCTACTGCAGAGCTGTCCCAGGGGCATATCATTTACCTTTCCTCTGTGTCAATTCCTCTGTTGTGCACTGGATCCAACAATTTCTTCTTCCTCGATTTATTCCCTGATCTTTCTAAGGCACATTTTTCATTAATGTTCTGAGAAAGGGTGTATGGAAAGCAAATATTTTGAATCCCTGAATATGTGTTTATTCTGCCTACATAATCGTTGGTTATTTGCCTGGGTATACAATTCAAGGTTGGAAAGTCTTTTCTCTCAGAATTTTAAAATTCCACAGTTTTTGAGGGTCCCTGATCTTCCCATTTCCAAGTTGCTATTGGGAAATCCAGTCTCCCCCCTTTTCTGCTAAATTCCTTGCCATTCCTCCAGTTGCTTTCTATCTTCTGAATACATGAACTCTCTTCTACACTTGCCACTCTTCCCAGTAACCTTGTTATTTGGGGTTTATACCACTTTTTATTATTGGCCTGACATTTTAGTGGGCTTTGGTATGAGTAAATGGGACTCTCATGTGGCCAATCCACCATGTTTATTCAAAGTCCAGTGACATCTTTATGTTTACAAGTATTTAAATCCATGCAATCCCCTTTGCATATATTTCAACACTATTACTGTTAGCAACTCTGGGAGGACTTAGAAGTATTGCCATTTGATGAGGAGACAGCTGAGGCTCCAGGAATGTTAGTAGCTTTCTTAAGTTTAAAGGGCCAGCATGAGACAGATTCTAATTTAAAACCATGTTTTTCCCACTCTTACTGAAGCCTAAGGGTCACATTCAGTGATGCCTTTGTGATGGAGGTCACTAGTAATGGGTCAGACCATAGCTTTCCCATATCCTGCTACAGTAAGCTAACACCAGTGAGTGATGTGATTTATCCCTTTGAACTATTCTATGAGCCACAGAATACAAGCTTTCCTCTTCAGTCACTCCTGCTATTCCACAATAGAAATTGGAACACCTAAAACCAAATTATTGTTGGTGATCTGATTCATTCAAATAGTGGAGTGTATTAGAACAGACAAGGAAAACTGAAATTACAGTGTTCAGGCCTGAAGGAGAATATACCTTAATATATAATAGTGCTATTTCAGAGTCCAGTACACAATGAAATAACTCTTCTTTGAAGCTTTTACTTATTCTCTCATAGGGCACAAATAGCATTCTCTAATTTGAAAACAAAAAAATAAGTGATTGCTTTCAAAGCCCAGTGTTTAGAAGGCATTGCAGTAACCACTCTTAAAAAAGGAAAAGAGCCTTTCCAACTAGTATTTATGAACAAGCACACATACCCAGTAATTTATGGTTTGTTTATATGTCACTTTGCCTTTTTGTGGTTGTAAGAGCAGACACACATTGTGTTAAATGATACCTTCTCGAAGGGAGTTTGCAGGTAATACCTCCTGAAGGTATCGTGGATCTTTGTCCAGACATGAGTTTGCCTGTGGCTTTTCCCAGTTGAATATCATGTTCTGTACTCTCCTTTATTTTAACGTCTAATTATCCCCATTCATATCTTCATGTACCTTATCCCCAATAAATGGAGGAAGTTTTAGGGTCAAGCAGAGGAAAAGTGATACTAGGCAGGACCTCTTCTGACCTAGACCCTCAGGCTTCTCATCTGTGGAATAAAATCATCCCTATAGATGATCTTGAAGTCCTCTCCGAGCTCTTGAATGCTGCTTCTACACCATCAATGAATCAACTCCACTTAATTATCTCAGTCGGTCACCCTTGCTTCAGTACATGTATGACTGTGAGAGAATTTGTTGATTAACGTATTTAACACATATTTATTGGACATCATACTCAGAGCTGGGTACCCAGTGGCCGATGAACAAACACAGCCCTTAGCCTCATTGAGTTCACAGTCCAGGAGGAAAGGCATACAAAAACAAACTCTCGAATGAGTAATTGTGATAAATGCTGTGAAAAACAACAACAGAGTGCTGTAAGAAAGAATAATAATAATAATAAAGATAATTTAGACAAGGAAAGGGGGAATGTGGCCAAGAAAGCTTCATGGGGGGAATGACAAGAGACCCAAAGGATGAGGATTGGCTAGCCAGGTGAGGAGTGATAGAGACAACATTCCGGGCATTTAGGGCAGTGTGTGTGAAAGACCCTGAAGAATTAAAGAGCTCGTGCCTTCAGGGAACTTGCAGAAGGCCATGTGGCTAGAGTATAGCGAACAAGGGGGTTAGCTTGAGATAGAGGCAGATATGGGCTCCACCAAATCATACAAAGCCTCCCCACCATGCTGAGCATTTTTTATAACACCAGAAAGGCAGGGAGAACCTACTGAAAGCTGTTTACACAAGAAAGGGAGGTGATTCAAGTCTTGTTTAAATGATTGTTCTGGTTACTGTGCACGCACTGGAGGAAGACAAAAACAGAGAAACTAGTTCAACTAGGAATGAGTCTGGACAAGGGCCAATGGTGGTTTGGATGGCAGAGAAGAGGGTGGTTTTCACATATGATCTTGGGGTGTCCTCATTTTGCTTCTGTAGTCTGCTGCATAGGGAGCAGGATACCTGTGGCCTCATGTCTCCGAGTATATGAACATATCAATGCCTATGAGATGTAGGGAGTCCCATTGCCTGTCCAGTGGTCTTCTTTGTCAGCATTCTTTATGTGGGTATAGCCACAGCCGTGTGTCCCACAGACTCCAGGGGACATAAGCCAAGCTTTTAAAATAACCCCCTTGAATCCTCTCTAAGTAGGACTGAGGATGAAAGGAGTAGGACCTCAACAGCTCCACAAAGAAATCCTCCCCAGCCCCCACCTTCTTCACTTTTCTAATGTGCTTGATGTGCTTAGCCATCTAAGAGCTATAAACTCCCATTTTGGCAGCCCATTTTTGGAGGCCTGTGAGGAGCCTATCAGCTCACTCACTCTGTCTCGCACCTCTTGGGACCAAGTGGAGACAGAAAATGTCCCGCTCTGACATCCTCACCTCGCCTCCCTCCAGCTGCACTGTAGAACATGAATGCAGATGGCCAGCATCCCTCCCATGTCCCTGAGGCCCCCCAGGCCCACCCTCTTGTCTGCCCCCCAGCACTGCTGCCCTGAGCCTCACCGAAGCATCACAGGGTCACCAAGGAGCCTCTCTCCTCCTCTGCCTCCTTTCTTCCTACCCCATCAAGGCACCCTGTCCCAGGAGGCTGGGTGACTCTCTGCAGCAGTGCTCTCATGGCCACCCACCTCCTCTTCCTCTTCCACCAGGCAGGAGCTGCTGTCTGATCCAGCCCTCTGTCCCCACTTGAAGTACCCTCAGCCCTCTCTCACACAGACCATGCCATTCCCCCTTTATTGGCCATTTACCCAAGAGTCCCAATAGCTCAGACTCTATGACAGAAACTCAGGTAAAAAATGGGCAAAATTTCAGCACTTGCACTCCTTGGCAAGACATACAGAAGAGCAGAAACGGGCAAAGAAAGTGGCATTTGCTAACTTGAATTGAGTTGAACAGTGACATGGAGGAGGCTGAGATTTTCTGGAGTAATGAAGAGGAAAGGAGTAGGAAGAAACCATAGCTGATACCTTAAGTGGTACCAGATGTGGGAGAAGGTCAAAGAATCTACCCTAAGATCTTGTCTGTTTCGAAAACATCATGCTAAAGTCACAGAGAAGAAGAATGACCTGGGTTTAGGGAGTAACCACTCTTTTAGGGACTTCATGCTAGTCACCAGGTAAAGGCAGGTTGTATCCTAACCAAAGCTCACACATGTCTGACAGGAGCAAACGCTAAGCATGGGCTGCGCTGCAAGGCCTGTAAGATGAGCATCCACCACAAGTGCATGGATGGCCTAGCACCCCAGCGGTGCATGGGCAAGCTGGTAAGGGCTGGTGCCAGGAGTGAGCCCAGAAACCCCTGCCCATCCAAACTCCTTCCCCGTGGCACCCTGATAGCCAGACACTAGGAAAGCAGCCCCCAAATCCCTGGCCTACCAACAAGGCTTCCTTGTTGGCATAGTGATCAAGCAGAAGAGGAGCTTTATCAACCTGAGAGACAAATGCTCCCCATGTGAAAAGGACTCCATGTCCTTAACATGGTGACCAACTTGTCCCGGTTGGAACTTTTTCAATTTTAGCACTGCAAGTCCCATATCCTGGGACTGTTCCTGTTTTAAAGAGGAAAGTGTGGCATCCCAGGAACCTTCCCAGCCCATAAAAACAAGGGTGGCTGGTCACCTCAGTGCTAAATTGGCTGACGGCTCACTGGATGTCAAGAAGGGGAGAGAGATTAACCACGCCCCTAAAAATGGAGAGAATAATAAAAATCAACGCACCACTTTAAGAGATCGTGGTGGCCAAGCCAAAGAAGGTCAGATGGCCCTGGCCCATTCTAGTTCTGGTCTTAGCATCTTGGGAGCGTGGGCTTCCGTACTGGTGCCACATGTGGATAAAAAGCAACCCGGAGCACTTTTGAGGGTATCGATACTAGGATGGCCAGAGAACTGACAAAGGGACCAAGAATGTCTACCCTAGAGATACTTAGGCTGTGACAGCTGTCTTCAAAAAAATTTAAGACCTGTCATACAAAAGAGGAATTCTCTCCTGTCCTGTGGCTCCAGGGAAAAGACCTAGGATCAGTAGATACCAAGTCTTAACAAAGAGCTAATGTCACTAAAGACCTGCCTCCATGGCTAGTGGGAGCTCCTCCCACCACCCCACCCCCCCAGCAGTGGCAGTGTTCAAAAAAATGAAGATACCACCTGCCAGGAACATGGGCGAGGATTCTGGAATTCCAGTAGGGGCCGGGCCACAAAGTTCCCTTCCAACACTGGCATAGAGTAACTCAAGGTTCTTAGAGAGTTCATCTCCTTACTCTGATTGGCAGTGTCCTCTTCTCTAAAACCCCTGCCGCACCTGTTCCCCTCCTCCTCCTCCAATGATTTCCACAAGCCAAGGCAAAGACCATGAGTGAGAGATCAGAAAAACATAGCAGAGAGTCTAGAACACAAGGCAAATGACTCTGTGGGGAGCTTGTCATATATCCAAGGTCCTTTTGGCCTCTCTCTGAGGTCTGCTTCCCCTTGCCCAGGCCTTTTATGAGTTTAATAAACCTCAATAGTAAAACGCAGTGAAATAATGCGTGCCAGTCCATTTGTATCCCGGGAGATAATGAGGAGCCTGGACACAAGGGAGGCTGCTATGGTCTGCACACGGAAGAGAGGCAGGAAAGGGAAGGGAAGGGCTGGGGCTTGCTTTCTGGGAGGAGCATAGCTTGTTTATTGCCACCTGTCTCCCATCCCGCCCCCCCCCAGGGATAAATTCTAGGACAAGCTAGCATCTTCAAGGGCAACAGAGCGGTGCCCCCTGGAGAAACCAGCTGGTATGATTTTCAGAGCTCTTGTGTGGTTTTCTCCATCTCTTCAGTGACATTAAGCCTTTCTCTTTCTCATTCTCTCTCCAGCCAAAAGGGTTTCGGCGTTACTACAGCTCCCCCTTGCTCATCCATGAACAGTTTGGATGCATTAAAGAAGTTATGCCCATCGGTGAGTTGGGATGCTGATGGGTTGAGCTGGGTTTTGAGCAGCAATGTCAGCATTAACAGCTGTTGCTGTCTCGGGACCACAGATCTAGCAGGCTATGTTTGTGCGTCTGTCTGGTAGCTGATGGCATTATGATTGTTTGCTTTGCTGGAGAGGAAACATAAGGAGGAGCAAATTCTCCCCTCCCCGATGAAGCTTGAAAACCACTCACGTCCCAAAGGCTGCTGATATGCTATACCACCCCTCAGCATCATGGCAGAGTGGGAAGAGCATGGAGCCTAGCATCCCACAGACCCGGCTCAGACCCCAGCTCCCCCGCTGACCCACTAACTGTGTGTCTGGACAAGTTACTCAAACTGTCAGACCCTATAAATGAAGACCAGCAAAAGCTGCTTTTCATACTGTTGCAAAAAAATAAATGTAAATTATAGACCAATGCTTGGAAGGAACTCTGTGAATATCAGTTTTTCTTTAATGAGGACAAAAAAAAATGTCTTATATTTATAGATCTTTCTGGCTTGAAATTTTCTTTAACAATATCTTTCAGTTTACTTCTATTTTTCTCTCTCTCCCTGAGAATCTCCATCTCTTTTTCCTTTGGAGGGGGCAAGCTTTAAACTAGAAAGCTTTTAAACAGAAATTCATGAGGCCTGGTAATGTCAAATTCTTTTTTTTTTTTTTTAAGATTTTATATATTTGAGAGAGAGAGAGAGCACAAGAGGGGGGAGCGGGAGAGGGAGAAGCAGACTCCCCGCTGAGCAGGGAGCCCGATGCGGGACTCGATCCCGGGACTCCAGGATCATGACCTGAGCCGAAGGCAGTCGCTTAACCAACTGAGCCACCCAGGCGCCCCGGTAATGTCAAATTCTTTCAAAAAGACTTGCCTCTTACTGCAAACTTTGAGTCTCGCTCAAGGCTTCGTCCCTTGGTGAGCAGAACCTCACACCAGGGGAAATAAAGCTGGTATCGGGCAGAACCTTGACATTGGAGTCCTGAGGATGGATAACAAAAGAGGAAAAACCAATAAATCAGGAAGCGTCTGGGAACTGAGAGCTCTGGATGTAAGTGGTGGGTGCACGGGAAAGACCTGGCCAAAGGGCACATATTGTGGGGGGCCCACCTGCCGGGAAAGCTTGACCACACACAGCTCCATTTTCCCAGGGGTTAGTGAGTCTGTGGCACAGAACCTTCTTCTCCAGTGCTGCTGACCCAGGAGGTATGATAAATTCTTGGTTGCCTTCCTGATGGTGAGTGGAGGAAACCTGTCACTCAGATGACCTTTCTCTTCTGTTGCAGCCTGTGGCAATAAGGTGGACCCTGTCTATGAGACCCTCCGCTTCGGCACCTCCCTGGCCCAGAGAACCAAGAAGGGCAGCTCCGGCAGTGGCTCTGATTCGCCTCACAGAACCTCTGTAATTATACTCCTCCTCCCTCAGTCCACCTGCAGTGCTCTGGGAAGGGCAAGCCTCAGGGGCTCCCCATAAGTGCATCGTGAGGGCAGGTCTTTGGGAGTCAGGCAGCCTCTGAAGGAAAAGCCCAGGTGCCTTGGGCCACTAAAGGTTAACTTCCTGTTTGTTGCCAACACCCAGGGATCATTTTACTTTCATCCTCAAAGACCATGCTCTTGGCCTCATGATCCTCGACTCTCCATGTACTCCCCTTCCCTGCCCTCCCACCAATATTTGATCGCATGGCAGTCAACACAGAAAGGTTTCACCCAAACAGTGGCAGAGGCAGGGAAGTCCCAGCTGTGGCCAGTTTTCCAAATCTCCTTCCGGCTACATCCCAGTTCAAGAATACAGCTCTTTCTCACATTTTCTCAGTCTTTTCTCGCTAAGACAAGGTACTCCCATTGGTTTCACACAGAAGCTGCCCTCCCCAGAGCACTGGACCTGTCTCCATGGGACTCTCAGCCTCCCAGACACCTCGCCCACATTTTATTTGGTCGAAAATGACTGCCCTGTGCATCTCTGTGACATGCTCTCATCATCCTATCTCTGGCTGTCCCAACCAGAATTTCTATAAATACCCCACAATGCCACACAACTCTGCCACTCATGCTGAAGGCCAACATCTCTCCTGCAGAGACAAGGACCTTCCAGTTGATGTTGCCAATTAGGGTGGCTTGCACCCAGTTACTGGTTCCATTGTTGCAGCCCCTATTAAAATAAGGATTTCAGGGCAAGGCACAGATGAGCCACCAGGTGGTCTGCCCAGCTGGGTCCTGTCAACATCAAGTGATTAGGGTGAATGGAGAAGGGGGATGCATACCGGTCAGAGGGGTTGTCAGGGGCTGAGTAGAAGCAGCTCCTTCAATGGGTGCAGGTCAATCCACAGGATAACTGAAATGTTATGTGGGTGGATGTATAGGTCATGTGGGTGAGTAGGTAGGTTTGAAGGTCTTCAGATTGATGCCACATGGTCATCCTAGATGCCACCTTTTTTTTTTTTTTTAGATTTTATTTATTTATTTGAGAGAGAGAGAGCATGAGCAGGGGGGAGGGAGAAGCAGACTCCCCGCTGAGCAGAGAGCCCGACGTGGGGCTTGATTCCAGAACCCTAAGATCATGACCTGAGCTGAAGGCAGATGCTTAACCGACTGAGCCACCCAGACGCCCCTAGATGCCAAATTTAAACTCACTGAAAGCCCTGTTCTTTGTGCATCCCACTAACTTCTAAGAAGGAAGAACCAAAACATATTGTATTCTTTTTCCTTGCTGACCCTAAAATTGACGTCAATTAGTTCTTTCTTTACTCAGTTAGCAAACATGAATTAAGTGCCTTGAGTTCACCAGTACTGTAGAGGACACAGAGGAAGGGGAGGACATGACTCCTTACTCTCAGAATTCACAACTTATTTCAGAAGACCAAAGCAGTAGAGCACAAAGCAGATGATGACAGCATTATTTGGCACTTTTTAAGAAATACACTTTTATCTGTCTTGTGCTATTTGTATTAAGAATTGGAACATAACATACATGTTAAGTGTATTATAATAGCTATGGCATAGGAACACGGCAGGATTTCAGAGTAAAGAAGGAAAACGTTTCAGTAGACATTGCCCTCAAAGCAGAGCAGGTATAAGTTGTGACATTTTAAGGTACCTGATCCTGATGTTCTCCCTAGGGAGGCCATACATCAAGTTGGCAGTCCCATTGATGATGTTGGTTCTGGCAACATGGGCTGGATGATAACAAGAATATAAGGAAAGTTTCTAGCACAGAGCCTGGCACTCAATAAATGGAAGTTGCTGATATTTAATTTTCATTAAGCATTTAGCCCTTGGCTGGGTTTGAGTTATGACGAAATGAAACAAGGGTGTAATCCATTAGAAAGGTAAATATGTTCTCTGAGGACATTTCCCAGGCCATTCATGGGGCCCATTCTTGGGCTCTGTAAGAGGTTGGACTCACTCCAGGGTTCCACCCTGCTGTCCTGCTCAGCCTGTCTCCTCTCATGTGTCCTCCAGTCACTCCTTAAGTCAGGGATGTTCCCAGGGCTCTGCTTTGCCTTGGCCTTCCTGTGCCACCAGTTCTTCATGGTTGTCTCATTCACATTCCTCTGGTCCTACCACCATGTCCAAGCTGATGACTCCTTAGATACTTCTAGTCCTAACCTCCAGACAGGTCCTACAGATATCTCTAAATTGGCATGTCCAAGCTCAAATGATGCGCCACTGGTGATCAGGTCCTCTAACTCAGAACCCAGAAATGTATATCAAAAGTGCCCTTCGTCTCTGTCCCCAGTGCTGGAGGTTTGAATGTCATCATCTCTCACCCAGATTATTTCAAAGGAATAGCTGTGTTCCCCTCTTCCTTTTGAGTCTACTCTTATCAATACCTCCAGATTTATCATCTTTTAAAGAAAGACCTTGTGCAGTTTTCCAAATCGAAACACTGTATTGACTTGCTTATGCCCAAACGACGATGCGTAAACTCCAGCATGGCATGTGAGGCCTGTCACTGCCCTGAAAACCCACCTTCCCTTGAAGATGCCAAGCTCTTTGACTTATTCGTACCTTAGGACATGCTGTTCCCCCAGCTGAAGTTCTTTAAGAACAGCTTGGTTTTGACACAAACCCATGAAGAGTTCTCAGACTCCCCCAAGCACAATGAGTTGCTCCTCCCAGAGGCCTTCAAAAAATTCCTTTCTTATAAGATAGAGATGATTGCAATGTAATTTTCTGCTTTTGCCTCTCTTTCCTGAACTAGATACTGAGTGACTGTACAGCGGGGCCCTGTTCCCTATTCGTCTCATTATACCAGGCCCTGGCACCTAGTGGGTGCTCAAGAAATGCTTGAAGAGTGAGGAAAAAGTAATGGGGATTCTTAAAGACTGACTTCAGAACCCTCAAAATCGACCTGACCTTTTGATGCTCATGCCCCCAGTTCCATGCATACTTTGTAGCTCTCTGGACCACCATGTTCTGCCCAGTTACTGGGCCTTGCCCCCATCTTGTTTCTACCTCTATAAAGACAACATCTCTCTTCCTGATCTGGGTTGGGTACCCCTTCCCTGGGCTCCCATAGCAACCAATTCATCAATCATAGTGATTTGCAGATTACTTGGTATTTTTCCCTTTTGCATTTCGCTTTTCTCTCTCTCCTGTAGTTTCCTACCCAACTAGACAAAGCTGCTCAAACATGAGGACTCTTGGTTCCCTTCTTATTTCTGTTGTTTTATACCAGTGATTCTCAAACTTTGGTGGGGATCTGGATCCACGGAAGAGCCTTGTAAAATTAGAAAGATCAAGGCCCTGTCCTACTACAACAAGCCTGGGCCTCTGTGTGCTTGATTAGCCCTCCAGGTGATTCTGACGCCCACCAAAGTTTGAGAACCACTGATCTATAGATCATGTCCTTCACTCCACATACCATGTTACATTTTTCTTTCGTAGGAGCCTAAGGAGGGCCATCACTTCCCCCAGGGCCACATAGAGCTGGCTGTCAGCCTGTAGCCATCACCCCTTACAAATCAAGACTTTCTGCCCAAAAGAAAAACACAAACTGCTCTGGCCACTTGCCCTGCATGCTGAGTGGGCCTTTCTCTTGTCTCTGAGGAGAGCCGGTATTTCCTCAATCTGCTTCCAGTGCCTGCATCTCTCATGCTCATCTAAGGCAGGCATTCGTGGAAAGGCAAATGGAAAGCCAACCTAGGGAGGCAAGAGCAGAGATGGGGGCTCCCCAGGGATGGCCCTGATGTTCCCACCCCAGCAGCAGATGGCTGCCCCCGCATCCTGAGCTGTGTCAAACTCACAATGTTCTCAGACCCTCCGCAGCAGACAATGACCATGTTAGCCTCCAGAGTTTGTTCTCATGGTAGAAGTAGCAAGAACATCAGAGAGACAATTTAAGGATGTCCAGTTTGCTTTTCTGTCTGAAATGGTTTTGTTTCCAGCCATGTCTGGCCCCTACAGATTGGTTCTCAGGGCAGAAGACGTGGTTTTCTGAATGTCAATAAGGTATCCATTCATCACTGTCCATTTAAACTTCCTGACACTGGTTCTATCAGTAAATATTCTCGGAATTGTGCTCTGTGAAGGCATTGTTCTCAGGGCTGCAGGGAGACAAAGACAAATCAAATTGTACTTAAATATCTGTCACTTCACTCTTTCCCCAGAGTCCCACTTGCTTCAATGAAGAAAACAGAAACAATTGATTGGTACTTTAAAATGATTTTGCTTCCTTCCTGCAGGGTCAAATGGTAATGAACTTCAGCCACTTGCCATTCTTGCAGTTTTGTTATGTCCTAAAGCTAACATATTGCCACATAGCAAACTCTGTCCCACGCATTTATTTTCTTCCAGGGCTGTCGGGGCATTGGCCTTTACATTGTGAGGAAGTCACCGCCTGGCTGTTTCTAAATCGTTATGTTTCTTTAATGTGTTTTCAAATATTCTGGAATATAAAAGGCTGAATGGCTTTGGGAAGGCCAGCAGAAACCAAATTCAAAAACTTTCTGGAAGTCGGCTGGCTAGTTTGTGAATAATCTTCAGTTTCCTACGATTAAATTAACATAATAATAGCAACCTTTTTTTGCCCATAAATTCTACATTTTATTTTATTTTTTTTAATTTTACTTTATTATGTTATGTTAGTCACCATACAATACATCATTTGATGTAGTGATCTACGATTCATTGTTTTCATATAACACCGAGTGCTCCATGCAATATGTGCCCTCCTTAATACCCATCACTGGGCTGATCCATCCCCCCAACTCCCTCCCCTATAAAACCCTCAGATTGTTTCTCAGAGTCCATAGTCTCTCATGGTTCATCTCCCCCTCCGATTCACCCCCTTCATTATTCCCTTCCTTCTCCTAATGTCCTCCATGCTATTCCTATGTTCCACAAATAAGTGACACCATATAATTGACTTTTTCTGCTTGACTTATTTCACTTAGCATAAACTCCTCCAGTCCCATCCATGTTGATGTAAAATTTGGGTATTCATCCCTTCTGATGACTGAGTAATATTCCATTGTATATATGGACCACATCTTTTTTTTTTTTTTTATTTGTGAGAGAGAGAACGAGAGACAGAGAGCATGAGAAGGAGGAAGGTCAGAGGGAGAAGGACCACATCTTCTTTATCCATTCATCTGTTGAAGGGCATCTCGGCTCTTTCCACAGTTTGGCTATTGCGGACATTGCTGCTATGAACACTGGGGTGCATATGGCCCTTCTTTTCACTACATCTGTGTCTTTGGGGTAAATACCCAGTAGTGTAATTGCTGGGTCATAGGGTAGCTCTATTTTTAATTTTTTGAGGCACTTCCACACTGTTTTCCAAAGTGGCTGTACCAACTTGCATTCCTACCAACAGTGTAAGAGGGTTCCCCTTTGTCCACAACCTCTCCAACATTTGTTGTTTCTTGCCTTGTCAATTTTTGCCATTCTAACTGGTGTAAGGTGGTATCTCAATGTGGTTTTGATTTGAATTTCCCTGATGGCTAATGATGTTGAACATTTTTTCATGTGTCTGTTAGCCATTTATATGTCTTCTTTGGACAAGTGTCTGTTCATGTCTTCTGCCCATTTTTTGACTTGATTATTTGTTTTCTGGGTGTTGAGTTTGAGAAGTTCTTTATAGATCTTGGATACCAGCCCTTTATCCGCGGTGTCATTTGCAAATATCTTCTCCCATTCTGTGGGTTGCCTCTTTGTTTTGTTGACTGTTTCCTTTGCTGTGTAGAAGCTTTTTATCTTGATGAAGTCCCAAAAGTTCGTTTTTGCTTTTGTTTCACTAGCTTTTGGAGAAGTATCTTGAAAGAAGTTGCTGTGGCTGATGTCCAAGAGGTTACTGCCAGTGTTCTCCTCTAAGATTTTGATGGATTCCTGTATTGAGGTCTTTCATCCATTTGGAGTTTATCTTTGTGTATGGTGTTAGAGAATGGTCGAGTTTCATTCGTCTGCATGTGGCTGTCTAATTTTCCCAGCAACATTTATTGAAGAAACTGTCTTTTTTCCATTGCATATTTTTTCCTGCTTTGTCGAAGATTATTTGACCATAGAGTTGAGGGTCCATATCTGGGCACTCTATCATGTTCCATTGGTCTATATGTCTGTTTTTGTGCCGGTACCATGCTGTCTTGGTGATCACTGCTTTGTAATATAGCTTGAAATTGGGCAATATGATGCCCCCAGCTTTGTTTTTCTTTTTCAACATTTCCTTGGCGATTTGGGGTCTTTTCTAATTCCATACAAATTTTAGGATTGTTTGTTCCAGCACTTTGAAAAATGTCATTGGAATTTTGATAGGGCTGGCATTGAAAGTATAGATTGCTCTGGGTAGCATAGACATTTTAACAATGTTTATTCTTCTGATCCATGAGCATGGAATGTTTTTCCATCTTTTTGTGTCTTCTTCAATTTCTTTCATGAGTGTTCTGTAGTTCCTAGAGTATAGATCCTAACCTCTTTGGTTAGGTTTATTCCGAGGTATCTTATGGTTTTTGGTGCTATAGTAAATGGAATCGTTTCTCTAATTTCTCTTTCTACAGTTGCATTGTTAGTGAATAAGAAAGCAACTGATCTCTGTGCATTGATTTTGTATCCTGCCACATTACTGAATTGCTTTATGAGTTCTAGTAATTTGGGGGTGGAGTCTTTGGGTTTTCCACATAAAGTATCATGTCATCTGTGAAAAGAAAGAGTTTGACTTCTTCTTTGCCAATTTGAATAACTTTTATTTCTTTTTGTTGTCTGATTGCTGTTCCTAGGACTTCTGGTACTATGTTGAATAATAGTGGCAAGAGTGGGCATCCTTGACATCTTCCTGATCTTAAGGGAAATGTTCTCAGCTTTTCCCCATTGAGGATGATATTTGCTGTGGGTTTTTCACAGATGGATTTTATGAACTTGAGGAATGTTCCCTCTATCCCTATATTCTGAAGAGTTTTAATCAGGAAAGGCTGCTGTATTTTGTCAAATGCTTTTTCTGCATCAATTGAGAGGACCATATGGTTCTTCTCTCTCCTCTTATTAATGTGTTCTATCATATTAATTGATTTGTGAATGTTGAACCACACCTGCATCCTGGGGATAAAGCCCACTTGGTCGTGGAGGATGAACCTTTTAATGTATTGTTGGATCCTGTTAGCTAGGATTTTGTTGAGGATTTTGGAATCCATACTCATCAGGGATATTGGTCTGAAATTCTCCTTTTTGATGGGGTCATTGCCTGGTTTGGGGATTAAGGTAATGCTGGCCTCATAGAATGAGTCTGGAAGCTTTCCTTCTGTTTCTATTTTTTGAAAGAGCTTCAGGAGAATAGGTATTATTTCTTCTTTGAATGTTTGGTAGAATTCCCCAGAGAATCCATCAGGCCCTGACTCTTGTTTTTTGGGAGGTTTTGGATCACCGCTTCAATCTCGTTACTGGTTATTGGCCTATTCAGGTTGTCAATTTCTTCCTGTTTCAGTCTTGGCAGCTTATAGGTTTCCCGAAGGCATCCATTTCATCCAGGTTGCTCAGTTTATTGGCATATAGTTGTTGATAGTAATTTCTAATAATTGTTTCTATTTCCTTGGTGTTAGTCGTGATCTCTCCCCTTTCATTCATAATTTTATTAATTTGGGTCCTTTCTCTTTTCTTTTGAATTAAGTCTGGCCAGTGGTTTATCTATCTTATTAATTCTTTCTAAGAACTAGCTTCTAGTTTCATTGATCTGATCTGCTGTGTTTCTGGTTTCTAATTCATTGATCTCTGCTCTAATCTTAATTATTTCTCTTCTAATGCATGGCATAGGCATCGTTTGTTGTTTTTCTCTAGATCTTTAAGGTGTGGAGTTAGTTGGTGAATTCGGGATTTTTCTATTTTTTTGAGTGAGGCTTGGATGGCTATGTATTTCCCCCTTGGACCACCTTTGCAGTATCCCATAGGTTTTGGACCGATGTGTTCTCATTCTCATTGGTTTCCCTGAATTGTTTAAGTTCTTCTTTGATTTCCTGGTTGACCCAAACATTCTTGAGCAGAGTGGTTTTTAGCTTCCAAGTGTTTGAATTTCTTCCAAATTTTTTCTTGTGCTTGAGTTCCAGTTTTAGAGCATTATGGTCTGAGAATATGCAGGGAATAATCTCAGTTTTTGGTATCAGTTGAGACCTGATTTGTGACCCACTATGTGGTCTATTCTGGAGAAAGTTCCATGTGCGCTCAAGAAGAATAAGTATTCTGTTGTTTTAGGGTGGAATGTTCTGTGTATATCTGAGGTCCATCTGGTCCAGTGTGTCATTCAAAGCTCTTGTTTCTTTGTTAATTTTCTGCTTAGATGATCTGTCTATTGCTGAGAGTGGAGTACTGAGGTCTCCTACAATTAACGTATTGTTATCAATATGATTCTTTATTTTGGTTAACAGTTGGCTTATGTAGATGGCTGCTCCAATGTTAGGGGTGTAGATATTTACAGTTGTTAGATCTTCTTGTTAGATAGACCCTTTAAGAATGATATAGTGTCCTTCTGTGTCTCTAACTACAATCTTTAGTTTAAAATCTAATTTGTCTGATATAAGAATTGCTACCCCAGCTTTCTTTTGAGGTACGTTGGCATGGAAGATGGATCTCCATCCTTTCACTTTCAGTCTGGATGTATCTTTAGGTTCAAAATGAGTCTCTTGTAGGCAGCATATGGATGGGTCCTGTCTTTTTATCCTATCTGCAACCTTGTGCCTTTTTATGGGAGTATTTAGGCCATTCATGTTGAGAGTGATTATTGAAAGATATTAATTTATTGTCATCATGTTGCCTGTGAAGACCTTGTTTTTATAGATTGTCCCTGTAAATTTCTGTTGTATATCACTCTTGGGGTCTTTCTCCTTTTATAAAACCCCCTTTAATATTTCTTTCAGGGCCTGCTTAGTGGTCACATATTCTTTCAGTTTCTGCCAGTCTTGGAAGCTCTGCATCTCTCTAGCCATTCTAAATGACAGCCTTGCAGGATAAATTATTCTTGGCTGCATGTTCTTCTCGTTTAGTACCCTGAATATGTCTTGCTGGGCCTTTCTGGCTTGCCAGGTCTCTATGGATAGGTCTAACGTTATTCTGATGTTCCTCCCTCTGTATGTAAGGAATCTCTTCCCCCAACTGCCCTTAAGATGATTTCCTTGGTTCTAAGAGTTATACTGTGAGTTTTACTATTACATGCCAGGGTATTGGCCTGTTTTCCTTGATCTTGGGAGGAGTCCTCTCTGCCTCTAGGACGTGAATGTTTGTTTCATTCCCCAGATTAGGGAAGTTCTCAGCTACGATTTGCTCAAATATATCTTCTAATCCTCTCTCTCTCTCTCCACCCCCTCAGGGATTCCAATAATTCTGACATTGGAACGTTTCATGGTGTTACTTATTTCTCTGATTCTATTTTCATGGATTCTGAGTTGTTTTTCCCTGGCCTCCTCTTTTCCCTTTTTATCCATTAAATGGTCTTCTAGGTCACTAATTCGTTCTTCTGCCTCATTTACCCTAGCTGTTAGATTATCTAGATTAGATTGGAGCTCACTGATAGCATTTTTAAGTTCTGCCAATTCAGCTTTCATTTCTGCCTTTAGAGATTCTATGTTGCCATTTATCGATTTCTCCATTCTAGCTATTGTCTTCACAATTGCTAGCCTGAATTCCATCTCCAACATCTTGGTTATATCTGAATCCATTTGTAAATCTGTGACATAAGTCATAATCTTTGAGTCTTTCCTATTTTGGAAATAGGAATGACAACTCCTAGTCATTCTGTTGAGGGGTGGTTGAGGGAATGTATAGAGTCCAAATTATTGACCACAACCCAAGCAAGATGCACCCGTTTTCTAGGGACCTTAGGGTTGCTGGCCTCTTGTTTCCCAGACTGTCTTCTGGGGTAGGGGCCTGCTGCACTGTTACTCAGGCAACCCTGTTTGGGCAGAGTTGCCCTGCCCCCTGTGGTGGGGGATGGGCTCAGTGGAAACCAGTTTTGGGGGGCTTTTGTTCTCTGGCAGCTTTCCACATCTCTTCTGAGGGTCAGAGCAGAAGAGACCATTTCCAACCCTCTGCCTCAGAGCAGAGAGATCACAGTCTGTTCTTCAGTGAGCTCTCCAGGCCACATTATCTCCATTTCTGTCTGTGCTGCTATAAACTGCGGCATCCTGGGTTGTGTGCCCCTCAGCTGCACTCCCAGTCCTCACCTCCAGGTCGGGGCTCATCTCTGCCCTTTGTGCTTCTAAAACTGCCAGCCACCCCCAGTTCCCACATGTGGCCCCGCTGCCCTAAAGTCCTTTCCCCGCCACTACCAGTCTGCGAGTCTGTGCCTGGTCCCAGTGCTGGAGGCTATCGCTCACTGGCAGTGTTGGATCCCCATGGCCAGGCTCCCTCCCGCTGCTGTTTATCCTCCAATATCTGCCCGTGGAATCACCGCTCCCTGCTTCATACCTCAAAACCAACCGCCTGTGAGATTATGTTTGTAGAGATCCAGATCTGTCTTCTTACATCTCAGGCTGATTTCGTGGGTGTTCAGAGTGGTCTGGTAGATACCCAGCTCAATTCCAGGGACCAATTGGAATAGAGTTCCCTACTCCTCCGCCATCTTTTCCCCAAAAATATAAATTCTACATTTTAGATAAAACAGACAAATTACCCAAAAATCACAAACTATCAAAAATCACTCAAGAAGAAACAGATAACTTGGATAGCCCTATATTTGTTAAAGAATTTAATTTGTAGTTAAAAACTCTCCCACAGGGGCACCTGGGTGGCTCAGTTGGTTAAGTGTCTGCCTTCGGCTCAAGTCATGATCCCAGGATCCTAATAATAGCAACTTTTATTCAGAAATAGTGAGCTTCAAAGAAGCAGGGAATAAGTGACTTAGAGATCCTGTGACATTTTTTTTTCTACTTTCTGATGTGTCATGAACGTAAGAATAGCTGGGGAAAAGCTTAAAGCCAGATTATAACAAAAATCAGCCTCTAGAGGGTGGTGCTAAAGTGCTCTAGGGCTGACTGAGAGGGCTGGGAAGGCAAACTTGCTCCCCTGAAATAAGTTGTAAACAAATTGTTTTCAAAATGCGACCCTCTTCTGAGGCCCCCTAAATTCCTCTTCCAAAGAGGTGGGAGCCATGCAGATGAAAGCCGGGGCATCTGGTCCTTTGATAGAGGCAATCAGTGGAGTGCTGATAAATGTTTAACCACCAGCTGGAGCCAGACCCTGATCTGCAGCATTTGCCAATTTCCATGGTGTAAATATTCCCACCCAGGCCTGTTTCACGCTCCCAATGTGATGGCCCTGAAGACTCATTTGAGTCTCTCCAGCACACCCCCGGATGAAGCTCAAGTGCACGAGCTCTGGAGACAACACTAGGGGTTCATACTCAGCTCTGACAGTTAGTAGCTGTGGGACCTCAAGAAGGGTTACTGATTCCTCCTTGGGCTCCACATTCCTATCTGAAAAGTAGGTCACAGGATTACTGTGAAGAATAAATGGATACATCAATTTTACATAAAACAGCACATGATAAACGATCAGTAACCATTAGCCATTTAGAGTGATGTTGTTGTTATTTCTGTAACCAAAGCGGAAGAATGACTATGGCTTCTCATATTAAAAGAAAAGAAAAGGCAGAGTAAGTATTACATAAATAATTTTGCAGCAAGGGAAACAACATTTAACTCATACTTAGGTAATGCATCTCTCAATTGTTCCCTATAATTAATACAAATCTTCCTCAACTTATAATGGGGTTACATCCTGATAAACTCATCATAAGTTGAAAATATCCTATGTCCAAAACGCATTCACTACAGCTAACCTCCCAAACATCATAGCTTAGCCTGGCCTAACTTAAACATGCTCAGAACAACTGCATTCACCTACACTTGGGCACAGTCATCTAGCAAAAAGCCTATTTGATAATAAAGTGTTGATTCTCTCATGTAATTGATTGAAACTGTGCTGAAAGTGACAAACAATGGCTGTGTGGGTGCAGAAGGGTTGTCAGTGTACTGTTTGCTGTTTGTCCGCCCTCATGATCCCCAAAGAGGATAGTCCCGAATAACTCCAGCCCGGGAAAAGATCCAAATTCAAAATTCAGTGTACAGTTTCTACTGGATGCGTACAGTAAGGTCAAAAAATCATAAGTTGAACCATCGTGGGGACTGTATATATAAAATTCACCTATAAAAGAGCTCTAGTGTTAGTGAGAATTTGACATGACAGGGTATGGGCAGGAATTCTGATTTCTCTCTATTGCGTCTTCCTGGGAAGAAGCCTGACTATGACCTGTGCATCTAGACATTCATTCAACACTCACTGAGTGCCTATCATGTGCCCCCTGCCCCCCAAGCCTACAGACACACCGGAAGGGAGCTATAGCACCCACGAGGGAACACACAGCCTCTCTGAAGTTAGCCAGACAGACAAGAGATCAGTGATTGGATTCCTCAGACAGTGTCAGGCAAATTCTACCTTGATTCCTCTACAGACGTCGAATTTCTCTGCTCAGTTGGCCCACTGAAAGGATTTTGCTCATTCCGTGTTGTTCCCTCTTTTCTCTAAGACTTCAGATCTCGTGGAGGTTCCTGAAGAACCTGACGGGCCAGGAGGTGGGTATGACCCACGGAAACGCAGCAACAGTGGTGAGTGACCGAGCGGGGGCGGGGGAAAGGCATACCCCCAGCAGGGATGTGAAGGGCACTGCTCATCCTGGGCCGTGGCCAGGGAAACTTGACTTCCAGTTCTCTTCTTTCTCTGCTAGCTCTGGAATTCAGTCTGAGCAGGTGTTCAGTATTCTGGAGGGAAACTGGGCATAATTCCTAGTGGTTCTCCGTGATTTGACTGCAACTTTCCCTGAGTTCTCATCCCTTATGGACTTAGCTACATTGGGGTCTAGGAGTCACTTCTGGATCTTTTTGTTAATACATCATTTCCCCCACTGACCTACATTAGATTAGCAAACCATTCTGGAAAGAAGCCACTCCCTTGCTACAGCTGAAGTACCCCAGACCAGGTGGGTGGTGAGGTTGCCAGGTGAGTACCAGCCTCACACGTGGCTCTTCCCCAGCACAGATACCTAAGACTCAAAAACTGATCTGTATGATCTAGCCAAATATTCTATATAGATGTTATTTCATTTTCTCATGGCTTAGGCCCTTGTTAACAATCATTTCTAGAATTTTTATTGAATGCTAACTACATACTGTTGCTTGCTAACGTTAAGAAAGAACCTCTTAAACCAGAGTTTAAAGAAACAACCAGCCCCTTATGGAGGAATCTTGCCGAGCCTTTCTGATGTCAGCAACTACTTAATCTCCACTCATTTATGCAAAAGGTATTTATGAAGTATTTACTATGACTGGCAAAAGTACCTGAGTCACCAGGCTCTCCTCAGGTCTCTCATAACCTAGCCAAGTTGCGGGTTCTGATTTGCGTTGTTAACCTGGGTTGAATGCATTCTCCTGGTGGAAATTATCCCTGCATGGGAAGCATGGGGATGTGCGGCCTTGGGTAGATTTTTCACTTGGCTAGTCGCCTCTGCCCTTTCCAGACTGGAAGCAGAAGGTCTGCATTCAGTACCCCAAAGCTGCTTTCTCAGCAACTGTCTTATAAGGTATCTCTTCCATTTCCTTAGCTCTAGGAGTTCATTTAAGTCTCTTCTCTAGTTAGGACGGTGTCTCTGTGATTCCCACATGAGAATCCTCTGTGATTCTCCTTCCTAAATAAGCATCAATGTTCACCATGGCCCCCTTGCCAAGCCCACTCACATCTGCTAGAGTGCACTGCTAAGCTAAGGATTCTTTGGCATCACATAGAGAAAACTGCACTTTCAGATCAATGTAAACATTCACTGAGCACTTAGCAGTGTCATTAGAGAGACAAATTAGAGTGCCCGCCACCAGGGGAAACTCACAGCGGGGCAGTAATGCTACAGGGCCACCCAGCCCAAGTCTGTCTAACACCGCAGATACGGCAACTGAATTTGGCCAGAATTCTTCAGCATCTGAGCACGAACGCACCAGACACAGGTATTAAGCCAGATCTTCATGTTAACACTTCAAGTCTGGTCAGCTGCTCTGTCCTCTGAGTCTGACTTCTGCCTACATCCTTCCCTGACACGTCTCACCAAATTGCTCATCACTAACTGCATGGACATATTTGGTCCTCAGCCCCTCCTTGCTCTGGAGGCTGACCACTGGACTTCACTCAGTGGTCACGTGGCCTCAAAGCAATGACCTGGTCTCTCTGCGTCAATCTCCTCATCTCTGAAATGAAGATAATGATAGTACCGAATCCATAAGGTGCTGTGATCATTAAATGAAATAATGAATGTAAATACTATACATACATTGATGAATCTGAAACTTCAGTCCCCTCTGCTGCCTCCAGATGCCTATCGCCCACTGGACACGGCCATCTGAATGCGGAGCAGGCATCGTGACATTAACTCACTCATCATTCACTCACCTACCCACCCACCCCAACCGGCTCTTCCCCGTTTGTCCCTGCTCAGTAAATAGGAACTCCGTTCTGCTAGTCAGTCTTACTCCAGGTCAGAACTTTTGGCATCAGACTTGACTCCACCCTTCTTCTCACGTCTTGTAGCCAATCTGTCAGTAAATCTTACTTTCTAGTCTTCAAAATCATTCCCGGCATATGCCTACTGCTTACCTTTCTGCCTCAGGCATCCCAGCCAGCAATATTGGTGCTCTTGTTCACCTCTTCCTAAGTAGTTAAGGTCTCTGTTTGCCCTGGAGATTTCTTTACTCAGAAAGTGGTCTTTGATAAGTCTTTATGTGAAGGAGTTATATTTGAGAATCATCAAAGTGAAGCATGTTTGCTTGTAATAAATTCATCATAAAGTCATCAAGTGTCAAAGGTGCAACCTAGAGCCTCTCCACTCTCAAGTGTGGCCCATGGACCAGCAGCCTGGACATCACTAGAGAGGCTGATAGAAATGCAGAACCTCAGGCCTTTCCAGAGCTGTAGAATGATAATTTGAATATTAATCTTATTAAAGTTCAAGAAGCAGGATGAGAAGTCGTTTAGTCCAACTCCCTCCCCTCCAATACACACAACACCCATACATACACACACAAACACATACTGTGTGGATAAGGAAACTGAGGCAAGATGTAATACACTCAAAGACACAAAGTTGAATATTTGCCATTTCTTTTATGTTAAGAGGCATTTTTAGAGCCTCATTCAAAGAAATCTGTTGAAAGAACTTAGCAAGCAATAAACCTCTGTAAAGCTTTGGGGATCTATTAGCTATTCCTTTGATCAGCAATAGCTTTCTTTACAATGCACCCTTGGAAGCTGGAGGGATTAATTATGCAGCAGTTTGCTTCAAAACATGTTCTTGTGATTGGATTTAATCCCCTGTCCATGCAGTTTGGGAAACAACGCATAGAAAACACCCTGCTTGTGTGTCCAGGCTCCCACTGGTCTCCCCACAGTCATGGCATGGAGGGTGCTGGCTTTTCAGAAGCAGCACTTGGCTTCCGGTCACAAGCTGTTCTGCATGACACGTTTCGTTTATGTTCTAAAAATTACACAGTGCGTACAGGTGTTGTTTCTGCCAGCCAAGTGTCATGTCAAAATCCTTGAGGAGGATTTCCAAAGGCACCTTGGAAGAGGTTACAGTTCATACTCCCTTCTTTTTTACCAAGCATGCAGTCTCTGTTTTCTCTCTCATGAAAGATGTTGGGCAGGTCTGACTGTTTCTGGTTGTTGTTTTCAACACTATTTGTGGATGCATCAGAAATACAGAGGGGAGAGTTGCTGTCTTCACCTTTGGCCAGAAACTCCACTTGAAGCAATGTGATGAGCAAAGGGAGAAGTAAAATCTAGACTGCCTATTTCAGCTCAAAATGCCAAATAATGACGTTATTGGCTGCCTTCAATAATTGCATTTCAGTGTGACTTCTATGCGATTATAAATTTCCTGGAAGAGAAGCAGAGGGAAGAGAACATAAGTAAGACAAATACCTAGAAATATTCTTCAAAAAGAACTGGGTTAATCACATCCACTGGAGGATATTACAAAGCCCAATGATACCTTACTTTTCACTGAAGCAAAGAAATTTTGCCCAGAAAGGAAAAAAGCAAGCTCGGATTTGGAAAATTTATCCTTGCCTTTAACATGCACTGATTTTATATCTCACATTTTGATTTGTCACCCAGAAAAGGAAGCAAATATTTTAATGCCTTCTTTGACAGATACCCTAGTATCTAGATGTCTCATATCTAGAGCAGGTAAAGGTCTTTTTAAAAGCATAGAGGACTCTCTTTCCAGCTATGTGGAGGGCTGGATGTTTAGAGAAATTTTTTTCTACTTTAGCACACCTAAAATTGCTGGGAAAAAGAATTAAAAAGAAAGTTCCAGTTAATGCATGCCTGAGCTGGCAGCAACATAAGGCAATTCCTTAGAATCTAGAAATGACAATAAAGCATGAATCCAGAGACATAAGCAGGTGAAGGCTATTGTTTATTCTGCACATCCCTGGGGCCTCAGATTGGGGAAGAATAAGCTCCTTATATGGTCAATAGGGAATAAGACCTGGCTAGCAGGCAGAGTAATAGGTTCAATGAGAGGCCCTTTGGGAAAATGCTGATACCCCAAAAGGCACCCTTAGTAGCAGTAGGAAAAAAGAATGCCCTGCAGAGGAATTTAGTAAAGAAAAATGCTATATTGGCCTTAACTCAAGTGGGGAAGAAAAGAAAGAAATGGAATAAGAGCAGGAAGAAAGAAAAAGAGAAAACAAAGGAGGGAAGAAACTCTTAATTTGGTTTAGGGCCTGAATTCATACTACCTCTGTGGACAAAGTAAAATAATTTAAAATTTTAGTTGAATTTCTTTAAAGTGGCCCAGTTGGATAAATGCACCAGACATTTGGCAGAAGTAATACAAATGGCCTCTGGAGGAAGAGAATTTAAACCCAGACCTCAGAAGTTTCCACAAATGAACTTCCAAAGGACATGAGCTAAAAATTGAAATACACCAAATACATGAGAAAATGAGCTACCATGTGTAAGAGCTAGCCAAAACCACCTTTTTTATGATCAGACTTCAGAGATTATATATGTTCGAATTATCAAATAAAGAAATATCTTACTAGGGATGCCTGGGTGGCTCAGTCAATTAAGCATCTGCCTTCAGCTCAGGTCATGATCCCAGTGTCCTGGGACTGAGTCCCACATCAGGCTCCCTGCTCAGCAGGGAGTTTCCTTCTCCCTCTCCTTCTGCCTGCTGTTCCCTCTGCTTGTGCTCTCTCTCTCTGTCTGTCAAAGAAATAAATAAAATCTTAAAAAAAGAAATATCTAACTATATAGTTATATATATTTAAAGATATAAAAAATGGACTAGAACACACAACAAAAGAGTAAGACACTATCAAAGTTGAACAGGCAAATTTTAAGAAAACCAAACAGAACTTTTAGAAATTAAAAAAAGAAGAAGAAATTTGCTTGTTGGATTTAATAGCATATTAGATATAGCTGAAGAGAGAATTAGTGGCGTGGAATACATAGGCAAAGAAATTTCTTACTGTAGAGCCAGGGAGACAAACCAATAGAATTCATGACTTGAAAGAGACACAGAAGATGAGCAGGAAAGTCCAACATGCATCTAATTGACACTTAAAAGGTACATAATGAGAGAATGGGAGAGAGACAATATTCAAGAAGATAGTAGCTAATATGTTTCAAAATTTATTAAAGACACCATTCCTCAAATTCAGAAATTTATACCTAGACCCATCTTAACAAAACTGCAGAATTACAAATGTTAAATGCAGACTGAAAGACAGATTACCTGCAGAGGAATGAAAACTAGACAGACAACTCTTTCTTGTAAGTGACAATAGAACCAAGTAACAGTAGAACAGTACCTTCAGTAATCCAAAAGAAAAGTAACTCTTAAGATAGTACTGTAAATGGAGCAAAAGCAAAACTCTTTCAAAAATATATATTCAGACCAACACTGTGTCTACAGTGCAGTGAAGAAAGATCCACTCAAGAAATTTCAAAATGATATAGTTCAGAGAAGAAAATGTGACCTCAGAGGAAGGACTGAGGAGCAAGGAATGAAGCATGAAGAAAGAACCAAGTGAACATTGGCTACATAAAAACATAACAATGTTAGCAAAAAGTTGTTAATAAAACACTAACTGAAATACTGGGTATTTAAGTAAGAAATGGGCATTCAAAGATTTTCATATTAACTAGAAGGAAATTAAAGATATTCTTTCACTTTAGATTTTGTTAAGTTAAATATAACTCATAAAATTTTTATACTAACCACTAGAAGATTAAAAAAATAGCTTTAGCCATATAACCTAAAAAGAAGAAAGGGGAGAGGGCACAGAAGTAGAAGAAAAAGCATAGAAAATTTGAGACAAATAGAAAATACAAAATAAAATGCTAGAAGAGAATCTGAATTTATCAGTAATCAAAATCAATGTAAATTAACTAAGCCCTAGATAAAAGAGCTTTACACACTGGATTGTTTAAATGACTACTTATAACAGTCTAAAACATGAGGATATAAAAAGTTTAAAAGTAAAAAAAATACATATATTTTAAAAGGCAAAAGATAGATTGTGTAGCTGTATTAATGTATAAAAAATAGGCATTAAAATCAGAAAAGCATTACTAGGGGGAAAAAAAGCATCATTATATGATCATGTCCACTTCATCAGAAGATATAAATTCTAAACTCGTGTCTACGTATATAGCCCCAAAGTGACAGGAACTCAAGGAGCAATTAATAGAGGCATTAGGGAAATTGACATTCCCCTTCACAGTGAGAGGTTTTAACATGCCTCTCAAGTCATTGGCAAAGCAGATATATAAAATGATTCAGTATTTAGAGAATCTGAGGACACATTTGACAATCCTAGTCTAATTGACTTAAAAAGGTCACTCCATCTAACAAATGGAGAATTCACATTCTTTTTAAGGACACGGAACAATTATAAAAATTGATCACCTGCTAGACCATAAAAAAAGCTTCATAAATTTCCACAGAATTAATATTATAGAGAACACACCTTTCTAACTATAATGCAAATAAGATAGAAACCAATCACCAAAAGATATAGAAGAACCCATCATTTCGAAAATTAAAACATACATTCAAAAAGTTCATGTGTCAAAAAAGAATTTATAATGAAAATTGGAATATACTTAAGTCATAATGAAAACACTACAGATCAAAATTTGTGCGATGTAGCTAAATTGAGACTAGAATATTTTGCTTTAAAAGTATTCTATGGGCACCTGGGTGGCTCAGTCAGTTGAGCATCTGACTTTGGCTTAGGTCATGATCTTGGGGTCCTGGGATCAAGCCCCGCCTCAGGCTTCCCACTGAGCCAGGAGTCTGCTTCTCCCTCTCCCTCTGCCCCTTCCCCTGCTCATGTGCTCACTCTCTCTCAAATAAACAAATAAAATCTTTAAAAAATAAATAAAAGTATTCTATTAAAAAATAAAAAGCCCAAAAAGTAATAACCTAAGCATCATATTTGAGAAGTCAAAAAAGACAAATAGAATAAGTCCCCAAAAAGCAGTAGGAAAGCAATAAAAAGGTCATGATCTCAGAGTCCTGAGATCAAGCCCCACGTCAGGCTCCACACTCAGTGCAGAGTCTGCTTGAAGACTCCCTCACCCTCTGCCCTCCCCCGCTCACATGAGTGTTCTCTCTCTTTCATAAATAATCTTTAAAAAAAAGAAATAAAACTCAAAATCACTAAGAATTTTTTTTTGAGAGAGAGAGAGCACGAGCTAGAAGAGAGAGAATCTTTTTTTTTTTTAAGTTTTTTTTTTTAAGATTTTATTTATTTATTTGACAGAGAGAAACACAGCAAGAGAGGGAACACAAGCAGGGGGAGTGAGAGTGGGAGAAGCAAGCTTCCCCCTGAACAGGGAGTCTGATGCGGGTTTGATCCCAGGACCCTGGGATCATGACCTGAACCGAAAGCAGATGCTTAATGACTGAGCCACCCAGGCACCCCGGGAGAGAGAGAGAATCTTAAGCAGACTCCACACCCAGCACAGAACCCAACAAGGGGCTCAGTCTCATGACCCTGAGATCATGACTTGGGCTGAATTCAAGAGTCGGGTTGCTTAAGCAACTGAGCCACCCGGGCATCCCTACAATCACTAACAATGTTTTTAAGAATAAAAGAGATGAAGCGAAAGGCAATAATGAAAAGGGATGACTATGACGGAGATTGAAAGGAAAATAAAAGAATCCTATGACCAATTTCATGCCAATAAATTTTAAAACCTTTTTGAATGGACACATACCAAGAAAAAGATCAATGACCAAAATCTGACTCAGGAAGAAATAGAAGATCTGAGAACTTAAATTTGCTTCTAGTCATAATAGAAAATGAGTCAATATTTTAAATTTTGCACAGCGAAAATACCAGGCCCAGACAACTTTAAAAGTAAACTCAACCAAATATTTAAGGAATGGAAATTTTCCAGATTACGTAAGCTCTTTCAGGAAAATGAAAAAGTTGCAGGGAAGAACGGCTGCTATATTCTTTAACTTAGTTTATCAGGCTAGTCTGTGACCTCAAAACCAATTGAAGGCAGCTTGAGAAAGGAAAATCACTGGCTAGTCTCCATCCTGAATATGGATGCAGAAATCTGAAACAGAATCTTAGTAAACTGAATCCAATAATTTTTTTAAAGATTTTATTTATTTGAGAGAGAGAGACCATTAGCTGGGGGAGGGGCACAGGGAGAAGCAGATGCCACGTTGAGGGGGGAGCCCAATGCGGGGCTCAATCCTGGAACTCTGGGATCATGACCTGAGCCAAAAGCACCTAACCTACTGAGCCACCCAGGTGCCCCCGATAATTATTTTTTAAAAGTAATGCAGAATTAACCGAGTTAGATTTATTCCAGGGATGCACATATGTGTTTGTATTAGATAAGCAAGTAACATAACTTGTACATTACCAGCTTGAAGAAGAAAAACCAGATAACCATCTCATTAGAAAATGAAGTGGTGGACATGGTCTTCACAGCACTACAAAGTGAAAAAGAATATGAAAAAGGAAAAGAAGAAAGTCCTTTGAGGATGTGGCAGAAACTAAAGCTTCATTTGCTTCCGTAACATTAGAAAATATGTCTGCATAATGGATATATTCTCTGAGTACTTGTCCTGGGTGAAATCAGCAACCTAATAATTTTTAATAAAACAAATTTAAAGCACCAAGCAGAAAAAGTATATATTTGTAGTAAAATAGTTACCTTTCTTTATTCTTTTTCCCTCAAATCAAAGTCTTAGAAATAGCCCATAGGAATGGGTTTTTAAATCTTTTTTTTTTTTTTTTGCAGTGGTCTGCTTTCAGTCATATAGTTAAAAATACATTTGGAGTCACTTCAAATAATTTTCGGCATAGTTCACAAAACTGGTACATATTTTGAACCAGATGGCTAATGGATATTCAATAAAAAGCTTAAAATGTGAAATTGCAAAATTGTAAAATCAGTTCAAACTGATATGTAGCCTATGAAGTCTCCCTTTTTTAAGTCCAATCAAGAATTTTCTAGGAACAGTCTCTACGTTTTTCCTGCAGATATTCAATATTCTTTTAGAAGTATCCAGTTTTATATACTTATGGGATCAAATATTTACACCAAGCTCTTAGGGAATCACATAATCCCAAAGAAGAGTATCATTGGCCTCCACTCAGTTCAAATTAGTAAAGTGAGTAGCTGGATATTGAGGCAGACAAGGCCCATAGGATCATTTTCCACTTACCTACAAACCAGAGTTCGTCCAATGACTGCATATTTATGCCTAGGCTTCCAAGGAATCATGGAATTTCATGCACAGGCTCTGGAACTATAAACTGTGGAGAATAGATGTTTACTGAGCATCAGTACGTTTACAGAGGCTCTTGTTCTGAAGCATGTTTTCTGCATCACAGTTATTGAGTTCATTTTAAGGACAGTGGAGATGTCAATGCAGTAACTAAAATAGGTTATAGAGTTTTCTGTGGTGTGTGTCTCCTCCTTTACTGATATTTCCTTATAATCTGAAAGGAGACCAAAGGGAAGAAGAAAGCAGCAATGTGTTCTTTTTAAATGTCAAGTCATCTAGCTGGTAGGTTAGACACCAAAACTCTATTGTACACACTTGGAAACACTTGCCACATTTTTGTTTGAGGCAGATACATGCAGGGGGGAATAAGGCTGTCACGTTGGTCACTGGGGTGAATGTGGCTGACTGAACTAGCTAAGGCAGAGCCCCCCAATACCCATCAGGGATCTCCGCCAGCTGTGCATGTGGACAGTGAAAACTCCTGCCCATTTGGGGAAGCTTTGTTCTTTATTAAAGACCACAGAGTGGCTGCTTAAATGCAAAAGGAAAAGAATTACATATTTCAAAACAAACTAAATGAGAAACCACTACTTGTTTTCTATTGTGAATAATAGTCCCAATGCATTGACAATAAGTGATCCAGGAAATATTTTGAAGTTTAAAACTAAAGCTTTAGGGGTGTCTGGGTGACTCAGTCTGGGTGACTCAGTCCATTCCATTTGGACATAGGTCATGATATCAGGGTGGTGAGATCAAGCCCCACATGGGGCTCTGCATTCAGCACTCAGTGGGGAGTCTGCTTGAGATTCTCTTTCCCTCTTCCTCTGACCTTTCCGCCCCCCTCTCAAATAAATAAATGTGCATAAGTAAATAAATTTAATGTGCAAAATAGAATATAGATATCAAGAAACTGGAATCAAGATATTGAAAATAGATAAAAGAATCTGGTATTTAGAAAAGGTCATTCAAATACAATTTGGCCATCCCTCACTCACTGTTCCATTAACAAATGATTTGATACATTCAACAGATGAATAACATTGTTTCAAAGATGAAGGAAATGCGCTGCCAAATAAGGCCAAGTTGTGAACACAATTGCCAAGTATTCAGGAGGATGCATGCTCGCTGGAGGCATGGACATGGGTGTGGGCATGCAGAGGAGGTGGTGCGGAATGCCACCTGGGGGCGCAGGGGAAGCCTCACGTGGAAGATGACATGAAAGCTGTGTCACTAAGATGAGGAAAAGGCAGTGAGGAGGAGAGTAGAAGCTAGGGAACAGGGAATACATAAAGCCACATCTTCCAGGCATGATTCCAAAACATGGTGACTGGATTCATAAAGCACCTGCTTTTTCTTGTCTCCTTCAGTTTTTACTTATCCAGAAAATGGCACTGACGATTTCAGACACCAAGCAAAGAACATAAACCACCAGGTATTTATCGCTGTGTTAACCTTAAAAAATTGTTTTACCAGCAAAATACAGGCTTATTCAGAAACAGCAGAAAATGTCAATGCAAGACAAGTAAGCTAAGGCAAAACCATAGGCAATCCCACCAAGCAAAGAAGGGAAAAGCTGTTTTATAGAGAAGAGGGGAATAATTGGGGAGACTATTATAAACAAAAAGTCCATTGGAGGAAACTAGGCACGCTAAATATAGTGGATTTTCATTGGCTGAGCCGTTTTCCTTCCCTCCTCCTGCTGGGATAGTAAAGTAGTAGCTGACGTAGTGTCCAGAGCAAGGTCTAAACTGACTACTACGAGTAATAGGGCGTAAGAGCTCCCCCTGCCCAACCTCCTGACTCCATTTTAGTGAGAATTCCCTCTATTAATTGTCACAGATGTCGCAGAAGACAGACCAGGCAAGGTCCTTAGATCACACTGCAGGTCACTACCTAAGTGGGTTGTGAAATCAAGTTAGTAGGTGCTAGAACAGAATAGAGTGTAGAACAGAACAGAAAAGAATAATGTAGCATAACGTGCCATAGCATAGATAGCATAAAACCGATAGATGTCGCTAAACAGAACTATCACAGTGCATCAAAGGTAAGAAGGACAAGTATTGTGTTGTATACTTTTTGTTACCATTGTATATGTTATATACAAATTGATATATAATGTAAGATGTGTAAATTACATAATTACACAATCTATTATGACCATATGTTATAGTATGTAGGTATATATTTATTACATTTTATGCTCATTTATATATAATATTATATAATTATAAATACCTATCTATATAATTAGAACAAGATAGACTGGGACAGAAGTATATAACATAAGGTACTTGGGCTTTGGATAACAGAGTGAGTCATAGTTGTTCACAACTTTTCTTTATGTCTTACATAGTATATGTTTATCCATATTATTATGTATTTAAATATATTATACAATTATACGTTGTATATATAATTTTACATACACATATATAACGTGTTAAATAGTGATATGTGTATATATTGCTTATGTTATATTGTGTATTATAAAATAGTAATATTATACATTTTGTATATTATATAATTTGTGTTTATTATATATTACAAAGTGAAAACATTTATATAGCATTGACATATATTTGGATAATAATAATGGGTAATATTTATATAACACTTATAAGACTCTTGGATAACCTATAAATTGAGGACAACAATGGGGGGCTGTTGTGAGGTTCAAGTGTGCTAATGCATGTACCATAATGCCTGGCACACACAGTAAGCTATCAAAAATGGTAGCTTTTATTACCATTATTGCAAGGTTTCATGGTCAGGAGATGGTGCTTCTTTGATAGAAACTAAATCGGTCTGATGTCAAAAACTATGCTTTTTTCACAACATGCTTGAACTAATTGCCCCTGACTATACCGGAGTCCCTTTGATAGGCTAGATACCAAATTTTAGGCTAACTGATAAAAAGTCAATTTTAGGAAGTGGAAGTTGTTTACTATTCATATGTCCCTATTTCTATAGCGCGAATATTCCCATTCTTGGGGCTAAGCCTGTCACCTTTCGTGAACAACAGTAGCAGAGAAAAAATTTATTTGAAGAATTCGCAGTTATTTCTGACAGATTTCTACATAATTGGTTGTGGTTTCTAATGAAATCAAACTTAGCTAAGAAATTGAAGATAAACCTACGGTTGAAACAAAGCCTCAAATAATAGTTAGATATTTTAACACTCATGATCCGTACCCTAGAATTATATTGCATTCACTTAATTCATTTTCTGTTTTCCTCCTTTATTCTCTCATTTGTCTTTTATTTTCTCTTCCAGGGATCTCTTTCCAAAGAACCATTACAGATGAACACCTATGTTGCCTTGTACAAATTTGTACCACAGGAGAATGAAGATTTGGAAATGAGGTAAAAAAAAAATTTTTTTTAAGAAAAAAGAAAGAAAGACAATTTAAAGCCAGTGTTTTCCATGTGAAAAAAAGAATTCAATTAGTGCTACCTCCTTAATGCTATGGAGCAGTGATTCTCACACATGAGTGAGCATCCAGTGACTTGCCCGGCTGGTGAGCAGGCAGATTACTGGGCCCTATCCCTGCAGTTTCTAATTCTGCAGGTCTGGGGGGTTAGGCTTGAGAATTTGCATTTCTAAGTGGTTAGCAGGAGGTTCTGATGCTGCTGACCAGGGACCCCACTTTAAGGAGCACACTTAGTGCATCATCAGCAGAACCGCCAATGGGTGTTTGCGTGAAGCTTGAGCGTCGAATGCACTTGGCATCCTGTGGGGTCTAACAGGGAATCAAAATCAATTGTCTTTAATGGCCAAATTGACACGTATTAAAGGATCAAACTAAAACCGTTCGTTTATCCTGGCAGCTCCCCACTGCTGCCCGCCCTGAGCTGTGCTTTTGTTTCAGGATCCATCCCACTTCATGGTACCTGAAACACAGGGGAGGATAAGGTGAGCTTTGGGACTCTTGAGCAATCCAAACACAGTTTAGGTTGTTCCTGTTTCAGGGATAGTGAAACTGGAGTCAGCCCTGAGTTCACATGCTACTTGTGTGACCTTAAGCAATGTGTAAACATTTCATTGCTCTGATTTCCTTACTTATAAAATAATAACAATGACCTCTTCACCCTGAGGTATTTTTGAGGATGAAATGAGTAATGGTCATTAAGCATATAGCACAGTTCCTCGTCATCATAAACACTCAGTAACTGATAGTTATTACAATTTTTATAATGTGGTGTTCACTGGCCTATCTCAGAGAAAATGCTTTATTCCTTTCCTCCATGCATGACCCCAAAACATGAGGGTTTCGTGTTTTTTAGCCCTGGAGCAGGAAAGAAGGGGCTGCTTTTCTAGTCAGATGTTCCCTCAGAGATAAGTTCTTTCCTCTTCTGAAGAGAACAGAGAGCTAAAGTAGCACTGAAAACTATTGAAAGGCCAGAGCATTAGGGATATAGCCTCCATTTTGAGGTAGACTCCACTTGTCTGAATATCATGGAGGCCAAGTTACCAGTTGCCAATCACTGCCTTCACATGGCTTCTGGAAGGTGTTTTCTCTCAACCCTGAAGCTCTTTGGGCTTCTCCTCCTCAGACTGTGCCATTTCCCAGGCATGGTCCCTCTCCCGCTTGCCTGAATGTGGTTTCCCACTTCAGTGAAATCTGCCTCTCCTCTTTCACTTTACCCAAAGCCCCATAAAAGGAAAGAGCTACCAAAATGTCTCCAACTAGCCCCCCCTTCCCAGGTTCCATGTGCCATGAGGTCAAGCCCAGCAGCGTGGCTGCCCCTCATCCAGCAAGACTTCATAGCCGATGTGTGTATCCTGACAGAGTCTGGCTTGTACCCAAGGTCAGCTTGGTTTCAGTATTCATTTGTCATCTTCTTCCAAGTGATTCTTGGGCCTTTCCAGAGCAGAGTTTAGGGCCTGAGTCCTGGCGTCTGGGATTTGTTCAGACAAGTAGGCTCTTATAATCTGAGTTTTCTCCATCACTGCGTAAGAATCACCATGCTGAACTCACTGGCTGGAGCTATAAACAGACCCGAACAGTCTGGCATCACTGCAGGAGGAGGTGACGGCATTTACCTAGGGAAGCTCTGTTCTATCAGAGCTAGAACCGGCCCTAGGGGTTGGAGCCTGCCTGGGAGTCATTGCTGGGGGCTGCCTTGCCTTCAGCTGACTGTCCACAATCAGCTCTCCGCTGATGAAGACAAGGGTGATACCTGTTCACATTGCAGTGAATATGGTTTGTCATGTCCTTCCTGAGACCGTCATTTGGATAGCTAAAATTTAAACTGGAACAATTTCCCAGTGTGTCAGTCCCACCATTTTATACCAGAAAGTTATTCTGAAGTCAGCATATGAAAGGAACAATTCCAGAGAAATACAGGATGTTATTAGGGTACTGAGGAATGACGTCTAGCTGCCTGGTGGTGGTCATAAATTTTTGCGCTTACTTTAGACAGTTGCAGGTCATTAAAGGTCAAGTTGTCTGGTCACAAATCAAACGTTTACAGTCTGCTCTGAGGCAAACAGGACTATTCATTCCCAGGAGTGAAATGCCTGTGTTACATAGACTGCAAGATTGGAATGATAAATCATACTTTTTCCTTTTTTCTTCTTCTTCTTTTTTTTTTTTTTTTTTTTTTTGCCAAGAGATTGTATGTTCCCAATTTAAAAAGCCAGGCACCTGATTTAGAATGTGTAATACAATGCTTTGGGGATTTAGTATAATTCCTTGAATGAACTGGCACTTTGTGAATTATCCTTTTATCCTCATACTGTAAGGTAGAAAAAAATTCCTTTTAACAAAATATCATTCTTATCCACCTACATTCTCACCCAGGGGAGCACGCGGTATTGTCCTCAGGGCAGAGGACACATGCAGTGAGAGCACAGGGAATGTTTCGAGTGTAAACTTGAGGGCAAAGAAGACCCAACTGGCAGAGCCAATAGCTGTAACTCAGAGCGGCTGAATCATTGCTTCACCAAGCATCCATTATGTATCTGCTCAGGAACAGGGAAAGCTTTTCTGCCAACAGCTAACAATCCAGACCTTTCTACTGACCTCCACAGATCTCAACTCAGAGTTCACTTCCTCTGTACATCCTTTCCTGATACCCCCAATCTGGGTGCAATTCCTCTGTTATCTTCTTTCATGACACCATATTTCTTTCCTTTAAAGCACTCACCTCAACTTGTATTTATATATTTCTGGAATTATTTGGTGAACCTCTATCTCTCTTATAAACTCCATGAGAACAAACCTGTCATTGCCAGCTATATATCCCTGTAGCATAAGACAGTTCTTGAAACATAGTAGACACTTAATGAATACGTGATGAAGGAATGCACGAGTATCGTGGAGATGAAATCAACTAATGCTGGGCCTGCCATGCACAATCAGTGGGCACATCAAGTACGTGATAATATACTGGAAATGATAAAAGGGGAAGCAAACCAAGCTCAGAGGGCTTAGCCAGGACCTCTTTCCTGGAGGAGATGGGCCTTGAACCTACGATGAATATTATTTGTCAAGAAGAAATGATAGAAAAGTAGATCAAAGGGTTTCAGACAATTTGGAAGAAGCCCTGGTAAGCCCTTACTGAGCACTCACGGTTTAGGAATGGAGGAGTAGGCCTCAGAAAGGAGCCACAAGGGCGCTGCCCCCTCAGTCTTAGGGCAGTGAGTCCTCCTTTTAAAAGTGCCGTGGTCCCATCATTGGTCTCCAAATGCTGTCTAAAGGCAGAGGCTTTCAGTGCAAAATAAATGTCCTTCATAAAGTCATCCATTACCTCCCCGAATTGCTGGAGCTCTCATGGAGAATGCTCTATCTGTCCAGCATGGGCGGAGAGCAGGACAGAACGAGGCAGCAGGGCAGAAAAGAGCACTACTGGGGAGTCACAGAGAACTGGATCTGCCTTCCAGCGCTGACCCTTCTCAGCTGCATCTATTTGAGCCAACGATGTAATTTCTTGGGGGGCTCAGTTTGCTCCTTCCTAGGGAGACTAAGTATTAAACCAGATGATGTATATAAAGGTGGGATTTCGTGCCCAGTACAAAGCGAGGTGACAGTGTATTTTAGATAACTTCTTAATTTGCATCTTTTCACCATATGTCTTATTTCCAAGTCCTCTGGATCTCATCAATACTACCCTAAGGATATAATAGTTGAAAAAACACAGCCAAAGACTCTCTCTGGCCTTTGAGCATATCCAGTGGGACTTCATCTAATTTGTCCAGCCAAAAAGAGACTGTGAGACCCCGACCCTCATCTTCTGAGTCTATTTTGCAGTTGCTGACTTATAGGTATGACATTTTACACTGACATGAAAGACATGGTGCCAATATGCACAGGATCCCTGAACTGTCACTGACCATTTAAGGTCTGATAACAATAAAGAGCACCCCATTCCTCTGTCTGAGTGTAATGAGCTTGTATAGTAGATGAACTTCTGAAATTAGGGTCTTAAATAGTTTCCACCAATAACCCTTATTATCAAATTTTTTAAGAGCTTTGAAAATTACACTTTATGGATGGCCAGCTCAATATATGAGCCAAGCTTTGTAAAATGCTACTTGAAACACAAACTAGAGAACCCCATTATAATCTGCACTGACACTGTTGTCATATATGCTGCCTCGTGAGTGCACAGAGGCCGTGTGCCCAATCACCCTCCTAGCCTAGTGGGTGAGACACTTACATATGCACAAACACTCCCACATGCTCACAGTCAGATACACACACACACACACACACACACGTTCATACACCCGTGCACACTCAAATACACATTCATTCACGCATACGCACTTACACACACATAGTTAGCAAGAGCTTGATAGCACATGCTTAGCTTTTTGCCTTCCACATTTACAATGTAACCAGTCTCATTATCCTCGCTGATTTTGGGCTCAGAAGTCTGCAAAAACAGTCTTAGAGCCCTTGCTCATTATTCACACCAACATGCCTTTTAAAAATCATTAAGCATAGTGGCATCTGGGTGGCTCAGTGGGTTGAGCATCTGACTCTTGGTTTCTTTTTTTTTTTTTTTTGAATATATATTTTTTAATTTTATTATGTTACGTTAGTCACCATACATTACATCATTAGTTTTAGATGAAGTGTTCCATGATTCACTGTTTGTGCATAACACCCAGTGCTCCATGCAGAACGTGCCCTCTTTAATACCCATCACCAGGCTAACCCATCCTCCCACCCCCCTCCCCTCTAGAACCCTCAGTTTGTTTCTCAGAGTCCATAGTCTCTCATGGTTCGTCTCCCCCTCTGATTTCTCCCCATTCATTTTTCCCTTTCTTCTCCTAATGTCCTCCATGCATGGACAACTCTTGGTTTCAACTCAGGTCATGATTTCAGGTCCGTAGGATGGAACCCATGTAGGCTCTACACTCAGCACAGGGTGCTCGTCCCTCTCCCTCCCCCTCTGCTCCTCCCAACCCCCACACAAACCTGTGTGTGCATGCGCTCGCTCTCTCGCTCGCTCTCTCTCAAATAAAAAACTTTTTAGAAAGTAAAAATAAAAATCAATAAGACTAATTTTTATGGCTTCGCCGTGCCAGTATATCATGGATATAAGCAGCAGATGTAAATAACTCCAAGTAAACACAAACCCCTAAAACATCTTAGGGACTCTGAAATAAAGGATGGGGAGTAAATAAAAGACTGATGGGTTCAGATGCATATTCTAGTGACCATATAATGCCTATTCCAAAGAATCCATTTTGGCTTCCCACATCTAAGTCATTTTCATTTTTATTAGTTCTCCCCAAACAAATTTATATGATAATGGCCATGTTTCATAAGGGGGAAAGAAAAAGGAAAAAAGGAAAATGCTTAGGAGCCAGGAGAGGGAAAGAGGGAACTGCTTTTCCAATATTATTAAATTCTAAGATACAAATTAATTTCCACTTCAGTGTGTGTCCGAACATCTAAATGGGGCGGGGGAGGGTGGGCTTAAAAGAAAACTGTATTTTCTTTTGTAATCCCAAATAAGTATTTAGATTCTTGAATCGCCAGCCTCTTTCTTGGAATCAGCGAGTCTCGGATTTTTCCATGGTTAAGTCTGAAAGAAACCAGGCAACCATTCATCTCATTAGCTAATATTCACGAGAACCTCTGGAGATGGGATGGCCTGAATTCATCTCTTTCTGATTTTTTTCAAAGCACCACTTGAAATCTAGTTAAAACTGATTTTAACCCTTATGTGGCTGTTCTCAGGATTTGAATCTCTTCACCACTCACCACATGGTGAATGAGCATCGACTTAGTGAACAGTTCGCAGGCCCTGCCCACAAAGAGCTGAAGTGGTCCTTGGGCTAAGGGGGTGGGGGGGGGCGCAGAAGAGTAGACAAGAAAGCACGCTTCAGTGTGAGGTCTTTTGGGTGGGGAGGTAATTCAGGATGTCGCCACAGCACCTCAAGGAGACATCAAAGCAGCCGTGGGAGGCCAGGAAGGGCTTTGCAAGGAGGTAGCATCACAACCAAGCCAAGTCTCCCAGCAAGAGGGGACCCAGATGCCTGTGCAGCTTGGTTAGTGGGCAGTCATTCTCCCTTTCCAGTAAGGAAAGGATAAGGAAGAATGGGTTCAATGGCAGAACATGAGAATGACTTTAAGAGGTAGGAAATGGGGGGCAAATATCAACCCCATTACAAAGAGGTGGTGCAAATTCACTGCCTAGGTGGGAGCATGTTTTCATAACTACATGCATTCCAGTCCTCATTCTGGAAAGACTATCTTCAACTTCAGTAGAACTAAGTGAATGGACACCTAGCTGTTTTAGTTCATATTCCAATGAGACAGTTTATAGTTCTTTACCTTTTGGGGGGCCAGGTGGGAGAACCAGGGCCAAGAACTGTCAGGTAGAAAGTAGAGGCTCAGGCTGGAACCCAGGGAGGCATACTTCCGGTCCACTGGTCTTTTTCTTACCCCACACTTTTCATCTTGCATTGACTGTGTGGATGTGCTCTCTAACGAGGTTGACAATTCCTTCTTTTTTATTGTTATGTTAATCACCATACATTAGATCATTAGTTTTTGATGTAGTGTTCCATGATTCACTGTTTGTGTATACAATTCCTTCTAATCAGCAGATTGAGACAATGTATTAATTTATCCCATGTTGGCCATTCATATCCCTTCTTAGGAGTTTATTAGGATTGTTAAGTCTTGTTTTTAAGATCAGGAAGCTTGTGATCTATAGAATGTGTTCATGAAAAGTCACTCTAGTTCACTAATAATTTTTTTTAAAATTGAGGTAAAATCATGAGTCTATATAAATATAAAATGAACACATGTCAAAATTTTTATTTGACTCATTAATTAATGAGAGAACTAGCATAATGTCCCATCTGGTACAAAGGAGAATTCAGACATCACACATACGTAGGCAATCAGGAGCGCTGACATGAATTTACAAATGCGTGCCAAACTGGTCAGTCCTCAAGGGCAACAACTGGTTACATCCCACCAGACACAGTTCACTTGCATTTCTAGGGACGAGAGTCATTTGCATCATCACCAGTTTTCTACAAGTTGTAGAAAATATGTAAAATAGCCCAAAGACAATGAAAGAGGGAGATGGCAGGAAAGATGAGCTAGACACCCAGATCTGTAATATTTGTACCTGTTTCAAAGTCTTTCACAATTTTCCCAATTTTTCCTGACATCTCCTTGAGTTCTTTTCACAAATCTGTGAAGTCACCCAAGAAATTCGTATTTGATAGAGGATAAAACTATGGCTGGGATTGTTAAACCACTTGTCACCAGCCCTAAGAACCTCCTGGAGAATATTATTAAAATAGAGATTCCTGGGCTACCCCCAGGCCTAGACGGTCAGATCCCACTTGAAGATCTGAATGGCTAAGTGTTCCCCTGGCTTCTGAGTATCTGCCAGACTTCAGAACAGCTGTGACATCTGAAGATACACAATGGGCCAGTGACAGACCCAGGACCACAAGGCAGGTTTCCTGATGCTTGGTCACGTTCGGTACTCCGGTCCGTATCAAGGTTTCGGCCAGCCACTTGTGTGGCTGTGTCCTTCACTCTGTGAGGCTTTATAAATCCTTCATAAAATAAGAAAAGGAGAGCCCTTGAGACAGAGTAAGACAGAATAAGACTCCCTCGGTGTCTCGTTTCCATTCTCTAAGTGCATTACTGCTTGGCAAATGCATCAACTTAATTAAAACCAAATGTAATTCTAATGCACCAATTTGATTTAAAAATAATCTTCACAGTCACCAGGACATCAAAATGCAATTAAGGCTATTTGAGGAAAGTCTCTGATGCATATTATGTTCTGAGGCTGCACTATGTCAGGAAGCCCAGACCCTCCTGAATGCCGCTAATGTGCTCAGCAGCAATCCTCTCGCTCAGATGCCTCTTCCAATTAGGTTCTGGAGAGCATGATCCGGGACAGTTCAGGAACATTTACCAAATCCCATCCAAATGGCCCTTTAGCTGAATGCTTTTTCTCTGAGCCACTCCCCAGACTTGGGGAAGCGCAGACAGTCTCACGGATGCCAGGATTAAGACAAAATCAAACTGTGGATTCAGGAGTTCCTCGTTACCTACCCGTGTGCTCAGACTGTAAAAGGCTCTGGACCAGGACTATGGAAATTGAGAAGCGGGTCTAGCGAAAAATTAAGCAATCGATCTGAAGTTAATGGAGCAGTTTGGCTCCTTTTTATGTTCCCCTGACATGGTTTTTCCAGGACATCTCTTCTGGCTGAGTGACTCTGGTTGCCCTAAGACGGATTTGGTTTTTGTTCCTTTGTTTGGTTTTGGTTGGTTGGTCCTTTGGGTTTTGTTGTTGTTTTTGTTTGTTTGGTTGATTTTTTGTTGGTGTTGTTCCTAATGAATAAAAAAGTGTAAGAAATACTAAAGATATCTGAAAAATACTTGGCAGAGTCAAATGGGCAGTTCTGATGAGTTTCATAGGGCTTGGGTGGTGTAAGAGGCAGCTTGATTTAGTGGTGTTAGTAGTGGATTCACATCCTGCCTGTAACTGGTGAAGTCTCTCCGAACCTTCTTACTTGTGTGCAGATGTAGCTGGCCATGCCTGCTTCATTCAGTAACCCTGCTATACCTCTCCAGACTAGTTGGCTGGCCTCCTCCACTATTCCAACACCTCCGTTGCAATCAGCGGCTGGAGCTCCAGCCCCCAGCCCTTGCCGCACCTTTCCCATCACTACCTGGGGTGGAGGGCAAGAGGGAGGGGCAGATATAAAGAGAGAAAAGCTTTTTCACCAAAGCTCTGAATCACACTGAAGCCCCTTGAGAAGCCAAAGATGATCTCATGAACCAACCATCCCTGCCAAAATCCTAAGGGAACACCCATTTGAAAGGCAATAATCACTAATCTTCTCATTTCCAAGTGAAAAAAAATTACACTTTCAGGAAGAAATTAGAACTTTCGAGCCCTTAATGTATATCAGTCAGGGCGAAAGCCTTCCACATATGCATTCTCATCCAATCCACACAGCAACTATGCAAAATAAATATAGTTTATTAAGTATTTGCTATGTATAGTATGGAATTATATAAATCTCATTGAGGTAGCTGAGTCTCAATGAAGCATATATGTTGGGATTCCACACTTGTTTGTCCCCTCCCCCCCATCAGCATGTTTCTTCTCATTCAGGAAGAGCCTTGGTATAAATTACCAGCTTCTATGTCTTTCCCCTTTAAGGGTACCAGCATCGGAGCACCTGGGTGGCTCAGTCAGTTAAGCATCTGCCTTTGGCTCAGGTCATGATTCTGGAGTCCCAGGATCAAGCCCCACATCTAGCTCCGTGCTGAGCAGAGAGTCTGCTTCTCCCTCTGCCCCTCACCTAGCTCATACTCTCACTTTCTCTCTCTCTCAAATAAATAAATAAAATCTTTCAAAAAGAAGAAAGAAAAGAGTACCAGCATCTTACTAGAATAAAATCTCTTAACTATTTAGAAAAAAAAAAAAAAAAGAACCGGCATCTTGAGGGCAGTAATTATGTCTTAACAACAATACCAGCCACCATCTGTTCTGGGCTTATCTAAATGTGCTGTAGAAGTATTACCTCACCTAATCCTCAAAAATATTGATTAGCTAGATACTATTATTTTCCTCACCTTACAGATAGGAAAACCGATGCTTAGAAAACTTTTCTCGTTTTGTACACTCAACACACACCCAAAACCTACCATGTCACAAGCATTCAAAAAATACTCAGGTGTCCTATAATTTCCTTTGGCTCAATAGGCAGAGATGGAGGAATAAAGAAAGACAAATGTCACTTGCTTTCCAGAATATTCAGTATATCCCAAACATTGTGAAAACAAAAAGGGCCCAGAACATCCTTCCTTGTCCCTGTGCCTCACAGTGGAGGGCCAGTCTAAAGTCTCAGGTTGTCTGAGACAGTGGAGAAGGGGCTTCTCAAATGCAGTGACCTCATCAGGAAGGTGTCGGTGTCTGCACTCCTAGGAATCTGTGGTCCCCATGGGGAATGGAGAGACTGGGCAGGGGTCTCAGGACAACTCCCCCTCCACCCTCCAAAAGCCCACCCCTAGAAGACCAAACCATGGCCATAACACCTTGCAGAAGAGCTCCCTGAAGCTGGCTGGGCCCAGCTAGCATCAGCCATATGCTCAGTGATACTGTGCCCTCTAAGTCCCCAAAACCAGTCTCCCTTGTGGTGAGAGAGAGAGGTTCCTATGTCCAAATGCAAAACTGAGAAATGAGGGAGGCAGAGGACTGCTGAAAAGGAACCAGAGAGCAGCCATCCAGTTCCCACCCACGGACACAGACACACACACTCATGGATCAACGTTGTCCCCTCGCTGTTGAGTGGTGATTCATCAGTTAGCTGTTCTTACTCTATTCCTGCTCTTGATGGTAGCACATAGTTCCCTCATCATGTCAAGACTTTCCAAAAATCGTTATATAACCAACCCGAAAATCATCCTCTGGATCCAAGACCAATGTTACTGAGCAAACCAAAAGAAAAGGCCAGCTGCGGTGCTCTGATCAGTCTGCGCCAAAGAGGAAACTGATCCCTTTACTGTTTATGATGTACATTATGTTGTGTACATGTATCATTCTTGGGTAAAGTACGGCAAAATGCTTACCTGAACTTAGGATGCTCTGATTGAATTAAGCAAAGGGAATCTTTTTTTAAATATTTGGGGGCCTGACAAGTTCATCGCCAGGAATTTGGAAATAGAGTTAAATTATAAAATCTGCACATTATGGATCAGGAACATAAGGTCTCCTGAAAGAAAGAGAGGAACTGTTAGACCAGAGCAGTACTTTGGGGTGTGAGACCCCAAAATGAGAAAGAACTGTTCCATGGAGAGGGGCCTGGTGGGCCACAGAAGCATGAAATGGTTGAAGGCAAAGAGTCATGCCCTGGCATGCCAGTGTCCATCCTAGGACCAAATGGGGGAAGGAGGATTTTTAGGTAATAGGCCTCCATTCCTCCAGGAATGATGGACAGGCTCTCCCTATGTGGAGCGAGTGAGCAGAATGTTTGCAGTTAGTTCTTTGATGGCAGGACATAGTGCACCAACACCATGGCTGGGAGAAGAAAACGAAGTTGAGAACCGATTGAGTAGAGAACTTACAGTTGATAGTGGAGGGCAGCCACCCAGGGCCACCCAGGCTTGCAGCTGGGAGTCAGGGGAAGAACGCCCTCAGGCTGTAGGGGCAGCTTACGTATGGCCAGCAGCCGGGGTTAGCTGGTTTCCCAGGCTCCCTGTGGATTAGCGAATTTGAATAATTTCGCAGGTTCCAGCGCATAAGGGCTGTTGCTCATTGTCTGGAACCTGGCCCCAAAAACAGGTAGGGCTGGGGCTGGTGTATCATGTCCTGGACTATGAGAGTCCTAGGGGAAGTGGTTGAGGTGTTGACTTAACCAGTTGCTTAAGGGGAACTGACTGGCCTCTAGCTAGAGTTTCAAAACTGAGTCAAGACACCTCTTAAAAAATAAATTAAAGGGGTGCCTGGGTGGCTCAGTCGGCTAATCGTCTGCCTTCGGCTTAGATCATGATCCCGGGGTCCTGGGATCGAGTTCCCCATCGGGCTCCCCGCTCGGCGGGGAGTCTGCTTCTCCCTCTGCCACTCCCCCTGCTTGTGTTCCTTCTCTTGCTGTGTCTCTCTCTGTCAAATAAATAAATAAAATCTTTGAAAATTAATTAAATTAAAAACATGACATTACCCAGAGTGGTTTTATCTTGCTTCCCCACTCAGATGCACAGGCCTGGGCCCCATGAATGCAGGTGCTATGGAACAGTGCCGAGACTGGTGGGTGATGCGGGGCAGGGGCAGGGGGCAGGACGAACCCCACGGGCCACGGGTTTGCTGACCAAGATGTCAGAGCGTTGCTGTCTTGGATTCAAGTGTTGGCCTGGGGCAAGATCTTGCCTGCAGTGAAAAAGAGACATTAGCTGTCTCCACCAGATGATTAGAGTAGTTGGCTAATATCAGTCGTCTACCCTTATGCTTTATAACTGCATCCCATCTATTCTCTTCATAGTCCTTATGATAATTTGTGATTATATATTTATCAGAGATACAGATTACCTTCTTCTTATTATTTATAACCTTGTTAAACATTGTGTTATATATTTGCTTATTTGTGTCCATTTTTCTCACTAGAACATTAACTCCAGTGAAGATGTTATTCTCCAAAGAATACCCAGAATCGGCAATCTGGGATATTTGTTGAGTGAGTTGGTAAACAAACAAACAAAAAGGAATAAATAGTTGAACGTAACTCTCCTCCCTCACTAAGCAATTTTCTAGTCCTGGCAATGTTCTTTTATAGGATAAGACAATCCCCATCACACTGTCAAGAGGGTGTCTGGTATTGCTCATAAAATTTTAGCTTGTGTTCCAGTGAGTGCCTTATTCTTATATGTGGTTTAGTTACCATGGGCCATATGCTCAGGGACAGCCACTCTTTACCTTTGGCCATGGTAAAGAGTGAGTCTCTATCTAGACCGTAAAACCAGCGGTTGGATCCAGGCAGCATCCTTTTTCACTCTTAGGAAAAGGGGCGCCCCCCCCACCTCCAGCTTTATTCCTTACTTCCCGCTTCTTCCAAGCCATCAGCAAAGTCATTGGACTTGACGCTAACACACGGTTTCTTCAGGTTATTAAGTTAAGTAAAATCTGCTGGAGCTAGAAAGATTGTTCTACATCAGCTTTCATCTTTGCTGCTCACCTGGGAAAAGAGTGATTTTCAGCCATCTTGCCTTCTGTGGCATCAGCACGGAACTGTGACTTGAAATACCAAAATGCCACTCGTGTTTAATGCTTCAGGTGCAACAAGCCTGTTCTATTTGGAATCCCCTACAAAGATAGATATTAACTGAGAATTGAAAATGACAGCAGAAGAGATTGACTCAGAATGGCAAAATGAGCCCACGGATCTACTTCCTCTCTTGCTCCAATCCCTTAAAATATCAGAAAATATATTTTTTTAAGAATACCTCTATAACAGTACTAGAAAACAAGAAATAATAGTATCCGAGACCCCAAAATTGTGAGAAGTTCCTGGCAAACTACAGGAAATAGGGGCACATTCAAGGAGACACTGAACTTATAGCAAATTCATTGAAGAACATGAGGGTGTCTCTAGTGGCTTGATTGCATTAATGACCCAAATTCTTCACCCTTTCCTGTACTGCCCTTTGCCATGGGACCTCACAGTTCCTGTCACCACAGAAGTGGAGCCCCTGTCCCAACCCTTGAGTCTGACCGGCCTCATGACATGCTTTGCCCAATAAAATGAGGCAGAAGTGACAATGTATGATTTCGAGCCTGGCCCTGGAGGCCTTATGTGTTTTGCATGTTTCCATTTGCTGCTCTTAAAATTCTGGCATTGCCATGAATGTGCAAATTAGCCTTCTGGGGTATGAGAAACAGGAAATAGGGCGAAGTCTCCCCAGTCATCCCAGCCAATAGCCAGCCAACACCCAGGCATGTGAGTGAGCCATTGTTTTGTGGCTGTCTGTTACACAGCATTATCATGGCAATATATGACTGATACAGACTCCCAGCTGTATTCATGACACCACATTACTGCTTATAATGAGCAATAGGCAGCAACGGTGTTTGACTCCAGAATCAAAGGAACACCTAAACTCAGAAGAAAGGGAACCCATGCCTAAGGGAGGGCTCCTATGTAAGCACAGAAGTCTGAGAAAGACAAAGAACTGTGTTTCAATAACTCTAGACCACAGACCATCTAGAGAGCAGGGGGAGGGAAGGAAAAGGCAGCTGTATTTAACAGGAGAATCAACTGACCTCTCCCTCACCAAGGTTAAGAGAGAGCCCTGCCCTGTTTTAGCCATTGGAGTATGGTAGGAGACTCCAGGCTGCTTGCCTGCTACATTTTCAAGCATCTAAAAATGAGATGCCCCAATCGACACACCCTGCTCTCTTAAGCAGAGCCTGAAAGTAGTCCTTGTATTTGGGAGAGAGACACAGTGCAGAAACAGATGCATGTAATAGCAGAGAAGCTCGCCCAGCTGTCCATACCCATCTACCTCTGTGTTCAGCCATTAATGTAAAGAAACAACCAAGAAATACAGATGTTGAAGAAAATTCCTTGACAAAAAGGAGAAGCGATAAAGAGGAGGCCAACAAATTCTAGAGGAAACAAAGAATTCAATAAAGGAAAGAAATATTGTTTTAAAAACATAATAATATCCTCAGCCAGATCTATTATAATATGACATCCATAACAGAAAGTGGCAAATATGAATAGGAAGCTTCCAGAAATAATAAAGAACCCTTCTCTATATGTAAAAATAAAGCTAATACTGAGGCAACTATGTGGCTCAATCAGTTAAGCACCTGACTCTTGATTTCAGCTGAGGTCATGATCTCTCATGGTTATGGGATTGAGCCCCGAGTCAGGCTCTGTGCTCAGCGTGGAGTCTGCTTGAGATTCTCTCTTTTCCTCTGGGTCTGCCTCTTCCCCTACGCTCACTCTCTCTTTCTCTCTCTCTCAAAATAAAGAAAAACTTTCAAAAAATAAAGCTAGTATTATTTTTTAAAATACAGCACAGAAATAATACTTGTTTTGAATGTATAACAAAACTATTTTCATGGGTGGGAAGAACTGAGAAAAAGTCATGTTTATTTTACTTCTATTTATTTTAGGATTATTTGTATACATGAAAAACTATTACTTGTGACTCTGAAGTGTCATCTTTTTCCCTCCCCCTCTCCCCACCTTCCCCACTTAACCCGTTCATTCTTCATTATAGGCCAGGAGACATGATTACTCTTCTAGAAGACACCAATGAAGACTGGTGGAAAGTAAGTATTTCTCTTTCTTTAAAAAAAAAAAAGAGGGCGCCTGGGTGGCTCAGTTGGTTAAGCGACTGCCTTCGGCTCAGGTCATGATCCTGGAGTCCCGGGATCGAGTCCCGCATCGGGCTCCCTGCTCGGCGGGGAGTTTGCTTCTCCCTCTGACCCTCCCCCCTCTCATGTACTCTCTCTCATTCTCACTCTCTCAAATAAATAAAATCTTTAAAAAAAAAAAAAAAAGAATCCATGGGTAACTGTAATTACAACAAATGCTACAATTGTGGATGCATGCCTCTTTTTTCCTTTCAGGGGAAAATTCAAGACAGGATTGGCTTCTTTCCGGCCAACTTTGTTCAGAGAGTACAACAAAACGAGAAGATTTTTAGATGTGTTAGGACCTTCCTTGGGTGTAAAGAACAGGGGCAGATGACACTGAAAGAGAATCAGGTGAGTAAAGCATGCAAGCCCATACCAGGTACGACCAAAACAGAGAAATAGTCACTAACAAATATAACAATACACATAAATCTGAATGAATGGGGTCGTATTCAAAGTGTTCACTTTGAGAAAAGATAATACTCTGGTGGTATTATGTAGTGTAGTAGAATCTAAACCTGCAAAGCCAGAATGTTAGGAAGCTCCTTTGGTGGTATCTGTTCAAAGGGGAAATGTACATAAAGTTATAGCAGCAAGGTAAGGACATCTATCTGGTCCTGGTCCTTTTCTCTGAGGACCGCTGGTCTCTGATGTGGATTCCTACTCCAGTTTGGGCTCTGTGCTGTTTCCACCAATGCGTGGTTAATTTTTCACAGTTTCTTGGGAATACTTTGTTGTTACTTGCTGAGGATTCCACAGTTCATTGCATTTGCCTCCAGTCACAAAGGCCCTTCTAAGTACGGTCTCCTTGTCCAGACTCTAAGCTTCTGCCTTTTCACTGGAATCTAAGACACCTTCACATTGCTGCATAAAACATAGTCAGGACATAAGTAACCAGAGACTGTCTCACACCAGTGCCCAGATGTCTCCGTACATCTAATCTAGAGGTGTCTGGCGCCATCTTGCTCTAGTGCCATGTTGAATGTGAGGTTCAGCATGCAACGGCAAATAAATGACACTGTCAATTTCCTGAGAAGTGACGTATGAACCCCTTGCACATGTATGTCTTCAAGCTCCGTGCTTCTTGCTCCCTCATCTCACTCCTGGAATATTGAAAGACACAAAAGGACAAGACACGCGGTCCGCTCTTTGTCTTAACTCTGCCTCTCTTTGCCTTCTTTCAGCAGAGAGAGGGCTTCCTACTGCCCCTTCTTCTCTGACTCCAGCTTCCTCATGTCAGATCCTATATCCTCACTATAAAGTATAATAATACTCTAAGACCTCCACGTTTGCTCTTGGTGTATTTGGGGATGATATGAGAAATCAGACATTAGAAATTTCTTCTGTCTCCTAATAAAGTCTCACAATTAACTCTGATTTCCAATTTTGGAAGCCAAAGCCTTGACTTTCTTTCTGTCTCCACTTTTGGTATGATAATTCTAATACTTCCTAAGGCAATTAATGCCTCTGGTTGGAAATGGTGAGGTTCACCCTACAAAGAGGTACAAAATGAAAAACATATTAATAATTTTAATACTATCCCAGGGTGCCTGGGTGGCTCAATCGGTTAAGCTTCTGCCTTCGGCTCAGGTCATGATCTCAGAGTCCTGGAAAAGAGCCCACATCGGGCTCCCTGCTCAGCAGAGAGTCTGCTTCTCCCTTTGATCCTCAGATAAATCTTTAAAAAATGATAATAATTTTAATACTATCCTTGTTCAATAGCATTGCCCAAAACACATCTTAAATGTCATTTTTGTAATTGCCTACAAAGACAGTTTCTAAGTCCCATAAGACTTTATATTACTTTATATTTACATTACTTTATATTTGATTTATAACCTTTAAGAACTGGTTTACCTAACTGGTCAACAATTTTATATGCCACATGGAGTGCCAAATGCTTGATCATCTTCAAACTAACAAGTACACCCCCAAAGAATAATGATTTACCTTTTCTTTATGGCTATTTAAAAGAAAATTCTTTGTATCTAGCCCCTGATTCACAGAGAAGAACAAATTAATACAGTCCTAGATATTGCCACAGTGATAATTATTAAAAGTATCATCATTATTACTTACTATTTATGTCATACATATGTATTTATAAAGTATATATACCTATGACATTTTACGTGAGATCCCACACATGCCCTAAGAATTTTATTGATTAATTCTTCACTATTTATATTTTATAAATGATGAAACAAAGGCTCATAGAGGTTATATGCCTTACTCAAGGGGGCAAAAACCTGGTAAGTATCCAGGCTGGAACTTCCTTTTTTTTTTTTTAAGATTTTATTTATTAGAGAGAGAGAGAAAGAGAACGAGCAGGGAGGAGACAAAGAAGCAGGCTCCCCGCTGAGCGGGGAGCCCGACATGGGGCTCGATCCCAGCACCCTGGGATCATGTCCTGAGCCGAAGGCAGACACTTAACCTACTGAGCCACCCTGGTGCCCTGAGGCTGGAACTTAAACATAGGTCTGCAGACTCCAAGCCAGTGCTTTCCACTGAGCCATGTGCCCTGGACAATGTGGAACCAGCTTTGAGCAGTATAGCATCATTTGCATAGGTTGGCTCCCAGGGAAGGCAAATGTTATAAAGGCAAGTATCTGAGGACCAGAGAGCCCTTTGGGAATAAATTCTTGCTTCTATTAGTGGGTCATCCTTGAATCCAGGCAATGGATTCTCATCAGATGGAGACCCCATCTTTAATGCCACACACATACCCCACACAGCAAACAGGCACTTTTCCCATGCCAGTGCTTCTCCAAATGTACTCAACTATATCTTCCCTGTTCCAAAAACTTGGAAGGTCTTTTGAATGAAATAAATTCAAGAATGATACCCATCTTTATTGGCAAAGTGTTATTAAATAATTTTGCTAGCATGTTTGATTTTTTCCCTCAGAATAATCTTGTGCTTCCCCACTTGAAACTAAACATTGTTTTATGTTATTAATATACAAGTCAGTGAAATCAGAGGCAAATTAAAATTTGCTCAACTTGATCAATTTCTAGAAGCAGAACATCCACTCAGTGACTCTTACCAATTCCTTGGCTGTAGTCCCCAAAATTGTCTTTTCTGTGAATGGGCTCACACCTGCCTTTTCCACTCTCATGGTTGAACTGCCATCTTCCAGGATGGGGGTGGGTAGGGGAGAGGCAAACAATCCAACCTCTTCAATTAGACATGTTCAAGACACAACACAGTATTTCAGCCTAAACCAGGAACCAAATGGATCTGCCCATAATCCTTTAGAAAAGTTCCATAAGCCCTGATATTTCTGAGAGTGTGGTTTGGACCACCTGAATCATAATCACCTGGGAGCTTGTTGAAAACTGGACTCCATCCCAGACCTGCAAAAGCAGAACTTCTCAGGGAAAAAGCAGAGAATCTCTCTCTTTATAAATTCCCCAGGATCAAAGCTAAAGTTTGAGAATGACTTTCACTTCCATTCTCTCACTTTTAAATCCTGTAGTAGTCCTGTGACAACTGAAGGCATTTTTATGTCCAGTTACATATGGATCAACAAAAGGCACTGAGGTCTCTAGCCCTACACAAATTCTCTATTTTCAATCTTTGGCATCAACGTGGCAACCAATTTTGGAAAAATGTCAGCCACTTGAAAGAAAATGTACATTTTAAAGATCTACTATTGAGAAAAATATTTTAAAATTTGGCTCCACTTTAGTGTCCTACTAAACCTTTTAGGCGTAAAATTTCAAAACATGTTGGTCAAAATGAGGAGAGTATAACATAGTAGCAAGAACACAGATTCTAATGTCCTACAGAAATGGATCCATATCCTGTGTGATTTTGGCAAAGTAATCCCTGAATGTCAACATTTTTATCTGTAAAATCGGCACAGTAGCACCTCCCTCTTGACATGGGGTGAGGGTTAAACATGATCCCCTGTGTAAAATGCCAGCACAGTGCCTGGCCATCACCAATGCTTAGCAAGGTCCCCATGCTACCAGCATCATTCAGAGTGAGTTCCAGATTCATCTGCAACGGCCAATGCCACCTGAAATTACCTAGTAAGCATCAGAAAATAGCCAGTATGATATCTGCAACTCTAAAAATATAAAGAGACAAATGCTCTTTAGCAGGGAAATAGAAGAAATTTGATTCTGAAAATAAATGCAATGCATCTCTTTGATCAAATCATATTTCTGCCTCTGGAGTTAATTTGTCTTATAATTATTTTATTATTTTTTTCACAGAGCTCTTATTTCTAAAGAGAATCAAGTAATCCTTTTGTTATGAACACAATTAGGGTTTGCACTAACGCCATAGTATGTGTTTTTCATTTTTAAAATTCAAAAAATGTCCTTATTAAATCGACTTTAAATACCATAGAAGTATTTCTTGAAATTCATCCATAGTTCTGCCATCCCAATAGAACTGTTTTTATTGATTCTTTGTGTTATGTCAAAGCTTTAAAGAAAAATAAGCCAATCATTTTTAAATTACAAAACTAAAATGCATTTATTGTGGAGAAAATTTGAAAAATACAAAAAAAGTATAAAGAAGAAAATAAAGATAGGTAGTTCAAGCATCAAGTTATTATCGACATAAACAATTTGGTATATTTTCTACCAAAATTTTCTTCTAATTAATATTTTGGTGTATCATATTCTATATAGTGTTCTAAGTTTGTTTGTTTTTTTAACTTAGTCACTAAATGTTTCTCAAACCGTTTTTAACAGTTCTGTAACATTTTATCACATACATCAGGGTTTGGCAAACTATGGCGTATTGACCTATGGTCAAATCTGGTCCTGTTTTTAAAACAGAGTTTATTGGAACAGAGCTACATTCATTCATATGTGTATTATCTGAAGCTGCTTTCACACTGGAACAGCTGAGTTGAGTGGTGGCAACAAAGACCCTATGGCCTGCAAAGCCAAAAATATTTACTGTTTAGTCCTTTACAGAAAAAGTTTTTCAACCCCTAGTCTAGATGTACAAGAATGTGCTTCAGTATTCCCCTGTTATTGGATATTCCATTTTAATTTTTTTAACTATTGATAATTGCAGCGAACATGTTTAAACCAAAATCTTTTACCATAATTCTGATTATTTCCATAGGATAGACTTTAGAATTTATAGACAAATAGATAAAAGATTTTTACAGTTATTGATACATATGACCAAATTGCTTCCAAAAAGGTTGTGCCAATTTCTACCCACATTAGCTGTTTATGAGAATACTCAGGTGACCACCACATCCTTGCCAAAATTAAACATTACTATTTTTGATGTCTGTCATTTTGATAGCTCAATAACATTTCTATTAATCTGCATTTCCTGGATGGTTAAGGAAGATGAAGTTTTATCACACATAATCAGACATTTGTAGGTCTTTTATGAATAATCTGTTTATGTAGTTTGCCTATTTTCTTACACTGTTCTCTAGCTTTTAAAAATATTTACATCTGGTCTACCATATGTGGCCAAAATTTCCGCAGTTTATCATTTGCCTTTTTATCTTAATGCTTCTTCCTTTGGGAACTTAATTCTTTGGTTGGATTGGCTCTATTTTACCATATTTCCCCTCTAGTTTTATTTTTTTTAATTTTTATTCTAATTCAATTAATTAACATATAATGTGTTATTGGTTTCAGAGGTACAGGTCTGTGATTCATCACTCTTATATAATACCCAGCGCTCAGTCACATGTACTCCTTAATGTCCATCACCCAGTTATCCCATCCCTCCACCCCCACCCCCAGCAGCCCTCAGTTTGTTTCCTGTGATTAAGAGTCTCTTATGGTTTGTCTCCTTCTCTGGTCTCATCTTGTTTTTTTTTTCCTCTCTTCCCCTGTGATCCCCTATAGTTTTAACCTCTTGATTGCTTTCCACTTCATCACTCTCTACTTCTTCCTGAGAGAACATTTTCAGATAGTGCCCCACTTCCTTTAATATTCTGAAGTTTCAGTACAGTCTTCCACTGCTGCTAACATAGATTGAATTTAATGTGTATTGTCTGTAATGTTTTCTTCTCAAGCAAACCCCTTCCACCCACAGAATGTTTTGATCCTTTCACCTTGTGGTAGGCAGAACAAGAGCCCCATGTCCTCATCCCCAAAACTGAATATGCCTCACATGGCAAGAAGGACTCTGCAGATGTGGTGAAGTTAAGGATCTTGAGATAGAAAATTATTCTGGATTATCCAGGTGAGCCCAGTGTCATCATAGGTCCTTAGAACAGGAAGACAAGAGGGCCAGAGTCAGAGAAGGAAATGTGAGGATAGCAGCTGAGGTCAGAGAGAGAGAGAGATTTAAAGATGCTATGCTGCTAACCTTGCAGATGGAGGAAGGATCCAGGAGCCAGGGAATGCCTCTTAGAAGCTGAAGGTAAGGAAACAGATTCTCTTAGAGCCTCTAGAAGAAATGCAACCCAGCCTTCACCTTGATTTGAGAACTTCTGATCTCCCAGACTGCAAGATAACTTTGTGTTGTTTTAAGCCATCAAATTAGTGGTAAGTTGTTACAGCAACCATAGGACACTAATCCAGATTTCATGCAAAAGGGACTTTGCAGTTGTGATTAAAGTTATGGGCCTTGTGATAGGGAGATGTCCTAGATTGTGTGGACTGGCCAGCTCTAATAACTTGAGCCCTTAAAAGCAGTGAGATATATCCAGCTGGAGTCAGAAAGAGATAGCAGCAGAGGGCAGAAGAGAGATGAGGCAGAGAGGTAGGTTGGAGAGAGATTAAATGTGAGAAGGACTCACCCCACACTTACAGGATCTGAAGATACAGGAAGGGGCCACAAGTCAAGGACTGCAAGCAGCCTCTAGAAGTTGAGGAGGATCCCTGACTGACAGCCAGCAAGGAAACCGGGACTCAGTCCTACAACCTCAAGGAACTGGATTTAGCAACAGCCTAAATGAACCTGGAATTAATCCTCTCTTAGAGAAGTGGAAGGAAGGAAGGAAAAGAATAGGGCCCTGTTGACTCCTTGATTTTAGCCTTATGAACCCCAAAGCAGAGAAAACTAGCCAAGCCCACCAGACATCAGACCTACAGAAATGTAATAAATTGGGTTGTTTAAAGCCACTGAATTGTGGTAATTTGTTAAAACAGCAAGAATGAACTAATACACATCTCAGGTTACTCAAATTGAGTCAATCTCATAAGGTAGATTTTACTCACATAATGAGAGGTCTGGATACAGGGAAGTACTGGGATTCATAATTCAGCAGCTTGATTCCATGGTCAGGGATCTAGATCCTTCCACCCTTATGCTTTGCCATCCTTGAAATATTAGCCTCCTTTTCTAGTGATCACAGATGGCTGCAGCCACTCCAAGAATCCCTTCCAGATGAAGAAAGAAATTTTTTTCTTAATGTATCTCTTTTAAGAGGAAAACAGACTTTCCCAGAAGTCCCCTAGAAGATATTCCATCCTGTTTCATTAGCTAGAACTGAGTCCCATGGGAATCACTAGCAAGGAGAATCAAAACAGACTTGAGACAGTTAGGATTCTCCTGAGTCATGTAGGGTAGGGATGGACAACTGAGCAAAAGTCCAGGCTCTGCTGCATGGGAAAAGAACAGATTATGACCATTGATATCAACCGGCAGTGTCTGCCACAAGTGATTTACTTATCCTAGAACAAAGAGTAGATTGGTGCAGAGCGGAGGATTCCCAGCTGAAAGATGAGTGGATCAGAGTGAGTCCAACTCAGCGTGCACTCATGGGTTTTCAGGTATCCTCAGCTAGAGGAGCAGGTAATTATGCATGGCTTTTATGCTAACTTCTGTTATCTGAGAGGCGTTTATCCAATGTTGGTCTGCTGGGTCAAGTTAGGATTTTCCACTGTCATTGCCATTGCCATTGCTTTTTTCCCAACATTCTCAACTCCTGGAACACATGCAAAGCTACCTCCTCCTTCATGCAAGATCCCATGGTCTTTCTGTCTCCATTCCCACCCGCTGTTTTATTTGCTGAGACCTTACCTCCCAGGAGACACTGGTGCCACCTAATGTGCCCCTACTTCCTGTCGTTTCCTCTTTTTGGAGGACCACAGTTTCCCAATAAATGTAGAAAGAGAGGCATTGATTAGGAGGAGGGTAGTGTAAGATGGAAAAGGTGTATTTTGACTATATTAGAAAGTAGAGCCCGTAGTAAGAGAGAAGTGACTGCCCAGCTTTCTACTCAGAGCAGTTGTGGAATCTCTGCGCCTGGGGCAGACTTTGGATGAGGAGCTGTGTTTTAGGCTGGAAGATTCATCCTAGATCCATCAGTACAACTTGCTTCAGGCATCAATTGAGTTGAGCTCCAGTGGTTGTAGGGAAGTGCCTGTCAGCCTCCGGAATGGCTGCCAGTCCCAGTGCTCAGTGTTAGAACATTCAACCTCCCCACCCCCTATATTTTCATAGGTAGTTTGAGGGAAGACAGATCAGAACGCTAGGCAAGAAATCTTTTCAAATAAAATGACTGCTCATCTAGTTTAAGTGGCAGCCCATTTGAATGTTAATGAGTTTGGAGGCAAGGCCTGGGAGACCTTAGATGTTATTAGCATATGTGCTCCCAAAAGTGGGTTAGACTATAGGGATTAAGCCAGGTAGGAAGGACCAGGAAGAGACTGAGCCAAGAGGGGCACTTAACTGGCAGGGAGCAGAATTTGGGGCAACATAGGAGAAGCAGAGGGCTGGGGAGTAGGTCAGCAACCAGATATCAAGTGGAGACAAGAATGGGGAAAATCTGGTCCACTCCTATAGTCCTGAAGAACTAGGGGGAGTGAGAGCAGGAGGGTGGGTAAAGCCATAAATGCAGAAACCAGAGCAGAAACATGTGGGATTGGGGTTATCATTAATAACAAATACTAAGTGGGATGCCTGGGTGGCTCAATCAGGATTGAGTGGCTGACTCTTGGTTTTGGCTCAGGTCATGATCTCAGGATCCTGGGATTGGAGCCCCTACTAGAGCTCCACGCTCAGTGGGGAGTCGCCTTCAGGGTAGGATTCTCTTTCTCCCTTTGCTGTCCCCCCTCCCTGCAAGTGCATGTGTGCTCTCTCTCTCTCTCTCTCAAAAAAAAAAAAAAGACACTAAGTCTGAGTGATGCCCTGGGGCTGGCAGGAGTCAAGCTGGATGGCTAGGTAAGCACTAGGCTGCTGGAGGTGCTGTGTCGAGTATGGTGGGTGCTGTTGCTGCTGTTCTGTGTATGCTGCACCCGCCTCAGTCCTGAGATGCCCAGGCCATCCCTGCTGCACACATGATGTCCCCCAGGCAGTCTGCAACACTGTCAGCAAGCAGGGTGGACAGGCCAGGATTTGTCAGCAGTAGGAAGGAAATCAGTCTAGTCTTCAGAAGTCTGGCTGTCCAGAGAGCAAGAGAGGAAGGAAGGAAGAGAGGGAGAGAGGGAGGCAGGGAGAGAGGGAAGAAGGCCATCAGGTAACAAGAGAAGAAGGGAGAGGAGAGGACAGGAGAGGAAAAAAAACCAGTTTATATATATCTGGCCATCTCCTTCCTCCACTTAAAATCCTCTAACACCCAACTGTTGGTTAGTACTAGTAGTCATCTCTGCCTTTTTCCCCACACTGCAGAGCCCTGATTTTTGTTCTCTTGTCCATGTCTACCTTCCATGACTCAGGTGAATCCTAATTGAATTGATCCTTGCTGGTAATGATTTCAGTAGTTGGCCAGTGCCCCAGTTCCAGTCAATGAGATAGGTCAGAAGGTCAGCAAAGGGACCCTCTCCCTCATGAGTTCAGAAACTCATTCAAAAATTGTTAATGATTTGGGGCGCCTGGGTGGCTCAGTCGTTAAGCATCTGCCTTCGGCTCAGGTCATGGTCCCAGGGTCCTGGGATGGAGCCCCGCATCGGGCTCCCTGCACAGTGGGAAGCCTGCTTCTCCCTCTGCCACTCCCCCTGCTTGTGTTCCCTCTCTTGCTGTGTCTCTCTCGGTCAAATAAATAAATAAAAAATCTTTTTTAAAAAATTGTTAATGATTTATATAGTCAGCTTATTAAATGTTGTTCACTAAATAATCAGTGATTAAAACACACAAGGCCCTTGTGCTCATCACACATGTCTGTTCTCCCAGTTCTCCCCAATAAGCTCCATGAAAGCAGAGATCTGCCTTTTTTTCCCCAGCTTCTGGAGTGGTAGCTAGCACACAGTAAGCACTCAATAAAAACTTGAAGAATGAATGAATGAGCAAATGAATGAATGAATGAGCGCAGAAAGTGGGGAATTAAGGGACTCAGACATTGGGGGCATCTCTCACGTGGCCTGGCCAGTAAAACATTTGCTGGGATAATCAACTGTCTACTTTGTCTGGGACTGAGAAATTTCCTGAGATGTAGGACGTTCAGTGCAAAGACTGAGAAAGTCCCAGGCAAACCAAGACAAGTTGGTTACCCTATTCATGACCCTCCAAAGCAAAGGAGTTCCTCTGATTCTCCCTCACCTCCCACCCTTCTCTACCCATAATCTTCTGGGTTCATCTTTCCATTCCACCTCAAAATGAAAGGAAATTTTTCCAACCTGGTTATTGCTTCCTAAAATGGCAGGTTCTCAAGCCTGATGAGCTATCTATTTGTACCATCAGAATTTTAAATCCTAGACCCTTCATTTCTGGGAAGAGTACAGGCCTATTTTCAACCTTTTGTATTCATCTTTTTCAACTTCCTTTAGCTTCCTCATCTCTTTACCCTTTGTCTGTTCCCAAGACTGTCCAAGCAGTGCATGGTGGGTACAGAACTCCTCGTCCTTTGGAAGGTCTCCCCAAATCAAATCACTATAGGGATGCCAACTAGGAGGTGCAGAACAAGTCAGTACATGCAACAAAGCATGAACATTTGTGCATCTTAGCCTCCTATTTTTGAGACACCTGCCAACAACTCTTCCATTGCCTCTACCAAGCACTTTTTCTCTTCTACAATGAAATCTTTAGAGAGAAAAAGGGAAAATATAGGTTTGGAGTGTATATGGACATGCATCTAAACTGTCAGTGGGCTCTTACTAGACAAACTGAAATTTACTGTTAATGTAAACCAGGAAAACTCTGAAAATGACCAAAAAAGCTAATGGAGACCCAAACTGCAATCATTTTTTTGTTTGTTCTATGGCTTGGGGTAATGGTGTAAGGCTCTGAGCTCTTGCCAGAATTTCAGTTTTCTGATTCCTTGCCCAAGTGTTCTCTGTATTCAACGTCAACATGATACAACATCTATGTGTATATATGTCAGTAAATTATTTTCATATTCATTTCTCTATTTAAATATTTCAATTGGACATTTTTTAAATAAGCATCTAGAACAAATCTGCACAAGGGAACAGGTGTAAAGTTTTTTACTGATGCAGATTGGTTGGACTATTTAGTAAGGATTGTTGAATTTGGGGCATATTTCAATAAGGAAGAAATTCAGTCTTTGACAGGTTTTAAAGGTAAATCCTGCTCTCAAGGCATTTTTATGGGTTCTTCTATGACCTATACTGGGCATTTTTATGGGTTCTTCTACAACCTGCCTATCACTAGGATCCTTTGTGGTGTTCCTGGCATGCACAGTGACAGGGATGCCAACTAGGAGGTGCAGAACAAGTCAGTACATTGGCCAGTGCCCCAGTTCCTTTGAAAATGAGGTGGTTCACCCTCCTTTTGGCAGCCACCTTACCCATCAGGCTCTAGCAGGATCTAACATGGCCCCAAGGCTGTTTCTTTCCCACAGCTCACCTCTGGCCTTTGGGAAACAGTCAACACATCTGTTTTTACAAATTAACTCCTCTTTACTTCCCTGTGTGAGCCTCTTTCCAGTCAAGTTTATCACAGTTAAGTTTCTGAAACATGAACCAGAAACCAGTCCGTTGTATGTCCCAAACCCCAGGAGTCACAAATGAAGCTCTTTAAGTGTCCTGTTAAAGCCCCTTATTCCATGTGATATGGTTTCTGTTGATGCTCTGCCCACATCCCCTTCACTAGGTGGGTACACCCATCTCCTGGTTGCTGTGTCAGTAACAACTCACAGCTGCCCCTTACCCAGCTAATGCCCCTCCAAGGACCAAGAGCTGCCTCACCTGACAGGTCACACCTCTCACACCCACGTTAGCCAGTGGCCGATGACTGACATGGGGCCCAAGAGGCCAGACCCCTTGCCTCGAGGTGGGACCACTCCACGGGGTACTTCATGCTCCAGAGCTCCCTGTGGGATCAGGCTGAAGCTCATCTCCAGCTGAGACCTCACCCTTGCTCAGCTCCTTCCCCTATCCCCCATGCTTCTCTCACTTCCCACCTCCTGAGAGCATGCCCTCAACAAGCCACTTCACAAGGATTCATGTCTCAGGCTCTGTTTCTAGGGAATCCAACCTAAGACATAACCTACCATCCATGGAAGCAGGTTGAGTGGGTGAAACTCACAACACCCTATCAGCTATTTGCAAAAACCATATGTCCATCTGACCATATCCACACTTCATGCCCTTCAGTGGTAAGTGGCAGTGATAAGTGACAAGGGTATCCAAATAGATTTTAACCACTTTCTTGTTAAATCCAGCACAGGTGGGCGAGGGGAGATGGTAGCATCTGTTTGCTTTGCTAGGGGCCAGGAATGGAATAATTTCCTTTGACTTCCTGATACGATATATATAAACTTCCAAGCACATGACAGGAGCCAGCTATTCATCTGGATCTTTAAAATAATATATTGAGGACTCATTGCATGCCACATGCTAAGTTCTCTGGTAAGCATTATATCATTCTGTCCTCATAGGGATTCTTCAGGGGGACACAATATGATTAATCCTATTTTATTGATCTTCATTCATAAAACTTCATTCATAAAACTCAGAAAACATTCAGCACCTAGGCCTAGTTCCAAACCGAGGTTCTGCCTAATATTTATTCAACCTTTCTCTTACAGAGCCAGTCTCCCCCCTCCCTTCCCCACCTGAAACTGCTCTCCCTTTTCCAATTTGGTGCTCCTGGCCTCAGTCCACAGTGATTCAAGAGCTCCTAATTTCTTCCTTGTTGACACTTTGATGTTTTCTTCCTTGGCATTCAGATCTGCGTGACTTCCGAAGAGGAGCAGGATGGCTTTATCAGAGTCCTCAGTGGAAAGAAGAGAGGCCTCGTCCCCCTGGATGTCTTAGAAAACATCTGATTGCTGGCCCTTCCTGCCTTTGCAGTGGCCAGGCTCCGCTGCGATGCCTCATCTCACACTGTGTCCACGCAGAGGAGCTGCCGCACTGACCCGCCCCCCCCTCCCCCCGGGAAACAGTGAGACAAGACTCACGGATCTGAGACTGGGGTACCAGCCACAAGACAGAGGCCCCATCTCACAGCATTGCCGGGCTGCCCACGGTGGGGGCGGGGCTGAGAGAGCTGAGTGCCGTGCAGGTGGTGGTGGCGGCAGGGCGGTAGCCACAGCTGTCCCTGAGGACCCACCTCATCCCTGTCCATGTGATGTAAGTTAGCCCACTGGAGTGTGGCGTGGGCCCAGTGCGAGGCTCGGATCCCCACAGCCAAGTGTGATTCTGGTTCCAGACGCGTGTCCCCAATGCTGGCCCATCCGCATCATCACATTTGCCGTCTCTCTGCAGAGCATCAGGAAGTCCTGCTTCCCAGCCCCCAACATGCGAGGGCTCCCCGCAGACCCCTCACTTTGTGATTGCGCTGTCTCTTCTGTCCTCCGAGTGAGTCCTAGGGGTGCTGTGAGATGTGAGGACTGAGCTGGTGGCACCAGCTGCTATTCTAATTACCGACAGAGGTGCCAGAGGACATGAGGCACTGATACAGAGGGCAAAGTAGGAGTAGGTGGGGCAGAGAGCCTGATTTATTGAAGATTATGCAGCCCCTTCAGTTAGGAAAGCATTTCTCTGCGGAGATGAACCTGGGAAAGAAAATGGGGCAAGAAGTCCCAGCAAAGAGCCCATTTCATTTCACGTCCTCTGTACTAGGGGCAGCATTTTCCCTCATGCCATCCTGGAGGAACCCCTTTTGGAGGCTGAGCCCACCCTGGAGAGAACTAGGAACATGGAGGAGAACCAATAGCATCTTAGGAGAAAAGTAGCCAAATCAAAATCCATTCTTCTCTAGGGCAGTATATTATACCCTAGCAGATGTAAAATGGAAACAAATCCTTAATGCTTCATCCCTCAGAAAGTAGAGGAACTTGGGTCCTATTTAGCATCAAGTAGGAGAGTCTCTCTTACTCTATACTTGTACTAATGTTTACAAGCATTCGATATACTGTGATGCCTCCCTCCGCAAGCCTCCTCCTAGCATTCAAACTTGCATCTGATTACTTAGTCATTAATATGGTTAAACTTCAATTCATAATGACCTTGGGATCAATGTCAGCTCAATTTATTTTGTTACAGAGCAATAAAAGCATTAGAACAACTGGTTTTTAAAAGACTTAAGTGGGTACATCTTATGCATGTAAGCATTACTTCCCAAACCCTAGTGTCATTAATCTCCATTTATTTCTTTTGTTACTGCTCAGCATGATGTTGGGAGCTGAGAGGGGATGGCTGCTGGTTTCACAGTAGTTTGGTTGCCTTACTATCATTTTAAAGCCAGCATCCAGAATTTTCTCCCTCTCCAGTACAACCTGCAAAACTGAGTGTACAGAGTCAAGATGGGTTCTCCGAGAACCAGGGTGGATAATATGACTGCCATTCTCTAAAATGGAATGCCAGAGTACAAACACTCTCTGCCTCTAACTGAGTAGTCCATTGAATAAAGACAACACAGTGGCTGGAAGGAGCATAGAAAACGTGTGTCCTGATCTTTCTGGTGGAGTATCCACTGAAGTTTTTGGGTACAGTGGCGTCATATCCTAGACAAATTTAACTTGCATTACAAAATCAGTTTGCCTTTGGAAACCGAATAGAAGGAGGCTGCTGTAGCCAGCCCCCAAGGTGGTCCCCCAGTGCTCCCCCGCATCCTGATATTCTCGCCTTTGTGTGGCCCACTCCCACATTGAATCAGGACCGATCTTATGTGACCAATAAAATACAGCAGAAGTCCTACCACATGACATCTGAAGCTAGGCAAAAGAAGTCCTTGCAACTTCTGTCTTGCTCTCTGGGAACACTCACCGTTGGAACCCTGAGCCACCATGTAAGTTTATCTACTTTGAGGCCACCGTGTGGGGGAGGCCCAGTGGACAGACCATATGTGTCTGCAGCTGGGATTCCAGACATCAGCAGCCATCCCTTCTCAAGTGATAGATTTATGAACAAAATAAATACGATTTGGTGGTTTTTAAGTCACTACGTTTTGGAGTGATTTGTTTTACAGAAATAGATATCTAGAACAGGGACTCGTAATTTGAGCCAATGTTAGAAAGAAGAAAAAACACACATCCTGCACAAGGAGGCCCAGAATTTTTACAAACATCAAGTACTGGTGGACAGTGAACCCTCCCAATGCAAGATATCTGGTGTTCCTTAAAGATCTGGAGTCTTGCAGATATCAGAGAAAAAGCTACTCTTCAATGCAGATTGCCACGGATATTCACACACACACATATACATACCCAGACTTTAGGAGCCACAGCATTTATTCTCCTCCCGCCTGTCTGCAGAAATGGCAAGAACAAGGACAGCTGTGACCTACCAAAGTCCTGAAGGTCTCCAAGATTCAAGAAATGGCGGGGAGAAGATCCACCGTTTGGGAATGGGAGTGAGATGAAGGCCTCAAGAGACAGATTCTGGAGAGGGAGAGGGTTGGAGAGGAAGTGCTAATACGAAGGGAAAAAAGGGGGGCCTGAGGGGATATTCTTCATAGTGTGAGAGAACAGCCTTGTGCCCCCTCACCTCCTGCCCCTGCCTGCAGCTAAGGGAGGGCATATATCTAACTGGAACAGGGATGCTCTGCCCTGTACTCCATTACCAGTGCTATAGGACTTGGATTCTATAGAGGTGAATTTGAAGTGAAGAACTGATTAAACCTTCCTCAGGACTTCAGGATGTAAAGAATAGAACTTCTTTTTACCCCATCACCAGCAGACAACTGAGACTCCTTTAATGTGGGCTATGGGCTACAAAGAGAGCCCATGTGTAGATGTCCAACTGACTACTAGTAGGGTTGATTTCACAGACCACCTCCTTCCTCACCTCTACACACCAAATACACACATACACACGCTCCTGTCAGGAAGAAGAGTCCAGCATCTGGGTCATATATTTAAAGCAACCAATGAGATGGTACATGGTAGGCACTTTTTAGAGTTAGTGTTCTTCACTATTAAAGGGGGAAAAATAAAATCAGGGGGAAGGTCATGGTACTTGTAAATAGTCTGGTGTCAAGTACTGCTAAAACGTAAAAAAGCAGCAAGGAGGCCCAAAAGCCAGTCGAGTTCTCTGAAAAGGGTCAGGAAGGAAACCTACTGGTTGACCTTAGCCTAGAACCAGGTGCAGGCAGCTGTAAAAAAGTGTTGTGTGCTCAACTAGCTTAGATTTAAATAAAATAAACCAGGCTTCTTTACTCAGGATTTCCCAGAGCCTTTAATTTCTTAATTTTCACAGTAAATCTATAAAAGGGGATTTAGACCCATGGAACACCTATTAGGATCAACTAGTCTATTCCAAGGCACATAGTTCAGAAAATGCTGTGGTAGAGAATTCTCATATAATATTGGATCCATCTAATACCCTCTCTCTCTTCCTACATCTCACTAAGATACCCATGAATTACTGAAAAGGACAAAAGTACATAATCATAGTAAAAATGGAGGCTGAAAGACAATCTACTCTGGAATCAGTATTTAGGGAGTAGGAGAAAGTGGGATCTGTGTCCCCAGTGGGTGAAAAGCTCAGGAAGAAGAGTAACTTTCTCATGCTCTAATGGCTTTAGCAAATACTGAGCAGTAGGGCGTAGGCTGGTATAAATCTGGGAGTAAAAGAGAGTTCAGCATTGCCCAAAATAGCCTCCCCAGGAAACTGAGTGAGCAGGTGTGTTCCACAGCTTTAACACAAAACAAAAATCCTTACGAACAACTCGGACCAAAAAAAAATTAAAACTGGTTTAATGATATCCCTTAACGGTGTCTTAGATTTTGCTCAGTTGCAATTCTTTTGTGTGTTTTGTAGAACACCTGGTGTTTTTGACCCTTAGAATATATTTTCTTTTCCTTAGCTTCCAATAAGGAGTTTTAAATAGTCCTCAATCTTCCCCTGGGTAATAGAAATGTAACTGTACCTCAAAACAGTAACAAGATAATAGCAATTTATTTTATAGTTCCTTTTTAAAAATGAAAAAGTAGTAGGCTTTTTTATCATCTCACCATTAAGTTTAAACAGCTGTCAAACATCTTCCCTGTGTTCATGGAAGTCAGGATGTACTGAAATCCTGAAAATACACCCTGGAAAAATACAATACCTATTTCCAAGAAAAATGGTGGATCCTCTTTAGATTTCCTCCACTGGCCTCATTTCCTCAGGTTCTCAGGTTACACCTGACCCCATCTGTTTTTATGCATGGCAATATTTTTCTTTATCTTCTCCTTTTAAACAAGTTTCCTAAAAATTGTTTTCTTAGTTTACTTTCATTCTTTACTAAGGCAAAAAAAAAAAATCATCCAAGGTTATGACTTTTCCTCTGAGTTCAGCTTTGACCATATGAAAGTGTTCCCATTTCCATTCATTTCTAAATACTCTGTAATTAGAGTTTTGATTTTCCCATAGATTTTTATTTTGTGTGTGTATATGTGTGTGTGATTAGAACCATTGTGCATTGTGGTCAGAAAATATGATCCACAGGGTTTCTGCTTTGAGGAAATTAATTGGCATTTTGTGCTCTAATATATGACTAATCTTTAGAAATGTCCAATGGATGCTGGTAAAAAAAAGAGAACTCATGTCTATAGTATATAAAGTTTAATATGTATCTGCTAAATAAACAAAGTGTTCAGGTCATCTGTGTTCTCATTTATGATTACTAATGTGCTCTTTCAAAGACACGGAAGTCAAGAGTAAACAACAGTGGACTGAAATAAGTGACATCTTGCAAGGATCTCCAATTGCTTGGTTGGTGCCAGCCCTTGGAGGGAGGAAATGCTCTTCACCACAGCTTCCCCTTTTACATTTAGGTTGAATCACTAATGTCAGTTCTTAAGTAAACATTCTCTTTAACTCCCTGGAGGAAACTGTAAAGGACCCACTTTTAAGTGAAGAGGTTCCAAAAATATTCTCAGAAAACTTTAATATTGGGTCAGGGAATTTTGAAAGAAAAAATTACAGTGAAATCAACAATCACCGTTGGGCTAAGACCTCATCACAGCTCCAGTGTGTGCCACCCACAAGACTGGGAATGGTGGAAATAACATCATAAACTGATGAAATGTATTCATACCTAAGAGTCTAAATCTCAACATGGTGAATCACAAGCTGCTGGTATCAAACATGGATGTTTCTTTGGTCATTAGATGCTTGTCATTTTTACAGTGAACTCAACAAATACTTGTTGGAGTCTACTGGGAATGACTGTCATCAAACAATAATACTGAAAATGTATACTTAGTGCTATAATAGAGAAACAACAGTGAACCACAAGAATATGCTAGAATTATGCTGCTTCCATTAGGAACAGGGTCTACAAAAGTTCAAACCTCTCATGCCAAAAACGTTCTGGCTTTCCAAAAGGCAATTTTAGACTGAATGTGGTAAAGCTGCTTTTTGGGTATCTTTTTTATAATTTACCAACACTGGAAGCACTCTAGTTTCATTAGAATTTATGGATGATGAAGGAGGATATTTTGTGGAGATAAGTTGTGTTAACCTTAAAAAATAAAACTACCAGTTATTTTACCATCAAAAATGGATTTATTCAGGAAGAGCAGAGAATTGCAATCCCAGATAAGCAAGCTATAGCACAAAGGAGAAGACTGCTCTTTTATAGAGGAAAAGGGGAGGGGCAGTTGGGGAGGCTGTAATAAACAAAAAGTCCATTGGAGGAAACTGGGAGTCCTAAGTATAGTGGCTTTTCATTGGCTGTCTATCATCATGACTGTCTCTAATTAGCTGAACCACTGCTACCAAGGGTGGAGGAAGCCTGCCTTCCTCCTGCTGGGATACTACGGTAGCATCCAGGTGCAAGATTCTGGCTCTTCCTGTTTGGTCTGCAATTGATGAGGAGTGTAGGGCATGACAACTTTCCCTGATGACCTCCCAACACCATTCTAAATAAGATTTCCTTTTACTAATTTTCTCAGGTGAAGCAATATTTTGTAAAAGTGAGCCAGTTCTTCAGCAGGGTGCTCTAGTGTTGAGTGTTTGTGCAATATTAGCAGTATTAGTAGGAGATTGGGTGGGAGATAGAGGAGCTGGTGAGGAGGAGGGGATAGGGTTAGGTGAGCCCATGGTGTGGTGATAGAAGGAGAAGGCTGCTTACTTATCTATGCCAACTCTTATTCCAAAGAGCATTTAGGTTCTTGAGCTCATCTCCAGAGAAATGCCCCAAGGAGAGAAAGCCATCTGGTAAGACCTCATTCATCCCACATCAATCTTGATGTCTAGGACCCTAGAAAAATAATTCAGAGAATAATAAAGTTTAAAACATCTTCAAAATGGAAACACAATAGAGACTTCTTCACAATAGGGGAAACAAGGATTTTTTTTAAATCACAGATCCTGTAATTTGGGCCAGATTCCTACCTTATACATGATGAACCTCACAAGAGCCTTCCTGCTATAGAAAGACCATGAAATTTCTCACCCTAGTGCTGTAGTTGCTTTTCCTTTCTTCAATCACAGGAAAAAAAGGTAAAATCTTAAGTATTCAGAAATTAATTTTATAGAATCCATAACTCTTACAGACATGTGATATTAAAACCATAAAATTCAATGCAATGAAGCAGTGCAAGGCAAATCTTCTTGAGCCAGTGCTGGAAATAAAGAAATCCATGGGCTCTGGGGACCAGTAAATGTTACTTGTACCCAGGAGGATCACCATTCGAGGAGTATCATGAACTCTCAGCAAAGGGTATTGGGTCAGTGAGTGTGCCAGGACTTGGGCAGAAGGGAAGGGGCAGGAAGCAGATGAGATTCCAGTTGGGGCACTCCGTAGGGTGGGGATGGAGCAGCAGCAGGCTCTAAAGGATCACTAGCAAAGTAGCAGGTCCTTGCAGGCTATGTTTCTCAGAACTCTGGGGGGAGATCTGTGTTGGCAAAGGGAAGAAATTCTTTACAAGCCCTAGGAGTGTGAGACCCTCAGGAATGAGCTGAAGTCACAACAGATTGATATTAACCTGACTTTTAGAAAGAGTAGATCCTGATATCTACAGAGCTTTACTTTTGCCCCTGGAGCCTGCAAGCTGGACCCCCAGGGAGCCTCCTTGAACTTTAGAAAAGAACCCTTGGGCCCTACTCCAATGAGACCCATTGAGGACTTTTAACGTCCACACTGTAAAATAATAACTTTGTATTGCTTAGGCCACTAAGTTTGCATCACTTGTTCCAGCACCAATAGAAACATATGGCATCGCACCACCTCTTGGGAAGGTGGAGAGAGAATGGGGGAAATCTAACTGAATGTCATTGTTGCACCTTAAGAACATGGCCAAGGAGAACCAAAGCCTGCAAACACAGATTAGGAACAAAGAAAGAGCTCCCAAAACTCAGAAAAAGCCAACCAAAGAGAATAGGAAAAATGCAATAGTAAGGTAGTAATATGCAACCAGTGTGGGAAGCTATTATTTCCTTTCCTGGATAGTAATAGACCAATTAGCCTCTGAGGATGAGAAAAGTAAGAAAGATGTCTTAGTTTGGCCAGTAAGAGTACATCCAAGAGTGTGTGCACACACACAAACACACACACATTCTCAGATTTAATTAATATTATGCTGTGATACAGATTTTTTTTAAATTTTATTTATTTATTTGAGAGAGAGAATGAGAGAGAGAGCACATGAGAGGGGGGAGGGTCAGAGGGAGAAGCAGACTCCCTGCTGAGCAGGGAGCCCAATGTGGGACTCGATCCCGGGACTCCAGGATCATGACCTGAGCCGAAGGCAGTTGCTCAACCAACTGAGCCACCCAGGCGCCCTATGCTATGATACAGATTTAAGCAGTTATATGTTCTTTGATTCAGCTCGTTGGTTTCAAAGCTTTCCCTTACCAGTTTTATTCACATGAAGCAGAGTCTCATTGTCCAGGTCTCTGGAAGGAGCCCCCCTGGACCTCTCTTTTCTTGCAGCTGGCTTCAATCCCTTCTTCCTCCACTGTCCCCATCACCATCACCACCCAAGACCCGTCCTACTAGAAAAAAATCCAGCCTCCTTAAGAAAATAACAACTCTCTTGTATATTGTAAATTTCATAGCCACCAGAGATGAATGTAAAAGATTTTTCCCCCCTCCCAATTTCTATTTCTCCCAGAGGGGAAGGGTGGATTTTGGTTTCAGTGACCTCGGCTTTGTGTGATAAGGAGGTAACAAGAGCAAAGGTGAGCTCCAGTGCCATGATAAGGAGATGGTTAGATGTTGGGAACTCCACTCCTGGCTCTAATTTGTTTTTCAAATGCACTTTATATTTCAAGACAGATCAATCTTGAATGCAGTAATAAGTAATTTATAAAGCACGGGGAAAGGAGATGTCTAATCAAAAATGGATTGTGGAAAATAAGAATATAACACAACTGGGGTGAGTCAGGCAGATGAAGAAACCCTGGGAGGGTTATGAGACATCATAAAATGTGGGTGATATCAATATTCTGTAAGGGTTGGGGTAAAAACAGAATTGGTACTGGGAGAGGTGAAATGGAAGGGAAGACACTCCTAGGAGCAAGAGAGGGGGGCAGGCTACAGATGAGGGAGACCCATGTCTGAGTGGCAGAGCCTGTAGCCATATAGGGCAATGACAAGGGACCCGTGGCAGTGCAACAAGGTCAGCCAGCCTGCTTGGCAGCCTCATCCTGGCACTGTGTGCTCAACAGCTCCCCCACCATTGCAAAGGCTTTTTTGGTGGTGGTTCTTCTTCAGAGGCAATCTCAAAGCCAGAATCATCTTCCTAACGCATCACTTTGATCCTGTTGCTTCCCCACTCAAAACCCTCCAGTGGCTCCCCGCCCCTCCCCATCCCCCCATCCCGGTCTACAGAAGCAAGTGCAGCCCCTACAGTGGAGTCTTCTCTGATGACCCCAGACCAACCTCAGTACCCCTGAAACTACACAGCCTTGACCAGATCCACTCAATTGGCATCTGTCATTTCTTGTCCAACCGCTGGCAATTTTTAAGGTTTATTTCAGTAAATAGACTCTACACTCCTTGAGGGCAGAATGCTAGGCTGGATCACCCTGGAGAAGGAAAACACTCTCTTTGTGATAAGTTCAGAGTACCATGGAGTCATTTCTCATCCCCAGCCCCGTGGGCCATGACCAGCACACCATTCCACCTCTTAGCACATCAGGGTCATGGCACTGGATAACCATGACCTCTGCTATAACAGATTGGATCAGTCAGCAAAGCCCACCAAGATAGAGATCAAATTCGAGACTTGGACTAGAGCTTGGGTTTTGTCCTGTCCCTTGGCAGGGAATGCAGCTGCAGTCTCAGTCACAAGGTAAGGGTGTGATGTTGCAGATCCATCATCACCTCCTGAGAAACAACTTAAAGAGCACTTGATGACAGGGCTGCCTCCACAAGGCCCCTTTGTGCATCTAGTGTCCTCCACCTCCATCACGTTTCAAGACAACTCAGGTTGTGGGGCAATGAGGGGAAAGAATAGGAATTGTTTGGATTTTATGATTTTTAAGTCTCAAGTTATGAGTGATGTTAATAGCAAAGTGTATTGAGTAAGTCTGTGTCTTAGATTAATGGTAAGACTTGCATTAGTGCCCAGAAGGAGAAACTGTGAGCCTTTCACCCAGATGTTCCCACAAATTGTCCCAGGCCTCATGCAGTGTCGTGACAGGTAGCGGCTCTGCACTCAGACTAGCTGTGTTCCCATCTGGCTCAGCACCTGCCAGTTGCGTGAACTTACAGCCCATTTCCTCAGTTGTAAAATAAATACCAAATAATGCCCATCTCATTTAGACTGTTTAGAGAATTAAATAGGAAGATCTTAGCACAGGTTATGGTACATAGTAAATACTCAGTAAAATGTATCTATAAATATACATCACGTATGTAGTGAGGATAACCTCCTTGAATCTACTACACATTTAATTGATTGCTCTCTGGCTCTCTATGCCTTCCCAAAACTTCCTACCTCATCTGCTTTATAAACTAGATGCTTACATGTCCTTCTCTCTGACTAGATTATAAGCAACTTAGGGGAAGGGACTGATTTTTCTCACACTTTCAGCAACACACAATGTGAAATGTCCAGCTGAATCTCTTTTCCTTGCACCTGAGACAGTTCTCTACATATAGTGAATGATCAATAACTGTTTTTCAGGTTAAACTGAATTTGTCTCCAAAACAGAGGTGCTCTCTGAGGTCTTTTCAACCGTTGAAACCTATAAAGGGTTACTAGGGAGTCTCAAGTCCATGGCCCAGAAAAGTCTAAAGCCTCCATTACCAGGAATATAACTGGTACAGCTACATTGAAAAACAATATGGAGGTTCCTCAAAAAATTAAAAATAGAACTACCATATATGATCCAGCAATCCCACTTCTGGGTATAGATATCCAAAGGAAAAGAAAACAGGATCTCAAAGAAATATCTGTACCCCCATGTTCACCACAGCATTATTCACAATAGCTAAGACATGGAAAGAAACTAAATGTCCATCAATGGATGAAAGAATAAAGAAAATATGGTATATATATTCCATATAATACCATTATAGTTCCAATATTCCAATAGCATTCCATTGTGTGTCTGTGTGTATATGTGTGTGTATAATTGAGCCTCCATCACAATCTCCAGAAATTCCCAAAGTCTATGTTCTTCTGGACTCCCTTTGCCTCCCTATTCCCTTGCAAAGCTGTTTCTGTTTCTGCACTACCTCAGGCTGGATGCTGAACTCTGTCTTCTCACCGGTGTTTACAAGAAATCCACTCCCATAAACCATGGGCTGAGGTTCATACACTTGACACGATGATGTCAGCAAGAGACCCAGAGAGGAGTCCCAGCCCATGACACTCCATCAACTCACTGTCCCCTCCCTGCTCCTTCTGCTTCCTCTCACCTCCCCCCAGAAGCTCCAGCTCCTTCACTTTGCATATCCAAATGCTCAGAAGCACAAGAGGTCTTCTTTCTGACAACACCTACTCTCTGTAGAAAGACTTAGATGACATAATAAAAAAAGAAAGAAAGAAAAGGAAGACTTAGATGACAGTTAAAATTATAATAATAAAAAGTCAATCTTTAGTTACCAAGGAAAGCCTCTATTTAAAACAACACATTCGAACAGCTCCAGAGGTTTCTCCCCCCCAGGTCTGTGGCCTGCCACTGGCCCTAGAGGATACAACTCCATCCTCAGCATCTTAGAAGGACACTTCATACATTCTCAACTTGTGCCATGTGGCGAAGCCAACTGGGATTTGTCTTTGCTGTTTCCATGTCATCTTTTTAACACTTACTTTTTGAAAGGTTTCCCATGTGATCTCCTCAGCTGACTGTTGATGTGAGCGAAGTGTATGCTCATTTGTTTATTAATGCCTTCCTTTCAAGCTGAATACAAAATGATTTTCACTGGGTGTCTGATTTGAGATCTGGATAATTACTGCAAACAGACTACTTGTGGAATGTCATCTTTCCAACATACCACAGACAAGAAACAGTGAGGGATTCTTGGTGATGCTTCACTCTTGGAGAAATAGAAATTAGACCCCTGACTGAATAGCAGAAATGGGATGGTCTGAAACACCATGATTTTACTGCACAAGTAGGCTTTTAAAAAATAATAATAATAATGATTCTGGGTTTTTTTTTTTTTTTAACATGTGTATCCTTCAGTTCCCTGGAGCTTCCTTCCCAGAACTGGGTGTATTTGGCCTCCCTTTCATAAGAATTCTCATTAACACAAACTTTCTTCCAAGGAGTATAATCTGTTTCACAAATGGGCAAAAATAGTGACAATATTTTTGCTCTTTTATAAGTCTAGGTGTGCTACTGATCCAACTGTGTACTCTAAAATATATTAGCTATAGTCCAAAGATTTTTGTCTTTACTTCTATTACCACCTCATCACATAAGAACATAAATAGTCAATGCTTAAAATATAGCTGTTGACCTAGAAGACAATTATTACTGTTTGATAAGAGTGAGAGAACATGGATTTTTTTTTTTTATACAAACAACATAACTTGGAACCCTGATTTGGTTCCTTCCTAGCTTGTGGATAAAATGCTTAATCTTTCTGAGCCTCGGAGATAGTAATACTTACTTGGAATAATTGTTGAAGGGATGAAGGGAGATATTTATATGAAAGGGTATGGTGTATGACTGGCACATGAAAGGTTCCACAGTTCTTGCTCTTGTCCCCCAAGAATGGTATTATCCTAGTAAGAGGTTGTTGCCCAACTGTAACCTGTCAACTAAAAGGATCCTCTTCTGTTATAAGATATTATAAATATTTTTGGAATATCTTTGTTCAGTACATGAATAGTTAATAGTTAATAACCCAGCATAGTGTATACTGATCTCTAATTCTCCTGTTAAATTTGTCTGGACACAACTGTAAACAGAACACACCAAAGATTGGCCCACACCCCTGTTGACTGACCACTGCCTCCTTCAAGAGCTATGGGCAAAATTCTTTATGCTTATATGGTCCCTATGTCTGAAACACTCAAAGCATTTTTCCAAAGATTAAATCAGAGGTTTCATGTGACCCTGGTTAATAAATGTCAAGTCTCCAATGTAAAACCTCAGAATATCCTTTTGCGGAAGGTGGCTGACAACCTTATCTCCCATACAAATAAACTGAGGCATGGAGGAATAAATCAGAGGGCTTGTTACAGATTCTTCCCTCCTCATGTACACTTTTAGTTTATATGTGAAGACCAGTGTTCATGGGAATGTACAGAGTATCAGCAGGGATCCCCAAAGATCCTGGTTGTGATTTCTTGGAGGAAAAATAGTCTAGGATTCTCTTAACATGGCTGAGAGGGTTAGGGGACATCAGGGGGAGGGAGGCAGTGTTGAGGCAGGGGCTTCCCTAATGGGGTAAAGAGTCTGAGTCAGTGATGTCAGCATGAGCAGATAAGCCAGAACTCCAAAGGTGGGTGGTTGTGGCACCTTTCATGGAAACCACAAAGTTCCCATTTTGAGCTAAGTTCCTATGGCTACTGTAAGCCTCTACCTAGGAGGAAAGAAGAGCTCAAGAGGGGCTAAGGAGGAGGTCCTTTGTGCACAGAGAGGGTGAGAGTGCTCTGATGAGCAGTTGTGAAAGGACTGAGGTTCAAACCTCCATCTTAAGACAGTGTCAGCAACTACAACAGAAAGAAGCAGGATGACTGGGGGCCGAGCAAGATGGCGAGGGAGTGGGAGACCTGGATTTCATCTGGTCTCAGGAATTCAGCTGGATAGGGATCAAACCATTCTGAACACCTACAAACTCAACAGGAGATCAAAGAAAAGAATAGCAGCAACTCTCTGAACAGAAAAGCGACCACTTTCTGGAAGGTAGGATGTGCAGAGAAGTGAATCCGAGGTGATATTCAGGAGGATAGATGGTGGGGGAGGGGGCCTCCATCGGCCGCTTCTGGCAAGTGATAGAGCCCCGGAGCACAAAATCAGAACTTTTAGAAGTTGACTCCGCTGAGGGACGTCACTCCAGTGGCTAAGCAGGGGGTGGAACCCTCATGGGACAGTGTGGTCTCAGGACCCTTGGGGTCACAGAAAGCCCAGGGGTGCCTGAGTGTGGCAGAGCTCCCAGGGATCGGAGCCGGGAAGCCGGCTGCAGAGACAGAGCCAAGGTGCGAGCTCACAGCTCAGGTTTGCCATAAACTGTGATCCACGGCACAGTCAGGCCACTGCTCCTCCAGCAGGGACCCAACAAGAGGCAGAAATGGGGAGACTCCCCTTCCTCCCCTGGGAGGAGTGGTGCAGGAGCGCACTGCAGGGATCTGCTGGGTTTGGAGATTCCAATGGGGTCAGGTGCCAGAGATAGAAATGCTCAGTCACAGGCCAGGTGAGCGCAGAGTGTGGCCGGAGACTGGGGAGATGGGAATGACTGACTGCTTTTCTCTGGGGGCTCACTGAGGAGTGGGGCCCCGAGTTCTCAGCTCCTCTGAGGCAGAGATTGGGAGGCTGCATTTTCAGTCTCGACCTCCAAAGCTGCATGGAAAGTTTGCAGGGAACAAAAACTCCTGGGAGCCGCAAACCTGAGCAGATTACTTAGCCCAGACAGGGCAAGGGCGGGGCAATTCCGCCTCCGGCAAAGACATTTGGGAACCACGGCAACAGGCCCCTCCCCAGAAGATCAGCAAGAACAGCCAGCCAAGACCAAGTTTACCGATCAGTGAGAATAGCAGAACTCCAGCGCTAGGGGAATAGTGCACATAGAATTCATGGCTTTTTTACAATGATTCCTTAGTCTTTCCAAGTTAATTTTTTTTTAACTTTTTTTTTTTTTGAATTTGTCTTTTTCTCTTTTTCAACCAACATCTTATCAATCCCCTTTTTAAAAACATTTTTATTTTTCATTTTTAGAGTCATTTTCTATCCCTTCATAGTAGTTACCCTTATTTTTGGCATATATATATAAGTTGTTCTGTCTTTAAAATTTTGAGATACAGTTTCTTCTAACAGATAAAAATATACCCTAAATCTCTAGTGTATGGCTTTGTTCTACTCTCCTGCCTGATCACATTCTCTCCCTTTTTTTTTTAAATCCTCTTCTTTATTTTTTCAAACAACTTCTTATCAATTCCTTTTATAAAATTTTTTATAATTTTCATCTTTACAGTCATATTCCATCCCTTCATCCTATCAACCCTTATTTTTGTACATATATGTTTTTCTTTCTTTAAAATTTTGGGAGGCACTTTCTTCTAAAAGACCAAAATACACCACAAATCTAGTGTGTGGCACTGATCTATGCACCAGCCTGATCATATTTGATCATATTCCGTTTTTTTTTTGTTTTGCTCTGTTTTTGTTTGTTTTTATCTTTTTCTTTTTCTTTTTCTTTTCTTTCTCTTTTCTTTTTTCTTTCTTTCCCTTTCTCTTCCCCCAGCTTCAGGTCTTTTCTGATTTGTTTAGTGTATATTTTCTGGGGACATTGTTACCCTGTTAGCATTTTGTTCTCTTATTCATCTATTCTCCTCTGGACAAAATGACAAGATGGAAAAAATCACCTCAACAAAAAGAACAAGAGGTAGTACCAACTGCCAGGGACCTACTCAATATGGACATTAGTACGATGTTGGATCTAGAGTTCAGAATCATAACTTTAAAGATACTAGCTGGGCTTGAAAAAAGCATGGAAGTTATTAGAGAAACCCTTTCTGGAAAAATAAAAGAACTAAAATCTAACTGAGTCGAAATCAAAAAGGGTATTAATGAGGTGCAATCAAAAATGGGGGCACTAAGTATGAGGATAAATGAGGCAGAAGAGAGAATCAGTGACATAGAAGACCAAATGATGGAAAATAAAGAAGCTGAGAAAAAGAGAGATAAACAACTACTGGATCACGAGGGCCGAATTCGAGAGATAAGCGATACCATAAGACGAAAAAACATTAGAATAATTGGGATCCCAGAAGAAGAAAGAGAGAGAGGGGCACAAGGTATATTGGAGCAAATTATAGCAGAGAACTTCCCTAATTTGGGGAAGGAAACAGGCATCAAAACCCAGGAAGCAGAGAAACCCTCTCAAAATCAATAAAAATAGGTCAACACCCCAACATCTTATAGTAAAACTTACGAGTCTCAGAGCAAAGAGAAAATCCTGAAAGCAGCTCAGGAGAAGAGATATGTAACCTACAATGGTAGAAACATTAGATTGGCAACAGACCTATCCACAGAGACCTGGCAGGCCAGAAAGGACTGGCATGATATATTCAGAGCACTAAATGAGAAAAAAATATGCAGCCAAGAATACTATATCCAGCTAGGCTATCATTGAGCATAGAAGGAGAGATAAAAAGCTTCCAGGACAAACAAAAACTAAAGGAATTTGCAAACATGAAACCAGCCATACAAGAAATATTGAAAGGGGTCCTCTAAGCAAAGAGAGAGCCTAAAAGCAACATAGACCAGAAAGGAACACATACAATATACAGTAACAGTCAAGTCACCTTACAGGCACTACAATGGCACTAAATTCCTATCTTTCAATAGTTACCCTGAATGTAAATGCCCCAATCAAAAGACACAGGCTATCAGATTGGATTAAAAAACAAGACCCAGGGGCACTTGCGTGGCTCAGTCATTAAGCGTCTGCCTTCAGCTCAGGTCATGATCCCAGGGTCCTGGGATCGGGCCGTGCATCAGGCTCCCTGCTTTGCGGGAAGCCTGCTTCTCCCTCTCCCACTCCCCCTGCTTGTGTTCCTGCTCTCACTCTCTCTCTCTCTGTCTGTCAAATAAATAAAATCTTTAAAAAAAAAAAAAAAAGACCCATCAATATGCTGTCTGCAAAAGACTCATTTTAGAACCAAAGACACCCCCAGATTGAAAGTGAGGGGGTGGAAAACCATTTACCATGCTAATGGACACCAAAAGAAAGCTTGGGTGGCAATCCTTATATCAGACAAATTCGATTTTAAACCAAAGACTATAATAAGAGATGAGGAAGGACACTATATCCTACTTAAAGGGTCTATCCAACAAGAAGATCTAACAGTTGTAAATATCTATGCCCCTAACATGGGAGCAGCCAATTATATAAGGCAATTAATAACAAAAGCAAAGAAACACATCGACAACAATACAATAATAGTAGGGGACTTTAACACCCCCCTCACTGAAATGGACAGATCATCTAAGCAAAAGATCAACAAGGAAATAAAGACTTTAAATGACACACTGGACCAAATGGACTTCACAGACATATTCAGAACATTCCATCCCAAAGCAATGGAATATACATTCTTCTCTAGTGCCCATGGAACATTCTCCAGAATCAATCACATCCTAGGTCGTAAATCAGGTCTCAACTGGTACCAAAAGATTGGGATCATTCCCTGCCTATTTTCAGACCACAATGCTTTGAAACTAGAACTCAATCACAAGAGGAAAGTTGGAAAGAACTCAAATCCATGGAGGCTAAAGAGCATCCTACTAAAGAATGAATGGGTCAACCAGGAAATTAAAGAAGAATTTTTAAAATTCATGGAAACCAATGAAAATGAAAACACAACTGTTCAAAATCTTTGGGATGCAGCAAAGGCAGCCCTAAAAGGAAAGTATATAGCAATACAAGCCTTTCTCAAGAAACAAGAAAGGTCTCAAGTACACAACCTAACCCTCCACCTAAAGGAGCTGGAGAAAGAACAGCAAATAAAGCCTAAACCCAGCAGGAGAAGAGAAATAATAAAGATCAGAGCAGAAATCAATGAAATAGAAACCAAAAGAACAGTAGAACAGATCAACGCAGCTAGGAGCTGGTTCTTTGAAAGAATTAACAAGATTGATAAACCCCTGGCCAGACGTATCAAAAAGAAAAGAGAAATGACCCAAATCAACAAAATCATGAATGAAACAGGAGAGATCACAACCAACACCAAAGAAATACAAACAATTCTAAGAACATATTATGAGCAACTCTATGCCAGCAAATTAGATAACCTGGAAGAAATGAATGCATTCCTAGAGATGTATCAACTACCAAAACTGAACCAGGAAGAAATAGAAAACCTGAACAGACCTATAACCACTAAGGAAATTGAAGCAGTCATCAAAAATCTCCCAACAAACAAAAGCCCAGGGCCAGATGGCTTCCCAGGGGAATTCTACCAAACAGTTCAAGAAGAATTAATACCTATTCTTCTGAAACTGTTCCAAAAAATAGAAATGGAAGGAAAACTTCCAAACTCGTTTTATGAGGCCAGCATTACCTTGATCCCCAAACCAAAGACCCCATCAAAAAGGAGAATTACAGACCAATATCCTTGATGAACACGGATGCAAAAATTCTCACCAAAATACTAGCCAATAGGATCCAACAGTACATTAAAAGGATTATTCACCACGACCGTGGGATTTATCCCTGGGCTGCAAGCTTGGTTCAACATCCGCAAATCAATCAACGTGATACAGTACATTAACAAAAGAAACAAGAATCATATGATCCTCTCAAAAGATGCAGAAAAAGCATTTGACAAAGTACAGCATCCTTTCTCGATCAAAACTTCAGAGTATAGGGATAGAGGGGACACACCTCAATATCATAAAAGCCATCTATGAAAAACCTACAGCAAATATCATTCTCAATGGGGAAAAACTGAAAGCTTTCCCCCTAAGGTCAGGAATGTGGCAGGGATGTCCACTATCACCACTGCTATTCAACATAGTGTTAGAAGTCCTAGCCACAGCAATCAGACAACAAAAAGAAATCAAACGCATCCAAATCGACAAAGAAGAAGTCAAACTCTCACTCTTTGCAGATGATATGATACTTTATGTGGAAAACCCAAAAGACTCCCCCCCAAAACTGCTAGAACTCATACAGGAATTCAGTCAAGTGGCAGGATATAAAATCAATGCACAGAAATCAGTGGAATTCTTATACACCAACAACAAAACAGAAAAAAGAGAAATTAAGTAGTCAATCCCATTTACAATCACACCCAAAACCATAAGATACCTACGCATAAATCTAACCAAAGACGCAAAGGATCTGTACTCAGAAAACTATAAAATACTCATGAAAGAAATTGAGGAAGACACAAAAAAATGGAAAAATGTTCCATGCTCATGGATTGGAAGAACAAATATTGTGAAGATGTCAATGCTACGTAGAGCAATGTACACATTCAATGCAATCCCCATCAAAATACCATCCACTTTTTTCAAAGAAATGGAACAAATCATCCTAAAATTTGTATGGAACCAGAAAAGACCCTGAATAGCCAGAGAAATGTTGAAAAAGAAAAGCAAAGCTGGCGGCATCACAATTCCGGACTTCCAGCTCTATTACAAAGCTGTCATCATCAAGACAGCATGGTACTGGCACAAAAACAGACACATAGATCAATGGAACAGAATAGAGAGCCCAGAAATGGACCCTCAACTCTATGGTCAACTCATCTTTGACAAAGCAGGAAAGAATGTCCAATGGAAAAAAGACAGTCCCTTCAACAAATAGTGTTGGGAAAATTGGACAGCCACATGCAAAAGAATGAAACTGGACCATTTCCTTACACCACACACAAAAATAGACTCCAAATGTTTGAAAGACCTAAATGTGAGACAGGAGTCCATCAACATCCTAGCGGAGAACACAGGCAGCAACCTCTTAGCCCTCAGCCGCATCAACTTCTTCCTAGAAACATCACCAAAGGCAAGGGAAGCAAGGGCAAAAATGAACTATTGGGACTTCATCAAGATAAAAAGCTTTTGCACAGCAAAAGAAACAGTCAACAAAACCAAAAGACAACCGACAGAATGGGAGAAGATATTTGCAAATGACATATCAGATAAAGGGCTGGTATCCAAAATTTATAAAGAACTTACCAAACTCAACACCCTAAGAACAAAGAATCCAATCAAGAAATGGACAGAAGACATGAACAGACATTTTTCCAAAGACATCCAAATGGCCAACAGATACATGAAAAAGTGCTCAACATTGCTCAGCATCAGGGAAACCCAAATCAAAACCTCAATAAGATACCACCTCACACCAGTCAGAATGGCTAAAATTAACAAGTCAGGAAAGGACAGATGTTGGTGGGGATGCAGAGAAAGGGGAACCCTCCTACACTGTTGGTGGGAATGCAAGCTGGTGCAGCCACTCTGGAAAACAGTATGGAGGTTCCTCAAAAAGTTGAAAATAGAGCTACCATACGATCCAGCAATTGCACTACTGGGTATTTACCCCAAAGATACAAATGTAGGGATCCGAAGGGGTACGTGCACCCCAATGTTTATAGCAGCAATGTCCACAATAGCCAAACTGTGGAAAGAGCTAAGATGCCCATCGAGAGTTGAATGGGTAAAGAAGATGTGGTATATATATACAATGGAATATTATGCAGCCATCAAAAGGAATGAGAGCTTGCCATTTGCAACAACGTGGATGGAACTAGAGGGTATTATGCTGAGCAAAAAAAGTCAATCAGAGAAAGACATGTATCATTTGACCTCACTGATATGAGGAATTCTTAATCTCAGGAAACAAACTGAGGGTTGCTGGAGTGGGGGGTGCGGTGGGAGGGATGGGGTGGCTGGGTGATAGACACTGGGGAGGGTATGTACTATGGTGAGTGCTGTGAATTGTGCAAGACTGTTGAATCACAGATCTGTACCTCTGAAACAAATAATGCAATATATGTTAAGGAAAAAAAAGAAGAAGATAGCAGAAGGGGAAGAATGAAGGGGGGTAATCGGAGGGGGAGAAGAACCATGAGAGACAATGGACTCTGAAAAACAAACTGAGGGTTCTAGAGGGGAGAGGGGTGGGAGGATGGGTTAGCCTGGTGGTGGGTATTGAGGAGGGCACATTCTGCATGGAGCACTGGGTGTTATGCACAAACAATGAATCATGGAACACTTCATCTAAAACTAATGATGTAATGTATGGGGATTAACATAAGAATTAAAAAAATAAATAAAAATTAAAAAATAAAAAATAAAATAAAATCTAAAAAAAAAAAAAAAGGAAGCAGGCTGATTTCCACGTCCCACAGAGACCACCTCCACCTCATACATTCACCTCCAGTGGACCCTTGGGGAACTCCACCCGCTGTCCTATTACTGGTTTTCTCAGAAACTGTCTGCCTCTCATAAACCAACCTTACCAATATGACGCCCACTCTTTAACATGTTACATTGGCTTTGTAGGCTTTGAGCTGTAACAACATAGCTAAGCTGGAACCACATCTCCCAGAATTCCCTTGCCTGAATGGTTCCATGTCAGGGTAGGCCACAAAAGAAATTTTGCTTAAGACTTGAAAAGCAGAAAGAAAATGACCTCCATATTTTGTATGCTTTGAAGGTCAGGATAAGGCAACAGGCACTATGGCACCTGGCTCACATTGTCATTGTCACTTGCTCCAACTCCTACTCTCTCTCCTCCTGCGACTTCCCTATATGCACATGTGGCATCTTGGAAGAGGGCACCGGCTTCCCCTGCAAGTCAGCCACGGCATGAAGTATGTGGGATGGTCCCCGTTCATCTTCATGGGTTCCAGTTTGTCTTTACTCATGACCACATCCAGCTTTCTTAGCTTACTGCCAACCTGGTTAATGCCACTACAGCCTCAGTGCTAGATGAAGGGACAAGAGCCCAGCATAGATGCCTCTGCCAGTTTCTACAATCGCAGAGTCCAATGTTTACAAAGTTTGTTTTATCTATTACTTAGAGTAGCCCTGCTTCTCTGATTGAACCCTGAGTGATACACATACACTGTCTCAGTGAATCCTCACAATGGTCCTGGAATATAGACACTATTATTATCCCCATTTCACGGGGGAAAGTCTTGAGAAACGAGGAGATTGTCCTTTGTTGCTCAGCTAGTGTGTATGTAGTGACATTGAGATTTGAACCCAGGGATTCTGATGCCAGAGCCTGAGTTTCAACTCTTTACACATTTTTTCCCTGAATTCCATGTAATCCAGCTTCTGTCCTTGCACTTTTTTTCCTTAAGAGATGTGTTTTCAATACTTCCAAAACTTACCTTCATTTTCAGAAAACTTTCCCCTACCCTTTTCCTTGTTGACCTGACATTCTTTTTTGTTCTTTCCCTCTGACTATCCAAAGTTTTCTTTTATATTTCCTTTCCTAGTTATTTTCCTGTCTTCTTTTGTGTAGCACATTCACACACAGGTGTGACTGTGCCATTCTGGCTTCAAATCGCATGTTCATCTCTTCAGACTGCTTGTCCAATAGTGATCCATCAGCCCCTTTGGCCAACCCAAACCTCTGCCATCTCCCACTGGAGGCTGCCAGAGACCCTACCCCTGCCACCCTAATAGTAAAAGAGATCAAGCATAAAACACACAGAAGGACAGAGACCAAATGGGAAAGGGACAGAAAAGAGAAATGAAGAGAGGAACCTGAGAATATCAGCCCAAGTAAGGCTACCAGAAGAGCAGGGCAGAACTGAGTGAAGTCTTCAAAGACAGAAATAACTTCCAGAGGGGGAAAAAATGGCCAGGATGCTTTTATGGCTTTTATAAAGAGAAGGGGCCAGGTCATAAACCATGGAGAGACCAGGGGAAAAAAATTACCAGAGAAGAAGAACCAGAAGGACCACAGCAGGATTTTTGGTGGGGTCAACTGAGCAGTAAGAACAGATGTAAAGCAAGACTGTTGAATCACAGATCTGTACCTCTGAAACAAATAATACAATATATGTTGGGGAAAAAAAGAAGAAGAAGAAGATAGCAGGAGGGGAAGAATGAAGGGGGGGAAATCGGAGGGGGAGACGAACCATGAGAGACGATGGACTCTGAAAAACAAACTGAGGGTTCTAGAGGGGAGGGGGGATGGGAGGATGGGTTAGCCTGGTGATGGGTATTAAAGAGGGCACATTCTGCATGGAGCACTGGGTGCTATACGCAAACAATGAATCATGGAACACTACATCAAAAACTAATGATGTAATGTATGGTGATTAACATAACAATAAAAATTTTAAAGAGATAAATAAAACAAAACAAAACAAAAAGAACAGATGTAAAGCAAATCAACAGATATAAGACTTGTACTCATCCTAAAAGCAGGAACTAGAGCTGGGCAAAGCCAGAAACCCAAGGGATAGATGTAATGTCTGGGCTTGCTAACTCAAGAGAAGTGATCATCCAGGAAGGAACTGTTAATTCTGGGAAACTGCTAAATCAAGAAGCATGAACCGCACATATGAATGATCTCAGCAACCCTTGAGAACAGTGAGGGATGACCCACCCAGGGATCTGTCTTTTATTGAAAAATCTCCCCCTCCACCCCATTTTCCTCTGGGAATGGGAAACTGCAATTTTTCCAAGAATGAAAGAGGGTCTTGTGTCTGTTTTTCCACATACATACCAATATGAGAGTCGTAAACACCAAGAAGTAAACAATGAAATTCAAACCAGATCCAGGAATAAAACTTGACCGTTTTGACTCTGTAAACTTGGTAAACCTTTGCGGAGGAAAACTTAGCCGACAAGAAACTTATGAAGGCACGGGCACCTGGGTGGCTCAGTCGTTAAGTGTCTGCCTTCAGCTCAGGTCATGATCCCAGGGTCCTGGGATAGAGCCCCACATTGGGCTCTTTGCTCCACGGGAAGCCTGCTTCTCCCTCTCCCACTCCCCCTGCTTGTGTTCCCTCTCTCGCTGTGTCTCTGTCAAATAAATAAAATCTTTAAAAAAAAAAAAAAAAAGAAATTTATGAAGGCATCCTAAAGAGAGGCAAGTGCGAAAAAAATGAAACGTGTAGTCCTTAAACACAGTGATCTTGGACCCAGGATATTCTATTTCTGAACCACATAAATGGAAAAATACTAAACAGAGAAACAACTTTTTGCCCAAAGTTGTTTAACTAAGTGTTACTTATAATAGCATAAAATTGGAAACTGTCTATATAGGGCACAAAGCAGAATGGTTCTATAGTAATTTTATAAATAGCTTATTTCACAAAAAACTATATTTCCCAGTCCTCCTTAGAATTAGATGTGGCCACATTTGCCAACGTATAAGCAAGAATGTGAGCCACTTCTAGGTCAAGGATTTTCAGAGACGGTGAGCCACTGCCACGCATTCTTTCTCCTTCTACCAGAGTCACCCTGGATATGGGGATGCAGCCTCACTTATTTATAACAAAGCCCACAAAACCAAAGGAGCATGTTCCTGAATTATCATGGGGAAGAACCCACCTGGAACTGATACATAAATGAGAAATTTACTTCTATTGTATTTGAGCCTTTGGGCCTATGTACATGGATGTTTATAGAAGCCTAATTTACAATAACCAAAACTGGAAAGAAAGAAATCAGATGTATTTCAATGATGAATGGCAACTTAGATTAGTCTAGCTAACACTTAGATTAGCCTAGCTAAAATGTCTAGTATTACTTTTTTGTGGGTTCTTCCAAACCATGAACCCGATATGTCTCTCCACTTACTTAGATCATCTTTGATTTCTCTCATCAATGTATGTAATGTTGTATAGTTTTAGTCTTGGATATCTTTGTCATTTCTTGACCTAATATCACTAATTGTTCCATAGAGGAAGTTAAATGTTATTTCTTTTTGCACATGCAACAATATTTTAATTTTTCTCTCAGATTGATATTTCTTTCTGACTATAGCATTTTGAGTTCAAAATATTTCCTTTCACTCAGAAATTTTTTAACTTTTAATTTTGATAATATGTTAAACTTACAGTTTGTGCAAAAAGTACAAAGAACTCCTACATATCCTTTACACATGTTCACTAATTTTGCTGCATTTGTTCCTTTATTTCATCCCTGTGGTTTTTATATATTTGAGAGTAAATTACAGACAGAATGCTCCTTCATTCCTAAATATTTCAGTGTGTATTTCCTAAAATCAAAGATACTTACTTCCATCACCACTGTACAATTATCAAGGTCAAGAATTTTAACTAATTCTATTTTCCAACCATGAGATCTTATTTAAATTTCACCACTTGTCCCAATAATGACTTTTATAATAATTTGTTCCTTAACATTTAGTGTAAAGCCTGATGGCAGTTTAATTTTTTAAATTCCTTTTTAGGTATTTTGTTTGCCTTTCTGGAAGGTTTGAAAATTTTCTCTTTCCTCTTAAAGGTATAAAATTTCACCAGACTTGGACTAGATTAAATTTATCTTCCTTAGTGCCAGGTAGGAAAATATAGTCTGAAAATTTGTGCCTTTGTTCAGCCTGATATATATTTTACCTTCAGTTCTTACATTATTTCTTGCCCTCTGTTTTCTCTGCTCTTCTGAAACTTCTGGTCTCTAATTCATTCAACCAGAATCAATTGGGTGCCCTTCATGTGCCAAACACTGCCCAGTTAAAAAAAAAAAAGAGAGAGAGAAAAAGAGAGTAATTTAACCTCAGACTAAGCAACTGACTGAACTGATCCTTCTCCAGCAGGGACACAATGCTTCAAAATTGCAAGGCAGGATGCCCATCCTTCCAGGGAGTCCTGCTCCTAGAACAGAGGCTGCATGTCCCAAGACAAAGGAGAAGGCATTCAGATTTCCTTGCAGCTAAACAAGTTTTTTTGAAACATGAAGCCTGACAATCCAGAACCTTTGACCAGTGCTTTATCACTCAAAATAAACCACTTATATTATATGCACTAAATACAGACGGCCTAGACATCAGGAACTTCTCTCAAGAAGTTGCCCTGTACACCTAAAACTAACGTAATATTGTATGTCAACTATACTTCAATTAAAATATGTATATATATTTTTTTATTTGAAACACACACTTATATATATATACAGAGTGCCTGAGTGACTCAGTCAGTTAGGTGTCCAACTCTTGATTTCGGCTAAGGTCATGTTCTCAGGGCCATGAGTCGAGGCCCGCATCAGGCTCTGCACTGGGCATGGAGCCTGCTTAAGATTCTCTCCCTCCCTCTCACTTTGCCCCTCCCCACCCCACTCTCTTGCTCTCTCTTTCTCTCTCTCTTAAAAAAAAAAAAATACTTGTTCTGGCATTATCAACTAGAAAATCTGTTATTCTTTCTGGTGTGGATTATCAACTCTCTAAAAGTAAATAGTCATACTATAAACATGGAGCTTTTTTGGATTTAGGGACAAATAACATTTGTTTGTTTGTTTGTTTGTTTTTACAGAACTTCCTTCCTTGCCACTTGCTACAGGGGAGCTACAAACACTCCCATAGTGATTTTCTTCCTTGCCTGCCATCGCTCCCCTCTGGAGGTTTGTAATGTTAGAGCTAGAGAAAGAAAACAAGGCTGAGATTTCTCCTGGTAAAGATGGAGGCTGGAGCAGATGGAGAGCTTGGAGGGACCACCTATCCAGACCCCACGTCCCAGCTTTTCAGACCTAAGAAAGTTTTGTCCTGGCCTCCAGAATTGGTCAGTCTCTCATAGACTTACTCAGACTGATCAACCCACCAGCATCTGAGAAAGAAACTAGGTAATTGCTGTACAATGAACAATCAGAGCACCAAGAGTACCTTCACTCTTTGAAAACTAACAGACCTGATTTCATCTCTCAGTTCTACCCCTTATAAGAGTATGATCCTGGGCAGTGATTTAATTTAACTCTTCTGAACCTTGATGTCTTCATTTGTGAAATGGGGACAATAAAAATACTACTACATAAGGCTGATGTGGGAAAAGTTAGAATAATATATATTAACATATTACTGGCACCATGGCAGGCATTCTATAAATGATGACTGCTAAAAAAAATTCGTACTCATATTCACAGGTAGATACATTTTCCCACACAGCCAAATTCACACAGTAATATAAATCATAATCATAATGTTGGGGGCACCTGGGTGGCTCAGTCAGTTAAGTGTCTGACTCTTGATTTAGGCTCATGTCATGATCTCATGGGCGGTGAGACTGAGCCCTGTGTCAGGCTCCATGCTCAGCGGGGAGTCTGCTGGAGACTCTCTCTCTCTCTCTCTTTCACTCTCACACATTCTCTCTCTCAAATAAATAAATAAATCTTTTTTAAAAATCATAAGGTTGTATGATGCACAGAAAAGCAGGGAAAAGAGGAGATTGTGGCAAATCCCAGTGCCTGACGTTCCTATCCCCCAAAGGCAGCATTGCAGCCAAGCTGACTAGAATAACTTGTATTTACAAGTTTATTCCTGGAAACTCCTTTCCAGACCTTGCAGATGCTCTTCTGCTCCTTCGTTGTCTCCTTAGGACCTGTTAGTAATGACAGGTCAACATTTAAGCTGACTTTTGTAGAAGGCTCACTACTGTTGCTTTACTGTGATCCTCAAAGGATCACAATGGGGACACCTGGGTGGCTCAGTCAGTTAAGCATCTGCCTTCAGCTCAGGTCATGATCCCAGGGTCCTGGGATGGAGTCCTGCATCGGTGTCCTTGCTCAGTGTGGAGCCTGCTTCTCCCTCTGCCCACTCCCCCACTTGTGCTCTCTCTCTCTCTCTCTCTGACAAATAAATAAATATTTCAAAAAAAAAAAAAGGATCACAATGTTCTGGGGTTGTGAAGACCCTTCAATTGACCCACCACTGAGTCACCACAGCTAAGGGGTTATTTTTCTTTTAAGAAGTTTGAATCAACTTTATTTTTTTATTTTCTTTTTATTAACTATAATATATTATTTGTTTCAGGCATACAGGTCTGTGATTCATCAGTCTTACACAATTCACAGCACTCACCATAGCACATACCCTCCCCAATATCCATCACCCAGCCACCTCATCCTTCCCACCCCCCACCACTCCAGCAGCCCTCAGTTTGTTTTAAGGAGTTATTTTTGACCACTGCCCAAATCTTCGTTTTTCTATCTGTTGACCCATAACTTTATGAAGAACTTATCATTATGAAAAATAATAGGTAATTTTAAATAGGTGTCTCATAATCATTCCCCGGGTGTAAAAGAACCCATAGTATACATTTGTAACATGAATGATTTTATAGAATCATGGAAGTATAAAGATAAGCTTGCCCAGTGATGATGATGAAAATTCAAAAAGTTGGGGTTTTTTTTCCCTCCTTTCTTCTTACATTTCTGAAATATCTTTAACTCTTTTTGGGAAAGGTCTACTATCTGCTCCTTTGGATGAATTACAATGTATGCCAGACACTTAGAAAAACAGGTTTATTTCCTCTATTTCATAACTAATGTAGCAAATGAAGGAAGAGTGTGGATTCATAACATGAGAACACTTAAAATAAAACTTAACTTTTTCATTAATTTGCAATCTCCCAAAAAATACTATAAAACATACAAGACATAGGACAAGTTCAATACATACATTATAATTATTAATCATTAAAAGGGAGTCTCCTATAAGCATTTTGTCAGAGATTAATACACAACATTATGTATATTCAGAAGTAAAATGAGTATCTTAAAATAAAGCTTTATGACAATTTTCAGTGATTCTGATAGAACTTGTATCACACTTGTAATACAATGTTTGTTCCAAAAGGTATAATCATGTGATAGTTTGCATAGTAAATGCAGAGAAATGTCCATCCTGCCATTGGCTTTTGGAAGTGTATTTTTCCAGAACAGTTTAGAGTTATATAGAAATTGAGATCCAGTAAACAGATAACATTTTTGTTTTCTCTCCTGAAAGTTGTACCACACAATTTAAGAACATTTCATATGCCGTAATTGATGATTTTTCTCTTCCTATCTTTAAAAAAGGCTGTATTCATAGATGTCAAATCATTCTTCTGTTCCCATTTGAATCTGCCTTCAACTGGACTTTCTAAAATACTTCTCTTTCTATGTTTCCATAAACTGAAATATAGCATCATGTTTAAATTTGCTTCAACTTTGAGCTAAGATGGTAAATATTAAAGCCAAAAAGAAGAACACTCTGGATTATATAGGAAAGAAGAGGTGACTAGGAAGGAAAGAAGAGAAAGATCAAATTCTCTTTCCAGTTCTACCATTAACAAACTGGAGACTCATTTTCTTATCCATAAATAAGCTTTCACTAAGTTTGTTTGCAGCTCACTCTAATGTTCTGTGACTCTAAATTATTTCTTAAAATAGCTTCATCCAAACCCAAGACCCTTGCCACTGCATTCTTTGGATAGAGGTGATGCCTACAAAAGAAAAAAAAAATAAATGTCCTGACTGATTTTCCCATAAACTGCACCTTTGTTACAAGTCAGTTTTCTGGAAACTTCTGCCTTCCATTGGGAGTTTATAATGCTAGGAACCCTGGCCTAGATAGAATGATGCCTGTCAAATAGGCTGTCCATATCAAGAGCCTTTTTATGATAGGCAAATCCCATTTCATTCCTGTTCATGATGTGCCATCACACCAAAAGGGGGAATTGTCCTAAATATTTACTCTCTGTTTCATGTGTAAGCATGTCTCATGTTATAAAGTCGTGAGGTCATTACTGGGCCAACTCTCTGAAGTTTAGTGGTTTCCTTCAAATGGAAGGGATGGTAGGGTTTCCCGTAGTACCAGGTTGAAAACCTGTATCAGGTTTCAGCTCCACTTCCAACTCCCTGTTGGCCCTTCTGAATGGAGTGGGAGGGGGTGAGGACACCAGGAGCATGGCTTTGTTCTAATGGCCATTAGTAAACATCTGCTGTTGAAGCAACTTCTTCTATAAGAAAATACTGACTATAGAAGTGCCCATGATTTTCTAAATAAGAAAGCTCCACTATTATTATGGGGCCACATGATTTATGGGCTAATGATCTCACTCAGTCTCTAGGACCCACTGAACACAACCCCATATTCTGCTGTTTTGCTTACTGGATGGAAAAACCACAGCCTACTGACACATGACTGCCAGTTCTGCTCTTGAACATGGCCCAGCACAACCTGCCACAAACCTGTCAAGTCACACAAACAGGTGTCCAGCCAGTGTCTGTTTCCCTAGGATGCTGAGTCCTGTTATAATACACAACAGGATTTGTCTAACTTTCAACATTTTCCTATGACCTAACTGCAATGTTGAAAGAAAAGAATATACTAAAACCTGATCTTTTTTTTTTTTTTGTCATTTGACAGAGAGAGAGGGAGACACAGTTAGAGAGGGAACACAAGCATGGGGAGTGGGAGAAGGAGAAGCAGGCTTCCTGTGGAGCAGGGAGCCCGATGCGGGGTTCGATCGCAGGACCTCAGGATCATGACCTGAGCCGAAGGCAGATGCTCAACAACTGAGCCACCCAGGTGCCCCTAAAACCTGATCTTTTAAAAAGACAGGCTGATTTGTGACAACATGGATGGACCTAGAGGGTATTATGCTAAGTTAAATAAGTCAGACAGAAAAAGATAAATACCATATGATTTCATTCATATGTGGGATCTAAGAAACAAAACAAATGAACAAACAAAGCAGAAGCAGACCTGTGAATACAGAAAACAAACTGATGGTGCCAGAAGGAAGGGACATGGGGAGATGGGCAAAATGGGTGGAGGGGAGTGGGAGATACAGGCTTCCAGTTATGGAGTGAATAAGTCATAGGGATGAAAGCATAGGGAATCTAGTCAATGGTGCTGTAATCGTGCTGTATGGTGACAGATGGGAGCTACACTACTGGTGAGCACAGCATAACATATAGAGCTGTTGAATCACTATGCTGTACACCTAAACCTAATTAACATTGTGTATCAACTATAGTTCAATTTAAAGGAAGCAAAATAAAATAAAAAGACTGGCTGCCCCCAAACAAGATATTGTAAAAGTTGTTAAATTCTGATACTTCTTCAGAAAATAAAATGATACTCTTTTGATGGGAAGGTTACATTCTTCTAGAAATGAAAACCTGAACAACTAAATATGTATGTAAGAACCTCAAACTTAGAGAGGAGTGATTCTCTTTTGAACAATCCCCTAAGAAAATCCCCCAATGTAGGCCTATCACCACAGATAGAAGAGCTCTGGGCAATTTGTTCAGCAAGCAAATTGGCACCTGAGACCTGATGTCCACATCTCTATCAACATTTTTTATTAAGTGAAAACTGTTGCTGTTCTACATTAAAATGGCTTTAATATTCCATTTCAATTTTTTGTGTCAAATGTCAAAGTAAGAAGGAACTTTTAATGTAATGAGAAATCTATAGAGTGAAGTTTCTTTTAGCTCCTTGCATTTACTGAAACCTGGCTAAACCCAAGGACATGTTTCTCCTACCATCCTCTTAGGAGGTGGCTGTGTTTTTTTCCCACACCTCAAGTGTCTTGGTATCAGGCGAATGAGTTACCTTAGGTGTCCTTCCAGCAACTCCTTGCTACTTCTAGAATTTTTTTCTCTCTTCACATTCAAAAACCTCATCTCCTTTGCAATGGATGCCAAGTCTGTGTCACCTACCACTCCTGTTTCCTGCAGCCACATCCTGACTTCTCAGACATTCTCCCTTACTCATTTTCTTCTTCTTGATTCTTTTATTATTCTTGGTTACTTCAACATCCATATAGATAATCCAGTCAACGTCATGGACACAGTTCCTTGCCTTACTTTCAATGATCTTTTGTTGTACTCTACCTCCCCCACTCATTTCTTGTCATTCCCCAAATCTTAGTGTCAACCTTCTCATTGTCCACACACCATCTCAATCATTCTTATTGGGAATGGCCAGCTAAGCTTGCTGTCCCTCGCCAGGTTATAATATAATAATGTCCCCAAGAAAAAGACATGGGGTAGAAGAATAGAAGAGAAAGACAGAAGATAGTATTGGAGATCAGAAGAGACTTTGAGATACAAAGAGTAAACCATAAGAAGAAAGAAAAGAAAGAATGGCAGGTGATAGTTTAAAACTTCAGATTCCCCTCTCCTGGGCAATAGATTTAACATGCTTATGCCTTGGCCAAGAGTTGACTGGCCAAAAGAGAGAAAAAAATCAAAATAGCAGCTCACCTGAGACCACTGAGTGGTCCCCTCCTATCTTTAAGATCCAAGGGGCCGGGGGAAAGGGCCACTAATGGGCTAAGACATGGCTGTATGGATCCTAGAGGAGACAGAGTATGACCAGGCAAGATGGAAAATATTCTCCTGAACATAGGAGTCCTTTCAGGGATATGTTATATATGCCAGCATGGGAAGAGGTTGAGCATTAGTGACTGAGGGTGTGGAGAAGAATTGTAAAAGGATATCTCCCAGTTAATGGAGAGTCTGTGTACCACTGACACACCTAACATTTGGAATGTTATCTATAGTCTCTGCACATTTCTTTATACTCCTTTCACAAGAGTACTTTTTAAATTTTTTATAATTAAAATTAGTAATTTTAAGTATAAAATTCAGTGGCACAATATTGTACAATCACCTCCTCTATCAAGGTCCAAAACACTTTCATCACCTCACAAGAAAATCTCACACCATTAAACAATCACTACCCTTCCCTCCTTGCCCCGCCCCTGGAAAACACCAATCTGTTCACTCTTGGTATGGATTTGCCTATTCTAAATATTTTATATAAAAAGAATCATACAGTTTGTGATCTTTGGGGCTGGCTTTTTTCATTTCACATAATGTTTTCAAGGTTCATCCACAGTGTAGAACATATCAGTGCTTTATTCTTTTTTAAGGCTGAATAATATTCTATTACAGGCATATAAAGAAAATTGTTGGAGTGCTATTCCCTAGTTACCTGCGGAGGTGAGGTAAAAATGTATGGCCTGGACAAATGAGCAATCCACATAAACAGGGCATGTAGCCCTGGGTCCTGATCCATAGAATTCAGTCAGTGTTCACTACCATCACTATTGTTATTATGGGATGGTAATTTTTATTATCATTTGACTAAATTTCATTCCCCAAAGTCTGCAAATCCTAACTAATTTAAGGGCAGCTCATCTCTTTAATCCTCTGTGATGGTTAATTTTATGTGTCAACTCGGCTAGGCTATGGCACCCAGTCATTTTGCCAAACACTGGTCTAGATGTTGCCAGGAAAGTATTTTTTGGATAAATTTTGAGGAAATATTAACATTTAGATCAATAGACTTGAAGTAAGAAGTTTACCCTCCATAATATGAGTGGACTTCATCAGAGCAGTTGAAGCCCTAAGAGCAAAGACTGAGAGTGCCATAAGAAAAGGGAATTGTGCCTCAAAACCGTTACATAGAAACTCTGCCTGAGTTTCCTGCTTGCTGGTCTACCTTACCGATTTCAGACCTGCTAGCCCCACAGTCATGTGAACCAATTCCTTACATGTGCACACACACACACACACGTATGTATGTGTGCATGCATGTATACATGTGTATATATATGCTGGCAGAAATATATGTATATGTATTACTATTTTATATATCTTCATATATATGATATTGTATATACTATATTATATAATATATATAATAATAGTATATATATAATATATATATGAAGAAGGCATCTTACAGTCCCTTATCACCCAACAGTGAGCGGCCTCCCACCCAAGGCTTATTCAAGCAGCTTCTCTTGCTCCCCAACTGTCTTTAAGTCTACTTCGTCTCACCTAGTTCACATAATAGACCTCCAAGTCAGCATCATTAGATGATGAAGCTGAGGTTCAGAAAAGATCAACAACTCCCCAGGCTCCTATGATTTGTCAGTTACAGTACCTGATATGAATCCATAATTACGTAAGGGTAAGACTCATGCTCTCTCCAATGACCTTGCATCTAGTCATCATTATATGGCATGTAGTATCCAGCATCCTTCAACAGTTAACATGTGTATCCTTTGGACTATATCAAAACTATAGTGTTAGTTCCTTCACTGGAGAGTGTCATTCTAAAAACTCATCTTTACAAAATCTTGAGCTTCTTGACTTGTTGTGTGAATTTGAAAATTATCCTTAGATATTTTCTATACTTTCCACCAAGTGATCAAGTGCTTATGGCCATCACACACTTTGTCCACTATAAACGAACCAAGTTTTAATGTCCAAGCCTTGATGGTAATGATCTAATCCACTTATTTGCTCCCCAAAAAAGTCACCCATATGTTATATTGTAAACTTCAGGAATTAAAAAAAATAACCAAGAAAGTTGTTCGTTCAAGTATTGATCCTTGTCCTATGCAATTAATAAGTTTGGACTCGGAATATATTCTCTTTGTCTTTCCTCTGAGGCAAAGATGCAAACTCTTCTAGAGTTTACATTTAGTGGGAAATATGTTCCCTCATCTGGTAAGTCTTACATGTTTGTGGATATGTATTCAATAAAGATGTAATTCATAATTGGTTTTCCATGAAAGGATCCAGTTTGAGTTTTAAGTCCACTTCAGTTAGTGGTTTCCTTTGGCAAATCATTGTTTGCAATGGAAAAAAATTTTTAAATCCTACTGGCAATGAGTGTGTGTTTAATGTTTCTGGGTCAATGGGAGTCTCACTTTTTTCTTTCAACTTTAATTGTGAAACCATGTTTTATGCCTATGATTCTTTGAATTGCAACTTTCTGCCAGTTACGGGTTAAACAGGCAAGAGAAGCTCCAAGAGTAGTTCTTACCTTATCTGGAGAATAGTGAAGCATTAGGAGTCTACAGATATCATTTATCTAATACAGATCATTAATGGTTTGCTACAATTAAAACCTCCTATGTGCCAGAAACTAAATTCTGTGGCTACAGAGAAGTACACAGTCCTCTTCTGCAGTGAGTATAAAATCTAGCTGGAGAGAGAGATAATATTTCTAAAAGATAACTAAAGAACAAAGCAGGAAGTATAAAATTGTCAGTTGGATGGTGTAGAGCAAGGATGGCAAATACAGGACCACTCCCATCACTGATACCCATGGCTGACATTGCTAATTATACCTCCTTTGCCCTCTAAGCATGGATAAAGCCTCATTTTAATATCTCCTCCACACAGTATCCCTGGTAGCCACTACCAATCAGTCATGGAAGGATATACAATGATATTTCCTGGCCATTTTTTTATAGATAATGCTCTAGGAGTTCAAGAGAAAGTGAAGACATGTAAGAATGGAGCAGTTATACCATATGATCCAGCAATTGCACTACTGGGTATTTACCCCAAAGATACAAAAGTAGGGATCTGAAAGGGTACGTGCACCCCAATGTTTATAGCAGCAATGTCCACAATAGCCAAACTGTGGAAAGAGCCAAGATGTCCATCAACAGATGAATGGATAAAGAAGAAGTGGTATATATATACAATGGAATATTATGCAGCCATCAAAAGGAATGAGATCTTGCCATTTGCAATGATGTGGTTGGAACTGGAGGGTATTATGTTGAGCGAAATAAGTCAAACAGAGAAAGACGTGTATCATATGATCTCACTGATATGAGGAATTCTTAATTGCAGGAAACAAACTAAGGGTTGCTGGAGTGGGGGGTGGTGTGGGAGGGATGGGGTGACTGGGTGATAGAAACTGGGGAGGGTATGTGCTCTGGTAAGCACTGTGAATTGTGCAAGACTGTTGAATCACAGATCTGTACCTCTGAAACAAATAATGCAATATATGTTAAAAAAAAAAAAAAAAGAAGAAGAAGAAGGTAGCAGGAGGGGAAGAATGAAGGGGGGGAAATCGGAGGGGGAGAAGAACCATGAGAGATGATGGACTCTGAAAAACAAACTGAGGGTTCTAGAGGGGAAGGGGGTGGGAGCATGGGTTAGCCTGGTGGTGGGTATTGAGGAGGGCACATTCTGCATGGAGCACTGGGTGTTATGCACAAACAATGAATCATGGAACACTACATCTAAAACTAATGATGTAATGTATGGGGCTTAACATAAGAATAAAAAAAAAAAAAAGAATGGAGCAGTTAGAGAAGACTTCTTCAGGAGAGTAGGACATGAGCTTGAACTATAGATGGGACAGCTTAGTGGAAAGGGGGGCTTAAAGCATTCAAGCAGCGGGACCAGTGTGAGCAAAGGCATGTCAATAGGCATTGGTTCAGTGAGTTTGGGCTGATGAAGAGACCTTACAAGTAAGAAGAAATCTTTATCAGTCCATTGCCTAACTCAATGATTGTTTTCCTATGTCAGGAAAGCAAACAGAATAGATATTAATTTCCTATCCTCCTCGTTTCTCCTCCCTCACAGATTCTGAGAATCAGAAAGACATATCCAGAAGAAATCCTGCCTCAAAACATAAAAGGGTAACATTCTTAGAAACTTGCAAACTTAAAAAAACACATACCAAACTTAAATCATTTACTCTAAATATATCAGACATGAAATAGCTCAACAGTTGGACCTTCTAATCTGCAACAAGTTATATGGGAATTGTTGTGGTGCCCTGATTCAACACCAAAAGGGATCAGTTTTCAGCTCAGACTCCAATCAGGGTCATTTCAGGGACAGAAAAAAAAAATTGTAATGCAGAACAAAATGACAAAGCTGCAACATATGGCTGTGGGTTCTCAAGATAACAAAAAACCCAAAGCAGAGAAACTTTCCCCAACCATAAAGATTCAGCATTAAGCATTTTTCTAATCATTCAATATTGAAAATAAACTTCAAACAAAGATATAAGGAGAGAATGAGACTCAGCATTCTGATATGAAAATTCTGCTTCCCTTGCATTCCTGCAAAAGGCAAAAATGGTGTAGGCCAAGAGGAATGATTTACACTCAGGAGAACATGGACAAAGGAAGAAAAGGATGTCCAGACTGGATGACAAGAGAGAATATGCCCTCGGAAAGATTTGTCTGGTCAAGGATTCTAACCAAAGTTTGAGTGAAAAGGGAATTAGAAATTAGTATATGTATATTATGTATGTATATGTATAATGTGTGTATATATATATATACACACACATATTATATGTATTATAGTATATGTATAATTATGTACCAATTAGTTTATGAGCACCATTAAAAGTATCTATAGTTGTTGCATGTACTTATGTATGAATTAACTTTTTCAAAAAGTCTATATGGTTGTTATTCTATAAGTGGTTTCAATTATTCTCAAATAGTCTTTTTAATGTCTCCTAAAATCCATTAAATGATTCCTTCAGATACTATTAGGGATGTCTATTAAAATAATATAGACATTGCTCAGCTATCGAATTCAAGATCCTATGCTCAGTGTGAACTAAACAGGTAAGCATTAGGTCAATGTCCTGAGAAGCAGAGTCTGAGATAAGGATTCGAGTATCCATGGTTTCCTGGAAAAAGCACTGTCAGGAGAAATCTGTGAAGGAAGGAGTGTGGCAGGTAAGGCAAGGGGTGGAGACTGAGCAAGATAGTGTTCTCCGGTATAGTCTGACCTTGTCCTCATCTACAGAGGGACTATGGAGCAAAGTCCACACCATGGAGGTGTCCCTTCTTAAAACAAAGGAGCTTACACTCCCATATTAGTCATTCCATAGCTCTTAAGGCCAATAGCTTCCCTCATCCCCAGACAATTTTCCAGCTATAAAACACTAGCAGCCAACATTCACAGAACATGGGAGAATGGGTGCACCAACCCAATATAGGGGATCTGGGAAGGGACCACAGTCCCTTTTCAAAGTACTGTCTTCTTTGGCCTCATTTTTATCTAGCAGAAGTCCATAAACAGCAATGCTGGCAAACCTTATTCCAGCACTTTCAGACTCCTTATAAGGCCCTTTGGGAATAACTCCTGTATGTGAAACTAGTCTCTGAAACTCCATTTCTGAAGTGTTTTCTGAAGTAGAAACAACAGCAGTTGTCCCTGGCAATTCCAAAATGAGGCCAATATTAGAAAAATCACATCTTCTAGAGTCAAACATATCCAATTGCATTCCAAGATCTGAAAAATTATGGATACTCTCGGACTCATAGTTTCTCCATTGGTTAAAATGCAGTAAGACATGCCTTGCATAACTGTTGGAGGGGAAAATGTTTCAGAAGCCACTAATGCAGTGCTTGGCTCCTTGTGTGCACAGCTCAATAAATGGTATTTTATTGCAATGGCATATAGCTCTGCTCCCCACTCCCACTCACTGAACTTCTTCATCCTCCAAGTCCAAACAGCTGAATTGGATTTATCCACTGCAGGACCCAAACAAAAACCACAAACACTCAAATACTAACCAAAAAAGCCATAGGCCAGAGCACAGATCATGAAAGTAGAGTTGTATTCTTATAGAGCAACTTTCCCCATCAGAAAGAAAATATTAAATGACACCAAGCACTGGGAAAAAGGAGAGGAAGACAAACTTGGTAGAAAAGAGAAGGTAAAATGGAGAATTTGCAACACAGCTTGAGCCTGAATCACCTCAGTATTGTAACACCAGAGTTGAGGAGTTTTGAGTAATGATGATTCTAAGTTGTCCTTGCCATTGCCTTCTGATAAGGACCACAAATTGCCAGCAGCCAGCCCATTGTTCTTTGTCATCTAGTGTGGAGTAACACTTATCTGATCCTAGAGTCCAGCCCCCATCCAAACAATCTCATATGGACAACCACCATCTGATGACCAGGGTTCCTCATAAGTCTGTCACCCCCATCCCCAGCAGGATGGTGAGGATGAATATTAGGGACTGTGGAGGCATGTATGGAGATTATGAAATGCACTTCCCTGACATATTCTGTTTTATCCATGGTTGGCCCTTTTGAACTTCACATTTGCTCAACAGGACTCCAAGAAGCACCAAATGCAGCTTAAGACCCTACAAGTCCACCACCCAGAGGGAACTTGGCCAACATGCCAATTCTATGCTGCCTGCTGACTTGTTTGGGAGAAGAGCAGTGGGATGTAACAATTTACACTTGGGTTTTTCTTTTATTTGCTCAGAATTTGGTGTCCCCTTCCATTTCTCCTCCCTCTTCTTTTATCCCAGCTCCAATTAGAAAATTCCACTCTACTAAATCCCACTCCACAGGAACCTATATCAAATTTAGAAAGTCATTGGTGTATAAAGAATGCGCATTTCAAGAGGGTAGGACACAGTGTGCCATGTAATCAAAGAAAATTAAAGACATTCACACAATTGTGAATATACACCCTTTGCATACACAATTATGGAGACTTGTTCACAAAGCTTACACACTGTGGCACTGGATGGTTTCCAAACGGCACTTAAGGCATAAGAAGTACTTATTTGGGGCTTGCAAACGTGAGTTTTGTTTGTGTTCTTATCCATGTTTGGCAAATACAATGCAGGCTTTGCTTTCAGAACATTTGGCCCTAAATAAAAAGAAATGTGTCAGCAAATCCACCAAGAAGCACACTAAATCTAAAACTTCTTTTGTTGGATCCAGAGGGAGGCTGAGGTAGACTCTGTTTGTTTTCCAGCTAAAGGCAACATCTGGATGCAATCGCCAAGAATTCTGGCTGTTTTGGCCACATCTAGCAGAGAGGCAGAAAGCCTTACCCAAGGCCCCCGACATTCATTGTGAAGCTGCCCACTGCTTATAGCACACCTGGAGTCAGTTAGGAGGGCAAAATGTCCATGTGCGTAAGATGATCTCACCCTGTGCCTTTCAAAGACCTCTAACATTTGCCATCTACTCCAAGACATGCAAATCACTACCTACATGCATATTAGATTTCTTAGATGGGGGCAGAGGTGGGGAGGAAAAGGACATTTTTTTACCATCTTCACTTGTTTTACAGTCCAGCTACTAGGCTAAAGTACCAACTCTGCTTGCTCTGTGACTAAGCAAGTTATATAACATTGGCCTCCCTCTCCTCATTGGTAAAACAAGGGTAATAGTATCTGCTTCATGAAGTTGTTGAAGACTAATAAGATGACAAACTCAAAGTGGCCACACAGAGTAGTCCTTCAAAGAATGTAGGCTAAAATTATTAAATTATTTTATCATATTCTCCTTATCCCTTCTTTTTGACCTCTATGCAGAAAAGTCTCCTCCATTAAAATAAAAACAAAAGACTTGATCTACCTCTCACCCCCATAATTCACCATGCCTCCATTTCCTTAAATGCCAAGTTCCTTAAAAGAGGAGTCTGCGTGTGTTGTCCTGCCCTCACTCTCATTCACTCTCAGCTCCTGTTCCTTTCCCTACAATGGGCGATAAGAATCACTCATTCACAGCCTTTGCCACCTGACTGTGAGTGTTTCCCAGGCTACCCAACTGACATGCTAGCCACATGGCTGCAGTCAATCAGTAGAATGTAGACAAACATGATAGTTGCCACTTGTGAGCAGAAATTTTAAATATGCTTGCTTCATTCATTTTGGCCTCTTGCATTCTTGCCTTCTTCCATGAGAATAGTATGGAAAAGAAAGGCCATTCTTTAGCCTGAGTCTTGGAATGAGAAGATGCCTTGAGCCCAGGAATCACAGCCAACTTGCATCTTCATTTAATGTCAGAAGGAAATAAGTGTTTGGTTTCATTCTGTTGAGAATTGGGTTGGTTGTTACTGCAGCAAAAGCTGACTGATACCTAGAATCTGTTCTTCTGCCTACCCAAGTATCCCCACTATAATGATCAATAAGGGATGATCTGCCAAGGACCCCCCTCTTCATAGAACTCCCCCCTCTACCCCCATTCACCACTCTGTATACATGATTCCCCTGAATATCACCATGTTTGTAACTGTTGACTCCCTGGTCAGCAATTATTGACTCATATGTGGGTATCTGACCCAGTCTGCAGTGGGAGAAAAGCACAAAGCCACCATACATACAGAAACAGAATGAGAAGGAGCATCCAAGAGGGCTTGAGCCACTGGCTAAGGTTGTTCTGTTTTTATTGTTAAATATCCGTGTACAGGAAAGAGTTCCTGGCTAAAAGGGGCAGGACCAGGATGACCACACACGTGGGCAGGAAAGAGCGAGGTCCTCTGTTCACACAGGAGGGACTTGCCATGAGCCATTTGGTGGTTGGTGGACAGTAGCTAGAAGAGTCAGGTCCAGAAAGAACAGGTTGGTATTGAAGTGGTTTAGAGCCAAGTCTTTCAGTTCAGACATGGTCTTAACCAAAGACTCAAGGAGCCATCCAAATTCCTCCATATAGTGAAGCCAAATCTAAAGGAAGAATACAAGGACCAGAGAAAAACAGATGCCCCTCAGGGTTGGGAAGAGGATCATCAGGCAGAACTGGGACAACAGAGAAGGCATAAGAGCACCAGGATTCTGACAAGTCTACCCAGGACAGTGAATAAGAGACTTCCCCACCCTCAACAACAACTTCTAGAGCCAACCTGGGACCCTGCCTTCAACTTGTTTCCAGCAGAGCAAATCTAACCAGAATCAAAATTGCTGTGAGCTCCCAGACACCACTCTGATAGTTCACAGGAAGAGATTCTAGACCAAACACAAGAGTGTTCTAGGCTTTAAGGGTAAAACAGTCCTTCACCCCACACCCCAACTGTTTTTCAATTGTGGTAAGAAAGAGCAATCTGCACCAATGGAGGAAAGTATTTTACAAACCCACCATCTTCCTCCTTTTATAAAGATAGAGAGGCTAAAGCAGGCAGGGCACCCACCAATGCTCAACAGGGTATCCTGTTCAGAAATTTGTAGGTTGTTGGGTTAAAGACTGATTGAGGTGTCCTCCTGTTGGCTTGATCCCTGTTGACTGATGTGAGGCTGTGGTACTCTCTATGACAGTTACAACCCCCAGATCCCCCTCCCAAGGTTCCTGGAAACCTTGGACATACTTAGACTTAACATAGGGGCAAGCTATGTTTGTCATGCAGGATGACCTACTGGGGGAGCCCTGCCCAACATCTGAAGAACCAGGTGAATACAGGCAATAATGAGTACAGCTGGCTTGGATTATAGATTATAAAGTATGGCAATACAGTTATAAGAACCAACACTTCTTGGGTGATAAGTAAGTGATAGGCAATGATCTAAACATGACACAGAAGATTTATGATAATCCTTATACCATCCCCATGAGATAGAAGCTATTGAAAGTCCCTAAGATGTATTAAGGGAGAATGTAAAGAAGTAGACACAAGACTCTTCATTACAGCATTATTTTTAATAAGGTAAGGTTTCCATAGTGATATTGTAGGCAAAGTTGAATGTCCAACAATAAGGAGTGGATTACATAAATTACAATATACCCACAATACATCAAAAATAACCCTGTAGGTGTGTGCTTTGGAAATGAAAGTCTGTTTATCATGTATTATTTAGTTAAAAAAAAATCAGGGCACAAAATAAGTTAAGACATAATCCCATATTTTGGCACTTATAAATAAATAAATACATACATACATACATACATACATACATACATACATATATGCATTTTTTAAAGTTCTGAAAGAAAATGCATCCAAGTGTTTCTAGCAGTCCCCAGGTTGTGGATGCTTTATTAGAAGATTATATAAACCTTCTAATAAAAAGGAATTGCTGGGCGCCTGGGTGGCTCAGTTGGTTAAGCGACTGCCTTCGGCTCAGGTCACGATCCTGGAGTTCCGGGATCGAGTCCCGCATCGGACTCCTTGCTCGGCGGGGAGTCTGCTTCTCCCTCTGACCCTCCCCCTCTCATGCTCTCTCTCTCTTTCAAATAAATAAATAAAATCTTAAAAAGAAAAAAAAAAGGAATTGCTTTTTCGTGACAGAAAAGTTGTATTAATTTTAAAGATAATAAAGTAGAATAGAGGATTACCTGGGCATCAAGATCAGATATGTGGAGGGTTCTTAATGCCATGCACATTGAAGTCAAGGCCTCTGGTGCAAGTGGAATTAGTGTGATCCAGCATTTCCCAAAGTGTGTTCCTGGGAAAAAGGGTGTTTCACGGTCAAGTAAATTGGGAAATTCTGCTTACTCCTCTCAAAGATTCATAATGCATAAATTCTGTTAAAAATAAAAGAAAAAATCTATTTTAGTTGGTTTATTTTTTTAATTTTTTGAGTATAGTTGATACACGATTACATTACTTTCAGGTGTACAACATAATGATTCAACATTTCTATATGTTATGCTATGCTCACCACAAGTGTAGCTACCATCTGTCTATATATACAATAGAATATTACACAGCCATAAAAAAGGATGCAATCTTGCCATTTGCAGCAACATGGATAGATCTAGCAGATTCATTCACATGTGGAAATTAAAAAACAAAACAAATGAATAAACAAACCAATAAAAAGCAGAATCAGACCTATAAATACAGAGAATAAACTGATGGTTGCCAGAGGGGAGGAGAGTAGGGGATGGGCAAAATGGTGAAGGGGAGTGGGAGGTACAGGTCTGCAGTTATGGAATGACCACCTCATGGGAAGAAAAGGTTAAGCATAGAAACTACAGTCAATTGTATTGTAATAGCGTTGTTTTACCTTGTTTAATCCAGCAGTTTCCAATTTTATTTAATCACGAAGCTCCTTTATATAATACGTATAGTTGAAGAAATGCTCACAGGTTTTAGAAGCAGTAGTATTACTTATCACTCATCGTTCTGCTGAGCCTACAACCCTTATACAGAATAATATTTGTATATCACGGAGCTTGGAAATATCACAGAGTTTGGAGCACTGCAGTTCACCTCCTTCCTCTGCTCAATGCTAATACCCTCCCTTCTTTATGGGTACGGTTTATAGGGGAATTCCCAGAGAACCTCCTACATTCAAACCATCACCTCAGAGTCTATTGCAGACAATGACGTTTGAAAGAATTAAATAGAAAGAATAAAAGACAGATATACCAAATTAGAAAACACAAGAATCATGCTTATTTAACCACTTATTCTCATGATTAAAAATCAAATTTTAGGGGGGGTGGAGCAAGATAGCAGAGGAGTAGGAGACCTGGATTTCATCTGGTCTCAGGAATTCAGCTGGATAGGGATCAAACCATTCTGAACACCTACAAACTCAACAGGAGATCGAAGAAAAGAATAGCAACAACTCTCTGAACAGAAAAGCGACCACTTTCTGGAAGGTAGGATGTGCAGAGAAGTGAATCTGAGGCGACATTCGGGAGGATAGACGGCGGGGGAGGGGCCTCCATTGGCCGCTTCTGGCAAGTGATAGAGCCGTGGAGCACAAAATCAGAACTTTTAGAAGTCTGCTCTGCTGAGGGACGTCACTCCGGTGGCTAAGCGGGGGGTGGAACCCTTGGGGGACAGTGTGGTCTGAGGACCCTCGGGGTCACAGAAAGACCGGGGGTGCCTGAGTGCGGCAGAGCTCACAGGTATCGGAGCGGGGAAGCCGGCTGCAGAGACGGAGCCGAGGCATGGGCTCTCAGCTCACGATTGCCATAAACTGTGATCTGTGGCATAGTCAGGCCACTGCTCCTCCAGCAGGGACCCAACAAGCAGCAGAAATGGGGAGATTCCCCTTCCTCCCCCAGGAGGAGCAGCATGGGAGCGCACCACAGGGATCTGCTGGGTTTGGAGACTCCACACGGGCTCATGAGCCAGAGATAGAAATGCTCAGTCACAGGCCAAGTGAGCACAGAGTGCGGCCAGAGACTGGGGAGACAGGAGTGATTGACTGCTTTTCTCTGGGGACGCACTGAGGAGTGGGGCCCCGAGTTCTCAGCTCCCCTGGGGCAGAGATTGGGAGGCTGCCATTTTCACTCTTGGCCTCCAAAGCTGAACGGAAAGCTTGCAGGGAACAAAAGCTCCTGAGAGCAAACCCAGGGAGATTACTTAGCCCCACCGGCAAGGGCGGGGCAAATCCGCCTCCAGCAAAGACATTTGGGAACCATGGCAACAGGCCCCTCCCCCAGAAGATCAGCAAGAACAGCCAGCCAAGACCAAGTTTACCGATCAATGAGAATGGCAGAACTCCAGGCCTAGGGGAATAGTGCACATAGAATTCATGGCTTTTTTTTACCATGATTCCTTAGTCTTTCCAAGTTAATTTTTTTCAACTTTTTTTTTTTGAATTTTTCTTTTTCCCTTTTTCAACCAACATCTTATCAATCCCTTTATTAAAAAACATTTTTATTTTTCATTTTTAGAGTCATATTCTATCCCTTCATAGTAGTTACCCTTATTTTTGGCATATACATATATATAAATTGTTCTCTCTTTAAAATTTTGAGATACAGTTTCTTCTAACAGATCAAAATATACCCTAAATCTCTAGTGTATGGCTTTGTTCTAGTCTCCTGCCTGATCACATTCTCTCCCTTTTTTTTTCTTTTTTTTTTAAATACTCTTCTTTCTTCTTTCAAACAAATTCTTATCTTATCAATTCCTTTTATAAAATCTTTTATAATTTTCATCTTTACAGTCATATTCCATCCATTCATCATATTAACCCTTATTTTTGTACTTATATAAGTTTTTCATTCTTTAAAATTTTGGGAGGCACTTTCTTCTAATGACCAAAATACGCCCAAAATCTAGTGTGTGGCACTGATCTATGCACCAGCCTGATCATATTTGATCATATTCTGTTTTTTTTGTTTTGTTTTGTTCTGTTTTTGTTTGTTTTTATCTTTTTCTCTTTTTTTTTTTTTTTCTTTTCTCTTTCTTTCCCTTTCTTTTCCCCTGGTTTCAGGTCTTTTCTGATTTGTTTAGACTATATTTTCTGGGGACATTGTTACCCTGTTAGCATTTTGTTCTCTCATTCATCTATTCTCCTCTGGACAAAATGACAAGATGGGAAAAAACCACTCAATAAAAAGAACAAGAGGCAGTACCCACTGCCAGGGACCTACTCAATATGGACATTAGTACGATGTCGGAACTAGAGTTCAGAATGATGATTTTAAAAATACTAGCTGGGCTTGAAAAAAGCATGGAAGTTATTAGAGAAACCCTTTCTGGAGAAATAAAAGAACTAAAATCTAACCAAGTCGAAATCAAAAAGACTATTAATGAGGTGCAATCAAAAATGGGGGCTCTACAATCTACACATTCAATGCAATCCCCATCAAAATACCATCCACTTTTTTCAAAAAATGGAACAAATCATCCTAAAATTTGTATGGAACCAGAAAAGACCCCGAATAGCCAGAGGAATGTTGAAAAAGAAAAGCAAAGCTGCCAACATCAGAATTCCGGACTTCCAGCTCTATTACAAAGCTGTCATCATCAAGACAGCATGGTACTGGCACAAAAACAGACACATAGATCAATGGAACAGAATAGAGAGCCCAGAAATGGACCCTCAACTCTATGGTCAACTCATCTTTGACAAAGCAGGAAAGAATGTCCAATGGAAAAAAGACAGTCCCTTCAACAAATAGTGTTGGGAAAATTGGACAGCCACATGCAAAAGAATGAAACTGGACCATTTCCTTACACCACACACAAAAATAGACTCCAAATGGTTGAAAGATCTAAATGTGAGACAGGAGTCCATCAACATCCTAGCGGAGAACACAGGCAGCAACCTCTTCGCCCTCAGCCCCAGCAACTTCTTCCTAGAAATATCGCCAAAGGCAAGGGAAGCAAGGGCAAAAATGAACTATTGGGACTTCATCAAGATAAAAAGCTTTTGCACAGCAAAAGAAACAGTCAACAAAACCAAAAGACAACCGACAGAATGGGAGAAGATATTTGCAAATGACATATCAGATAAAGGGCTGGTATCCAAAATCTATAAAGAATTTACCAAACTCAACACCCAAAGAACAAATGATCCCATCAAGAAATGGGCAGAAGACATGAACAGACATTTTTCCAAAGAAGACATCCAAACGGCCAAACAGACACATGAAAAAGTGTTCAACATCGCTCGGCATCAGGGAAACCCAAATCAAAACCTCAATAAGATACCACCTCACATCAGTCAGAATGGCTAAAATTAACAAGTCAGGAAATGACAGATGTTAGTGGGGATGCAGAGAAAGGGGAACCCTCCTACACTGTTGGTGGGAATGCAAGCTGGTGCAGCCACTCTGGAAAACAGCATGGAGGTTCCTCAAAAAGTTGAAAATAGAGCTACCATACAATCCAGCAATTGCACTACTGGGTATTTACCCCAAAGATACAAAAGTAGGGATCCAAAGGGGTACGTGCACCCCGATGTTTATAGCAGCAATGTCCACAATAGCCAAACTGTGGAAAGAGCCAAGATGTCCATCGACAGATGAATGGATAAAGAAGAAGTGGTATATATATACAATGGAATATTATGCAGCCATCAAAAGGAATGAGATCTTGCCATTTGCAACGACATGGATGGAACTGGAGGGTGTTATGCTGAGCGAAATAAGTCAATCAGAATGTATCATCTGACCTCACTGATGTGAGGAATTCTTAATCTCAGGAAACAAACTGAGGGTTGCTGGAGTGGGGGGTGTGGTGGGAGGGATGGGGTGGCTGGGTGATAGACATTGGGAAGGGTATGTGCTATGGTGAGCGCTGTGAATGTGCAAGACTGTTGAATCACAGATCTGTACCTCTGAAGCAAATAATACATTATATGTTAAAAAGAAGAAGAAGAAAAAAACGATAGCAGGAGGGGAAGAATGAAGGAGGAGAAATGGGAGGGGGAGACGAACCATGAGAGACGATGGACTCTGAAAAACAAACTGAGGGTTCTAGAAGGGAGGGCATGGGAGGATGGGTTAGCCTGGTGATGGGTATTAAAGAGGGCACATTCTGCATGGAGCACTGGGTGCTATACGCAAACAATGAATCATGGAACACTACATCAAAAACTAATGATGTAATGTATGGTGATTAACATAACATAATAATAATAAAAAAATGCAATTTTTAAAAAATCAAATTTTAGAAATTAGATTTTTTTTTCTTTCTTTTTCATTTCTTTTTGAGATGGCTAGTTTTTGAAATGCCATGAGAAAAAACAACATAGAATGATTACAAAACTGGATCAGTACTTTTTTTCTGTTTTCCCGTTACTGAGGCTTTAGACAACATTACTGGATCCACTCTTTCTTCTATTTGTCTTATTTGTGCCTTTCTGGCACCTTTCTTAAACTTTGGAAATTTCCTACATGGTGAGATCCACCTGTGCATGACAGAAATCAGGGAATGTGCTTTCCTGTCCTCCCTTGCAATTAGGGCCCAAGGAAGTGAACCAGACACACCCTCACAGATTTCAATGACAAAGAATAAGACAAGGAGGAACTGAGCCCAGAATCCATTTTCCTGGAAAGGGATAGAGAGCTTGGAAGAGAAATACCAAGCTTTTAGAATCTGGAATGTCAGAGGATTTCATAACAGTGTCTCAGGTCACTGTTTTTGGTGAGAACCAGGGGATGAGTGTCCAGCCATCAGAAGACTATATCTGTGAGGAGTCCTGAGGAATACGATTTTGGTTTTCTTCCTAAGGAGACTCGAAGCCTGATTCTCTGAGTATTCAACAACTTCTTATTCTATTTAAATTAGCCCGAATGGGTGAGCAATGCATTGTTCCAGAACCAGATGTTTAGAAACACCACAAAGTCTCCTAAACACATAGCTCAGCTGCTCTACCCTTTTGTCTCATACCATCAGGCTACCTCTTCTCATAGGATGAATGAGGGATGCTAGAGAGAAGACAGGTTAATTTTTTGCTGATATTCCAGTGTTACCTAGATGGTTGTTCACTTTGTTACATCCAGTTAATGTTCATTTTACATTTGGCTGGATGAATTGTACTTACTCCCCCTTACAATCCAGATTGTCTAAATGGCTACACCTAAACCAGTAAGAGTAGCCTTTAGCACTTTTCTTTCTTGGATCTGTAACATGTCATATTCTATTTTTCTTCCTACATAATTGACCCCTTCTCTGCTTCTTTGTATACTCTTCCACCTTTACCCAAAATGTAAATGTTGGCATTTCTCAGGACTGGGTCTTTTCTCTATATATACTCTCACTTGATAAACTCAAGCATCCTCTGGTTTTCAACAGGACCCACATATAGGTGATAACTACATTTACAACTCCAGCCTCAAACTCCCTCATGAGGTTTATCCTTCATATATCACCTAAGATTATCTAAGAGCTGTCTCAAACTTAACATATCCAAAATGGAATATTCACATGGTGTTGTCATCCACCTGGTTGCTCACCCCAAATACCTAGAGCTTTCTTTCATTCACCTTTACCCCTTTGACCTACATGATTCAAAGAAATAACAAGCATTCAAAAGAAACTGCTATAAAACACATGGTAATCTTTATAATGGATCTAATTTGTGCTCTCACTAAAATATAAGAACGTATCAACTCCATTTTTAACATGCAAAATAAACTAGGGAATGCACAGATTAAAATATGGACTGAGACTAAAAGCTCACTGGAAGTTGCTGGAGAGGAGAGGTGTGGGGAATGGGATAACTGGGTGATGGACCTGAAGGAGGACATGTGATGTCATAGCACTTGATATTATATGACTGATGAATCACTGAGCTCTACCTCTGAAACTAATAATACACTATATGTTAATTAATTGAATTTAAATTAAAGAAAACTCACTGAAAAAACAAAGAAGCCTTTGAGAAAATGACGCAGGAAACCAAAAGCACAAAATCACAATGGATTTTGATGTTCATAAAAAGAAGGATCACAACTACTGATTTATAATATAAGGGAAACGATTCGACAATAATAATAATCCAGATTTTATAATCCCAAATTGGGGTACCAAAGATCAGGAAATGGTATGGTGAGCAGGGGTAAATAGAAGCAACCTTAATACCAAGAATGGCATAAGGATGACCCGGAATCATTAAATTGATCTTAAATTTAAGCACTCGAGAAACAGAGATGATTGTTTCAGAAAAGTTGAACAGTAAGATCAAAATGGAAAGCATTACAAACATTTAGCAAGTGCCTGGAAAATAAGGGGGGAAAAAAATGTAGGCAGGTAAGCAGATAAGAAAGTTGCCAAAAGGCTAAATATTTCTATTTCATTCACACAAATGGCATGAGTTAAATCCCCCTATCGAAAGGGGAAAATTCTCAAATTGGGTTAAAAAGTAAAGCCAACTGTATCCTGCTTATAAGGACTCCTAAAATAAAATGGTATGTAGAGGGCGCTGGGTGGCTCAGTTGGTTAAGCATCTGCCTTTGGTTCAGATCATGATCTCAGGATCCTGGGATCCAGCCCCGCTTTGGCTCCTGGCCCAGCAGGAAGTCTGCTTCTCCCTCTCCCTTTACCTCTCCCCTCCTGCTCATTCTCTCTCTCTCTCTCTCTCTCTCTCAAATAAATAAATAAAATCTTTTTAAATAAATAAGTTTTAAAAATGGTACATAGAAGTTAAAAGTTAAACGATGGACAAGAAAAAAATTAATAAAGAAAAAAAGCCCATGATGGTAATATAAACATCAAATTAATTAGAATTAAAGGTATGAAAAGGGTCATTTTATAGGGTACAGTCCATAAATTAAAATTAAGTAAAACCATGAAACATTCTTAATAGCCTCAAGGTTTATGAAAGAAATTTCCTAGGGTTGGTCTGGCTGGGGGTGTGGCATCAAGTTCTGTACCACTGGTCCTCACAACTCCCACCTCCCTCAGATCTTTCTGCATCAAATTGCATTCTGCAAGTCTAAGGACCCACCTCCAAAAAGAGGGGTAGGGACAGTCTGCCGAAGTGAGATCCCCAAAAAGGGAAGCTCCAAATGCTCTGGCAGCAGTAGGCTATAGAGACTAAAGATTGTCATGAACTCCATTTGTTTAAGAAGCAAAAAGACAGTGGAGATTTTAAAAATAAATAAATAATTCCCTTTTCCCCTGATGAGGGACCCAGGATGGACTGGGGCTAGGAATTATCCACATTAGCTTCCAAGGGTTTAGAATTTAGACTGGGAGCAAGGGTATCAAGTCCCACTCCAGCCTGAGAGATAAAGACCAAGGTCAGAAGGCTCCCCTATTCCAACAGCAAAAAGAAAAAATACTGCAAATTTACATGAAAAATATAAGTGAATGTTTACCAAAAACAAAAACAGAATCTTGTGATGTTCCCTGAAAAGAAAAAGAAAGAAAAGTGTGTGTGTGTGTGTGTGTGTGTGTGTGTGTGTGTGTTGACTGATCCTAAAACAAAGTCTCAGCCTCATTCTGCCAACACTGAAGTATATCATCTGGCCCTTCTATATATTCTGTAGATTGAACTAAATGAAAAAGACAGGATGGGGGGCTGATGCTCAGCTCTTTGGCTCATGAACACAAGGCAGTGGGTCAGAACACCATGATGCAGACCCCTCCAATTTTCCCCTGGAGTGGGTGCCTGTTGGGAGCAAGAAACAGGATCAGGAATGGAACATGAAAGGGACTTGAATAAAGTAATAACAGTGAACAGTGAGGCAGTGCAGGGAGTAAGAATATTCATGTGCTAGAAACTGAGGAACAGGTCCGATCGTTCTAATTCTTCATGCCGGGAGGGAACAAAGGCTTTCATCCAATGCCAAGATAATGTCTGTTTAATGCTTACAACAGTCTGAGGTACACATTATCCTCATTTTACAAGGGAGTAAAACAGACGAACTTAAGATAGATACCCAAGGGTGCCCACCTTCACTGCACTGACAAATAGGGGTTAAAACCCAACCCTCTCGTAACTCCACAGCCTGTGACACATTTTTTCCTTCTCTGATGTTCATGCTGAATGTGATTTTCTTTTTTTTAAATATTTTATTTATTTGAGAGAGAGAGAGAGAGAAGGAGAAGGAGAGGGAGAGAGTCTGAAGCAGACTCTGCCCTGAGCACAGAGCCTGACACGGGGCTCGATCCCACAACCCCAAGACCACGACCCAAGCCAAAACTAAGAGTCAGATGCTCAACTGGCTGAGCCACCCAGGCACCCCTGAATATGATTTTCTACATGTCCTCTCTTTGGCTGTGCAATATCATGGTTATGCTAAAATAAAGGGCTCACTGCCACAACCACCCCCCGCCCCACACTTCCGGGGCCACATACATTCCATTTCCTCTCTGTATCTCACTTAAATTCCCTTCATCCTATAGGCAGATTGCATATATGTGTCTGGGAGCTGGAAGGAAGCTCCTTGTTGAGACCTTTTTGGGAGAGTCTATGTAAGCATACAGAAAAAAATATAACCAAGGTTCACATCCCTCAAAAATAATTTCTAGATAATTCGAGTGACTATATTAAAGCTTTCACATGCTACCTCATCTTGGTGTATAGAAACCACTACAGAAATCCTGAATACAAGGTCTTTGTCAAAAATCTGTACTGTGTCTCCTTACAACTCCCCATTGTCCTTCCAAAAAGAAGACATTTGAAGTCTTTGGGTAAACCACAATGAACAAGCCCCACTCCTCCTCATAAATCATGCTATTGTTTAGTGATGCACCATCAAGACAGGTCACATTTATCTCCCCAAAGAAAGCCTGGAAAAAATATGTTCAGAAAATATTGGTCATGTTATCTTTCCAAAAGGTTAAGAGAAGGATTTGCTTATCTATGATGATTTATGGAACTGACAAGCGGGTGCACAAATGTGGCCAGGAAATGCATAAGAATAGAGAAAATAGCTTTGAACAAAATTATGGTGTCAGGGCACAAAGCTGATAGCTGTGTTCTATAATAGGACCAAAAAAAAAAAAAACTGGGATTCATAAATTGCATTTGTGAAGAATAAATAAAAAAAGAGAATGGGATGAGGCCAGTGCCCCTTGTTGTTTCTATATCATAATTTGCTGGCCTGCCCTGCCCTGCCTCTGTCAGCGATAAGGACTTCTATTGCTTTCTTCTATCTCCAGATTAGGTCTAAACACCAATAAATAAGACACTCTGGCTTCTGTTTGCGTGTCCTGTCCATATCTGACCTCCCTCATGACTATTAAATGATTTTCGGTGACTGGATGGTTTACGCAGGTGAACAAGCATGTCTGACTCCCATCCAGTGAATAAACCTTCCTCCATGGCTACAACAAGAGCGCCCGAATTCCAGTTCTAGCTCTGCGAGTCCCCACCTGCGTGACTCTGGACACGTTTTCTGTTTTCACTTCTTTCATTTGCAACACGACTGAAAAATACATCATCCATCAATCTGAAAAGCTGAGGTCATGATCCAGAAAAAAACAAAAGAAACTGTATGAAGCCATCCCAGTCCTCCAGACCCCATACTATTTCATTGCCACGCATATTGGGGGCCGTGGGGGTGAGAGCGAGTAAATGTTTGTCAAATTGACTTGAAAGACACATCTCATATCTCTAAATGGATAAATGGAATAGACGTATACAGAATTTGTCAGTGTTTTTAATTCTGAAATTATATCGTTGAACTTGTAAAGAAGAGTAGCTAACCATCTGCTGATTTAATTGACATTTTAGCACCGACTGAACTGTTCTGGAATAAAAATATTTTATAACTTCCTGGGTCTTGCAAAACATTCTCTCCTTGTGTTTTATTGTGGCCTTAACAATAATTCAAAGGCAAACTTCGGTATAAACTCCCTCCACCCCCAACAGTTCCTTGGGCTATTTTAAGCTCTCACTCCACCATGGGCAGCAATGGTATAACCACCTTGCCAGAAAAGCTTTATTTTCATTCCCTAGACAAGACAGCTAACCTCTAGGTGTTCTATTCAGTGAATAATGTGCATGCTACGATGCGTATGCACTTGTTTTTATCCATTTTGAAGCCTTGGTTTGGAACAAATACCGTTTTAAGACCGTTTGCAGAATTAAAATATGGAGGGTATTATTAGATCAGGTTCTTGTCCTCTGCCCCCTCTCCCCGGCTTCTCCGCATTGAGTGGCTCACACAGCTCCAAGAAAGCAGCACTGCGTGGCCCTCCTCAGTCTCATGCTTCACCTCCGTCCTTACCCCCAGCTCCATGAGGGCTCTGCTGGCTCCTGTCTTGCTACCTTCATCTCCCCTTTCCTGGTGAGTGCTCACCTCCTGAACCTGACTCAGCCGCCCCCAGGGCAGCGTGCACTTTATCCACTGGATCCACTCCTGGGACGGAGGCTTGTACTTGCTCTGCCGGTCCATCCAATTTTCAAGGAGGCCACCCAGTCCAGGCCTGACCCTCTTAGTTTCCATTACATAGTCTTCCCAAACCCACTGGGAGGAAAGTTGTGACAGTTTTTTATTTTTGACTGTGGGGTCCCTGCTCAGCTATTGCAGAGTATGGACACAGACCCCTCCACCTCCTCAGTTCCTTGAGCAAGGAAACACAGAAGGGTAAGAGTCAGGAGAGTTGCCAAAGATGGCTGATTACTCAGGTCAGGGAAAACCTGACAGACATGGCAATCTATGATTTTTTTAAGAAATCTTTTTAAGTGAACTGTAGCTTATGTAGAGAGGAGTTCAAAATTATACCCATGCAGGTTGATGGCTCATCTCCAAAAAACACACCCATCTATCAACCACCCAAATTCAGAAGTATACATTTCTGAAGCCGGAAGCCACCCTCATCTGCCTCCCATAAGAAGTCCCTCCTGGGGGGCCTGGGGGGGGTCAGTCGGTTAAGCATCTGCCTTCAGCTCAGGTCATGATCCCAGGGTTCTGGGATTAAGGCCCACATCAGTTTCCCTGCTCAGTGGGGAGTCTGCTTTTCCCTCTCCCTCTGCCTGCCGCTCCCCTCTGCTCATGCATGCTCTCTCTCTCAAATAAATAAATAAAATCTTAAAAACAATAAAGGGAGTCCCTCCTTCCTCCTCAAAAGCAACAAATATCATGACTTCTGTCCCCAGACCTTACTTTGCCTGTGTTTGAATTTATACAAATGGCATTGTACCTCACATATGTTTTTAGGTCTGGCTTCCTTGGCTCAACGTTGTTTGTGAGATTGATCCAAATTGTTGTGTGTAGATCATTTTCATTTCTATATAGTATTCCACTGAATGAATGAATGTGCCATAATTTATTTATCCACTCTAGTGTCAATGGACTGTAGACTTTGCAGTTTGGAGCTAGTACAAGCAAGACTGTTCTGAAATCCTTGCACTAATTATCAGTAGCTGTATGTGCAAGCTTCTGTTGGGTGTATCCCTCCAGTGGACTTTCTGTCGTAGGCCCCAGCAAAGGCTGTGCAACAATATCCCAGTGTTCTATCAATTTATACACAATTTATTACCAGTGGTAGTTAAGAATTCCAGAAGCCCTATTTCTCACCTGTACTTGGTTTTGTCAGTGTCTTTAATGCTAACTCTTCTGATCTCTATATAACAGCAATGCTATCCTAGACCCAGGCAAGAGTAGGAACCTTCTAGGTCATAGGCTGTGAAGGCCCTGCTGGGCCCCTCCTAATGTCATACCACCCCTGGAAGTCCTCTGGGCAAAGGCAAATGGGGCAACAAAAGACCTAACTAACAGAACCGACATGATAGGCCTCACTGATGTATGAACTACATTCCCTGAAGATAAAAAATGGATATTTATTTTTTTCCCAAAAAAAGTATAAAAATGCTTTTTAAGAAATTTTATTATAAAAATGTTTTTACCAAAAAAAATATGAAGAAGAAAGGTTAAGTATAAATAACTAGAGAAAGAGAGAACATTTAAAGATTAACACTAGACTACATTACTCAAGATTATGAAAAACTGGATGAAATGTATATTTTCCTAGAAGAGTGTAAGTTACCAAAACTAATGCCAGGAAAGACGGAAACTCCAAACACACTGATTTCCGTAGAAAGTAGAAAAAAAACTATCAACTTACCAACTTCCAAAAACACCTCAGGTTCAGAGGATTTCACAAGGAAGTTTTATTTCGGAATATAGAAAAGACAAAAAAAGAAAGAAAATGTTGACATTTTTAAAATTATGTGATTATAATACTGATATCAAACCCTGATAAAGATTACCCAAAATAGAAAAACTTAAACCACTTTTATATTAATATAAAAATCCTTATTAAAATATTAAAAAAGAAAAGCCAGTGGCACATACAAACAACAATATATCAAGACTAAGAAGATTTTGTCAAAGATGGTTCAGTATTAGAAAATCTATTACTATCAGCCATCATATTTATATAAATAAAGACAAAAAGCATGTAATCCTCACTATAGACCATGAAATAATACTTGAAAAAATTCAACAACCATTCTTGATATGAAAAATAAATAACAAAAACATTCGATACTTATGTATAGATGGATGTTACTCTAAGATAAATAAAAGATGTTCTCCTCAGCCCACATGCCAGCCTCATGCTAACAGAGAAACACCAAAAACATTCTCACTAAAGTTGGGAATAATACAAGGATGTCCAATGGTACCCTGACTACCCACTATTACCACTAGTATTTAACATTATACTCCAGGTACTACCCAATATGATCAGACAACACAAAGAAATTACAGGATTAAACTGAAAAGACTGGTGTTAACATTTTGCTTAAAGGTGATACAGTTGCACATGTGGAATGTCTCCTCCCCTACACTGACTGAAAACTACAGTAAATAATTAGAGATTTCACGAAGTTAGCAAGGGACAAACTCAAAATGCAGAAAACAATGGCTTTCAGTTATATAAACAGCGAACAGTTAGAAGATAAAATGAAAGAAAAGACTCCATTTACACAAGAAATCTATGACATAAAATAGTCTTGGTAATAGTCTTAACAAGACTACAATATTCAAGGACTATAAAACAGAAATTTTCAAAACTAGCAAAAGAAGATTTGAAAATATGGAAAGGCATCATACCGTGTTCCTGAATAAGATGATTCAACATCTTAATGTCAAATCTCACTAAGTTAATTTATAAATTTAACAGGGTTTCCATAAAAATATCAATGGGTGCTTTTAGAAGTCGATAGGCTGATTCTAATTTTAATACAGGAAAAAAAATGTTTCCAGGAAAACTCTGAAGAATGACAAGCAACGAGGGATACCTTCCAGATATTAAAACAGATTATAAAGCTATTGCATAAAATAAAGCCACTGTGTGTTAGTGATGCATGGATATACGGGCAAACCAAAGAAACATAATGGGAAGTATAAAAATAGACCCAAATGATTTTAAGAATCTGATGTATGATAAATGAAGCATCTCAAATCAGTAAGGTAAATGTGGATTACTTGATAAATGATTTTAGAGTAGAGTTTCCCATCCTTGGCACTATTGACATTTTGGGTTGGAAAACCCCTTGTCCTCAGTGGTTGTCCTGTGATTGGAGGGTATTTAGTGGCATTCTGGACTCTATCCACTAGAGAGATGTTAGCAATATCCACCCTCAAGCTGTGATGACTAAAAATGTCTCCAAACATTGCCAAATGGTCTCTGTGTGGCAAAGTTGCCCATATTTAAGGACCACTGCTTGAAAGCAACCAGGTAACCCTCTGGGGATGAAGGGGTAGGAACTGAGCTATATTTCAGAAAAAAAGTAAACTCCAAATATGTCAAAGATAAAATTTTAAAAATAACATGATATAAATGTAATACAAGAAAACATGGGTGAATTACTTTATAATCTTAAGTAAGAGGAGCCTTTTCTAATTTTGACTCCAAATTCAGAATCTTCTTCTCCATTTCCCCACAAAATTTTAAGCAACATATTCAATTCCCATGAGCATGTTGTGGAATCAGAGTCATTTAGGGGATACAAGTTAATGAAAGAAATGGTCTCAAGATTGCCACTAGGAGACAGCCATGGGACATCGAGCCATGGGATATATTTTTAGGTTCTCTCTTAAAATAAAATTCTGACAACTACTGAGCACGGAGGCTACTATTGTAATCCAAGTATGGAGCAATGGTTTTATCATGATAAAAATTGAGAAGAGGATCCAGTTAGGAAGTGGGTGGTTGGAGGGACGACTAAATTCACTTTCAAATGTATTTCCTTATTTCTCAACAGTTAACGTCAAAAAAGCTACAAGAGGACCACAATGTTGATTTGATTCAGTCATTGGGATTGTGAAGGCAAATAGCCAATCATATTAATAAATGCATTGACCATGTGCATTCTCCTCTATTCTTTGGCAATTAACCTGCCAATAGTCCATCATGCTGGGCATTTACATTGCCCACAGTCACAAAAATAAAACTGAAAGACTATGGTTTGGGACAATGTTTCTCTAGGCACCATCCAAGATTCTGTTCTTGTCTAGAGTTTGAAAATGACCTTATGACCAGTTCTGAGTAAAGCAGTCAGGGATGGATGTGGTACTTCCAAGACAATTCTGCTTTCTTTTGTATGTCAGCCCTCCAAGAATCCTAAAATACAAAAGCACCTAGTGCAGTGCTTATCATATAATACACAGTCATGTTATAGTCAGGTCTTTCCCAAATTCAAGTAAGACTCAGAATACCCTGGGTAGCTTGTGTAAATCCTTGAGCTTGTTCCCAGAGATTCTTCAGGGAATCTGCATCAATACCCCCAAAGTGATTTGGATGTATGTGTTCCATGGATCTCATTTAAGAAATACTCCTATAGAATTGAGTCTGTGTAGTAGAAAAAAACACTTTTTCCTTAAATTCCAGTCCATCACAGACTTACGGTTTTATAAAATACAATAAAAGTGAATTACTAGATAAATGAAATTTTGAAAAAACAGACACTTATATACAAATATAAGTCCTAATATTTTATGATTAGATTCAGCAGGTACAAAATTACATACCAATAAATATATCAATTCATCGACAAATATAATCAGAACAAATAAGACAGGAAAGAACAAAATATGGGTATCGAATTCATTGGAAGCATGCATAGAGACAATGAACATAGAGAATCATTATTACAGTTGTAATGTTGTCATATCACACTTATAGCTAAACCAAAAATTATGAGTTAGCAATTCCCCACATTAAGCATCTATGTGCACATATTGAGTGAACACCATGTACATCACCATTTAAAGGTTTTAATGGATTTGGTATCCTAAATTGAATTGGCAATGTGATTCACAAGGAATAAAGTATATACACAGTCATGTTATAGTCAGGTCTGAGCACGGAGGCTACTATTGTAATCCAAATGGAACACAAATCATTTCTGTGTTTTGTTTTAAGAGCATTCATAGACTCATAGTAGATAAACCATTGAGGTATGTTGACAGAAATGTAAGAAGGTTTCAAGCAATTTCAACAGGTTCAAGTTGCTCCTTTCCAACTTTTAATGTGGCCCAACCAAGCAGGACTAGTTTGCAGCTTACACCACATGTGACTCACCATGAAGCCCACTGTAAAACTGGTCTATAGTCATTCAAAGACAAAGCCACTGATCATTGCTTAGGTGGCAACAATGTCGAGTTGCTATCAAAATTCTAAATGTGCCCTCTATATTTCCTTACTCATCTGTTCCTGGGCTGCTCACAAACAGTTGGCCAACTAGTGTGGTCCTCAGACCATACTTTGAATAGCGCTGGCCTGTGGGACCTAAAAAATCCACCAGTCAGTAAGGTAAATGGACACAACCTTTTTTGAACATCAGAGATTCACTCAACGGTGTGTGAAAAGTTAGCATATTTGGGACATTGCATGTAACTGCTTAATGCCTCCAAAACCATGCAGATGGCCAAGTAGCTGACAGACATTCATGCCTTCAGTTTTAAAATTATGCCATTTCCATACAACATTAACTTTACATTTATTTATAAAGGGTATGTTTTGTTTGAAATTCTTGTAAATAATAACTGTCATTTCACATTCATCATGACACCAGAAAACAGCTTCAACCAGACACATACAATTATAACATGACCACATTGCGATTTTGCCAGCAAACAAGAGAGAACCACAAGGGATAATCTGGCACCACAGAGGAGGCGCCGAAGTCAATTCTAAAGGCTCATATCAATTCATGCCCTCACTATTGAAGCCAGATCCACCACCTGGAAAGCTCCAGCATCCTTGTAACAACCCTGCTGATCAACTGGTGTGTGGAGTCAGTCCGCGCATGGGGCATACACCCCCACACCATAGGCAATCAGGGAAGCCAGAAGTAGAGGCCACAGCTTGGCCTGGGAAGGTTTGCAATTATTTGCCTTCTGTGAAAAAGGCTTTTTGGGGAAATATTTTGCCCTTCCACAGCACTGAACTGTGCTTCATCTGTCTCTGTCCACTTCAGCTCCCACTTTGGGGCTCTGCGTGTGTCTCCCCCACCTGCCTGTGTCAACGGCTCTCAATCCCTGCACCCCAGAAAACAGTGGCCACACAAGTGCACCCCCAACTGTTGATCACTGTGAAAGAGCTACTCCTCCCACAGCAAGGGATACATTTCGGTCCATCAGCTGCCCGTCCGGAGTGGTCCAGAATGGTCTGAGTGGTGCAGGGCAACGTAAGGAGAGCACTGCTTGCTGGGAGGACAGGGAGAAGGCACAGCAGCAAGTCAGTCATCCTCAGAGGAAGAACACGAGGACTGTGCCTCCAGCTGTATTCAAGAATGTAGTCAGGGCACTTCAAGCTCTATTACAAAGCTGTCATCATCAAGACAGTATGGCACTGGCACAAAAACAGACACATAGATCAATGGAACAGAATAGAGAGCCCAGAAATGGACCCTCAACTCTATGGTCAACTCATCTTTGACAAAGCAGGAAAGAATGTCCAATGGAAAAAAGACAGTCCCTTCAACAAATAGTGTTGGAAAAATTGGACAGCCACATGCAGAATGAAACTGGACCATTTCCTTACACCACACACAAAAACAGACTCCAAATGGTTGAAAGACCTAAATGTGAGACAGGAGTCCATCAAAATCCTAAAGAACACAGGCAGCAACCTCTTCAACCTCAGCCACAGCAACTTCTTCCTAGAAACATCGCCAAAGGCAAGGGAAGCAAGGGCAAAAATGAACTATTGGGACTTCATCAAGATAAAAAGCTTTTGCACAGCAAAAGGAACAGTCAACAAAACCAAGACAACCGACAGAATGGGAGAAGATATTTGCAAATGACATATCAGATAAAGGGCTGGTATCCAAAATCTATAAAGAACTTACCAAATTCAACACCCAAAGAACAAATGATCCCATCAAGAAATGGGCAGAAGACATGAACAGACATTTTTCCAAAGAAGACATCCAAATGGCCAAACAGACACATGAAAAAGTGCTCAACATCGCTCGGCATCAGGGAAACCCAAATCAAAACCTCAATAAGATACCACCTCACACCAGTCAGAATGGCTAAACTTAACAAGTCAGGAAATGACAATTGTTGGTGGGGATGTGGAGAAAAGGGAACCCTCCTACACTGTTGGTGGGAATGCAAGCTGGTGCAGCCACTCTGGAAAACAGTATGGAGGTCCCTCAAAAAGTTGAAAATAGAGCTACCATATGATCAGGCAATTGTACTATTGGGTATTTACCCCAAAGATACAAATGTAGGGATCCAAAGGGGTATGTGCACCCCGATGTTTATAGCAGCAATGTCCACAATAGCCAAACTGTGGAAAGAGCCAAGATGTCCATCCACAGATGAATGGGTAAAGAAGATGTGGTATATATATACAATGGAATATTATGCAGCCATCAAAAGGAATGAGATCTTGCCATTTGCAACGACGTGGATGGAACTGGAGGGTGTTATGCTGAGCGAAATAAGTCAATCAGAGAAAGACATGTATCATCTGACCTCACTGATATGAGGAATTCTGAATCTCAGGAAACAAACTGAGTGTTGCTGGAGTGGGGGGTGGGGTGGGAGGGACGGGGTGGCTGGGTGATAGACACTGGGGAGGGTATGTGCTATGGTGAGCACTGTGAATGTGCAAGACTGTTGAATCACAGATCTGTACCTCTGAAACAAATAATGCAATATATGTTAAGAAAAAAAAAAAGAAGAAGATAGCAGGAGGGGAAGAATGAAGGGGGGGAAATCAGAGGGGGAGACAGACCATGAGAGACGATGGACTCTGAAAAACAAACTGAGGGTTCTAGAGGGGAGGGGGTGGGAGGATGGGTTAGCCTGGTGATGGGTATTAAAGAGGGCACGTTCTGCATGGAGCACTGGGTGTTATGCATAAACAATGAACACTACATCAAAAACTAATGATGTACGGGCTCCTGACTCAGCGGGGAGTCTGCTTCTTCCTCTCCCTCTGCCTCTCCCACTGCTCATGCTCTCTCTCTCTCTCTCTCTCTCTGTATCTGTGTCTCAAATGAATAAATAAAATCTTAAAAAAAAAAAACTAATGATGTAATGTATGGTGATTAATGTAACAATAAAAAAATTTTTTTAAAAAGGAATGTAGTCAGGGCAGTAACAGTTAGCTTAAACAGAAGCATGATTCTGAGGAGCGGACCAGGGACTAGGGAGTGGCGGACACTCCAGGGCAGCATAAGACATTGTATACAGTGGGGGGTTATGCTGGAGGGGGTGCTGGCTTGCTGGTGCCAGACTGACTTCTAGCACCCTCACCATGTGCTGCCCCAAATCCACCAGGTTGCTACAAACACAAAAAGCTGAGAACCCCGCTCCACATGTCTGTCTGCCACCTCCCAAGACAGTGTTTCTCAGGAAGGGAACCAGAGGTAGAGGCGAGGTCATAAGCAAGGGGAAGAGATGTTTTAAAGTAAAGGCACATTCCCAACTCTGGGCACAATCTAAAAGATGAGAGTCTCAGAGTCTCAGAGAGTGAATCCCAAGCAATGGATGGTTCTGGAAATCTCAGTCCCAAGTGAGGCAGGTCACCCCTGCTGGCCTGGACCCTGAATTCAGCTCTATATATCTGCTTTGCCGAGCCCCAGATGCTGCAGGCTCAGCCACCTGGACCCTGGGTCTCTTCCATCCCGGACAGTGAAGGCCTCACACTCCTCTCAGGGATGCTCAGGGTCTACCCCGATGCCATAAAACCTAGTTGCCTATGCAGCATGGGAGCTCACCCTTCCCCCAGCCCTCACCAGACTGGCCTGAGTCTGATTTCCTGATCAGCTCTCTAGGGTTTAGCTGGAAGCAGAACTCCACCCTGCAATGATGGTAGTAAGCATCCCTTTACGTTGAGAACCCATGGTGTGCTAGGTGCCATAGCGGGAACTTTCAAGACCTTATATCATCCTCACAGCATCACTCAGAGGTAAGAATTATGATCCCATTTCACAGATTTGAAAAATGAGGGCCGGTAAAGTTAGCACACAACCAGTGAATGGTTGTCTCTGGTTGTCTCACCCCCGCCACATGCAAAGTTGGACTGTGGCCAAGACCCTTAACCCCATCTAGTTCTTGCCATCCTCCTCCTTCTGACTACAGTCCCTTTTCCAGAATCCTCCACGGTCCAGGACCCTCAGACAGAAAACCTAGAACCATGCTAGGGCCCCATCTGTCTGTGGGCACCAGCTCCTGACGGAGCACCCAGGATGTCAACCTGGGCCCGGATCAAGCTAGACTTTGTTCCTCCTAGAGCCTGTTTAAACTGCTCACCCCAGAAGAGAGGCCAGCCTGATATTTGGGTTAAACTCCCCCAGACCCTGAAATTTTCCCCCTCTCATGCCTGGAGTCTCAGGAAACCTGATGGGAAAACTACATTTTTCTGGGATCGTGGAACCTCAGTCAGCCTTTCCCACTGAATCATAGGACAGTAATTCTCAAGGTGCAGCCCAGGTATCACCTGCATCAGAGTCACCTGGAAGCTCTAAAAATGCACATTCCCGGGTGCCCCAAGACGTCCCAAATCAGACTGCCAGGGCGGTTCTTTTCCCACAGGTGCTCTGTACACACTTCCTGAATTCCATCTGCATCCTCATTACAGAAACAGCTTGCCACCATTGTCTTCAGTCTCTGAAATGGGCATACATATTTGCTTTCCAGACATAATTCACAATACTCGTAAGATCTTCTGCAGTCATGTTAAGAGCAAAGAAGAGAAAAAGGAAACTAACACTACAGAGCTGTTATGAGGCATCAGGCACCTTGTGATCTTACTATAGTTAATCCTCCCAGATACCCTATAGTGGTGGCTTATTAATACCTGCATTGTCAGTTAAGGACCCTGAGACTCTAGAAGGTTAAGTGACTTGTCCAAGGTCATGGAACTAGACCAAGGTCAATGCAGATACATACCTAAGTCTCTCTGATCCCAGGCCTAAGCTGGTCCCCCTTGCACCACTCTAGCCTTCTCCTAGTTATTACCCACAGCATGTTCTGCACATTGCTGGCTGTTTCGGATTTTTTTTTTTTTTTTAAGAGAGAAAGAAAGCAGGAGAGGGGCAGACGGAGAGGGAGAGAATCTTAAGCAGGCTCCACACCCTGCGCAGAGCTCACCACAGGGCTCGATCTCACAACCCTGAGATCATGACCTGAACCGAAATCAAGAGTCAGACACTTAAATGACTGTGCCACCCAGGCGCCCCTTGACTCATTTTAATACTTAGTTACTTAGTTGGTTGTTTTGCCATAATATAAAAATTACTCATACCTGTTGCACACAAAAAGTTGTCCATCATCATTTGGCTAATAAATGAGTGAACTCTGTGTAGCCTTTCAAATCTATAACTAAATCATATATTTCAAAATGCCATGCAAAAAAAATCCACAAAAACGTATTTATTTAAACTCTGAAATTTATCCGATTTTATCATTACAAATTAGGGAGGTGGCAAACTATGGAATGTGAGCCAAACCCAGCCCACAGCCTGTTTTTATGCAGCCAGCAAGCTAGAAATCATATTTTCTTATTTTTATTATTTTTAAAAAATTGTTTAAAAAAAAGCAAAGAGTATGTGACAGAGACCAGACACCATATATGGCCCTGCCAAGCCTAAAATATCTACTATCTAGCTCTTCACTAACTAAATAAATAAATAAATAATGTTGAGCCCCTCTGTAGATGCTAAGAAATTATTAGGCTAAGACCACGTATTCTCAGCAGGGATGATATGTAAAACTGATTTTTAAGGAAGTGAAAAAAAATTTTACTCATTTTATGTATCAACAATGACACACACATATAGGGCATAACCAGATACACAGTGTACCTGTGGTTTGAAATTTCAGGGGGTAAGAGCAATTAGAGAAAAATGTCTAAACAGGATCCTTAAGGGACAATAATGAAAAAGAGGTTGAGAAACACTGTGTCCTTTTGTAGCAAACATTCACAAAAGAACTGTTTTCATGTTCTTTCAACCCACTCCAATCCACAACAGCCCTCCCATACAGCTGCTCTCACCACAGCCATCAGTGAGCTCCATGGCGGCACATCCAGTAGATGTTCTCAACTCATGTTACTAGAACTCCTGCAGACTTTTGAAATCTCCTCTCTTTCCTGTCATACTCCTCTCTTCTTTTCAGCAACTCCACACCTTGCTGATATTCCTCTTACCTCCGTGGGTCACCATTCGAGTTTCCTTTTTCAGATTCCTATTCCTCCATCTGAATTTTGAATGTCAAAATTCTCCAGGGCCATCCCAGATCCTTCCTCTTCTTTCTCTGTGTTCTATCTATATATTACATAATCTCTCTCTAACTTTGAATGTCACCTGCATGCAAAGGAGCCCCATATTTGTATCTCATCATCTCTCCCCTAAGTTCTGGATCCATGTCCAGCCACCTTCTTTTTTTTTTTTTTTTAAAGATTTTATTTATTTATTTGAGAGAGAGAGCACATGAGAGGGAGGAGGATCAGAGGGAGAAGCAGACTCCCCGCCAAGCAGGGAGCCCGATGCGGGACTCGATCCAGGGACTCCAGGATCATGACCTGAGCCGAAGGCAGTCGCTTAACCAACTGAGCCACCCAGGCGCCCTCCAGCCACCTTCTTGACATCTCTGCATTTTTCTTTTTTTGGCTGGAGGATGACTGCATTGCATTTCTATAATGTTAAGTTGCAGACATTTTTTTTTTTTTTTGCCATAGTTTAACTCTGCACCTTTGAAACAAATAATACATTATATGTTAAAAAAAGAAGATAGCAGGAAGGGAAAAATGAAGGGAGGGAAATCGGAGGGGGAGATGAACCATGAGAGACTATGGACTCTGAAAAACAAACTGAGAGTTATATAGGGGAGGGGGTGGGGGGATGGGCTAGCCTGGTGATGGGTATTAAAGAGGGCATGTACTGCATGGAGCACTGGGTGTTATACGCAAACAATGAATCATGGAACACTACATCAAAAACTAATGATGTAATGTATGGTGATTAACATAACATAATAAAAAAAAAAGAATTGACTTGTCCCTTGTCAACTAGACAATCTACCATAATTTCTAGCATAATATAGGAATGTATTCATTTTTCAGGATGTGAGCATTTTGTTGACACCAAGGATTTTTGTAGAATAAATGCCACAGAATGTACATTTAGCATGATTTGGGCAGAAGGAACAGGATTTAGAATTAACAAGGACTTCTACCTTTTAGCTTCATTTACATAAGTTAATATTTTAAAAAAATAAGTGTCACCTGTCCTTTAAAAAAAAAACTAATATCAGTGGTGAAAGAGGAAATGAACTGAAGTTTTTCTGGTTCCAAGACCTGTTGGCCCTTATATGTCTTCCTGATGTTCTTAGATCTGTGTAGAAATGCTCAGTATCATAATATGGCCTCTCCCATCAAGGAAGATGTCAAGTAAGAGTCACTCTTTGACATCTCCACTTTGATATCTATAGGATACCACAAATATCAGGAAATTATTTTCCCCTCTCCCTCCAACAAACCTGGTCCTAACCCAGGTATATCAGTTATATTCCAGTCAGGAAAACAGAATCACTCTAGGTCTTTCCAAAAGAGAGGATTTAATACCAGGAATTGGCAAGACAGGTGATGGAAAAGATGATGGTGAAGCCACCTGCAGATTAGCCACAGCAGGAAGTCACCACCACCTGAAGGGCTGGAAGGAAAGGAGAGATGGAGCTGTCATCAGAGTCCAGAAACAAGCACCATCCAGAGAGAGTTGGGACCATGAAGGCTGACAGAAGCTAGGGCCATAGAAGAGACAAAGCCTCTGCTGGGGATATCTAATGCAGAATGACAGCAAATACCCCTGGCTTCATCTTTCCTCTTGCAAATCAGTCTTCTGCCACTACCTTCATTGGCTGAATCTACCAAAATCTAGCTGACAATGGAGCTTGAGAAATAAGTGGTCTTATGACATAGAGCATAGCATGGGTAAGATGCAGAAAGGATATGAAACTAAACAGGAAGTGACCAGTCTCTCCTTTCTTGGTAAATGGCACAATCTCCACTGAGTTACTAAAGCCAATCTATATAAGTCATCCTTAAAGCTACCCTTTTCCTTATTATTCATTTTTAAGTCTAATATAAAGTCCTGACGGCTCTATATCAGAAATAAATCTAAAAAAAAAAAGAAAGAAAGAAATCTGTCTACTTCTCTCCATCTCACCCATTCTAGTCCAAATCACCTTCATCTCTCACCTAGTCAGCGGCAAGACCTCCTCACTGGTCTCTCTGCTGCCACTCTTGCCCTGTTTCCAACATGCGCATAGCAGCCAATGTGGTATTTTTTTAATTTGATACCAAATTATGTCATCTCCTGCTCAAAAACTTTGAATGGGGCTTCCACTTCTTAAATGGAAATCAAAGTGATTCAGACAAAACCTCCTGCTAAAGATATCTAAAACTCTGGGCAAAGCATTTTTTTAAGAAAAGAGAAATTAAGAGAAGGAAGGGGGAAATGAAGGGAGGGAAATCGAAGGGGGAGACAAACCATGAGAGACTATGGACTCTGAGAAACAAACTGAGGGTTTTCGCAGGGAGGGGGGTGGGCAGATAGGTTAGCCCGGTGATGGGTATTAAGGAGGGCACGTACGGCATGGAGCACTGGGTGTTATACAAAAACAATGAATCATAGATCACTACATCAAAAACTAATGATGTGTTGTATGGTGACTAACATTAAATTAAATTAAATTTTTAAAAAAGAGAAGAGAAATTATCAAACAAAAACAAAAAAAAATAATTATTCCTAAAAATAATTTAGGTGCAATGTGCAACACACAGCCAAAGAAATCCAGGCACACAAGGAAAGAAATCACTATAAAAAAGAACCAGCAGAAATAGAACACAGAGATTCTCAAAGATTTCCTATATTGTAATTATCAAACATAGGCTTACTGGTTCAAAGACATAAAAGCAAAGTTTAAAAGTTTTGGAAAATAATTAAACTATAAAAATTGACCATATTTTTAAAGAATCAGATATAAATTAAGAATGAAAAAAAAATCAATAAGCAAAAATTTAATGGCAGATTCAACTTTGCCAAAGAGGGAATAGCAACTTGGTTGATAGGGAGACTATATTACACAAAATACAACACATAGAGACAATGAGATGGAAGATAACAGAAGAGAGCATAAGAGATAAAAGACACAATAAGAGGGTCTAATGTATTTACTTGGAATCCAAGGAGGAAAAGAGAGAGGAAGAGTGGAGCAGAGAAAATATAGAAATGGCTAAAGAATATTCCAGAACTGACTGAAAACATCAATTCACAGATTCAAGAAGCTGAAAAATCCCAAACAGAATAAATGGAAAAGCAGTTCATATATGGACATTTCATAGCAACACTGCAGAAAAAGAGACCCAAAAAAGTTACAACAGCAGCCAAAGGAGGGGAAAAAATCACAAATGGCAGTGGCAGGTGACTTCTTAACAGCAACAATAGAAAACAGAAGTGGAATGATGTTCTCATTGTGTTTAGAGAAAATAGCCATCAGCCTAGAATTTCATACCCAGAAACACAAGTTCTTTCTCTAAGAACAAAGGTAAAATAAAGATATTTTCAGACAAAGTTTAAGGATTATACTACCAGCAGTCCCAGGTATACCCACCAGGTATAAAGAAGATACTTCAAGCAGAAAGTAAATTATTTCACATGGAATGTTAGGTGTGCAGAAAGGAATGAAGAGCAAAGAAAGAGGTAAATACATGAGGTTAATATACATAACTAAAATATACAATGGCTTAGCCTGTGGACCCCTCCCCCACCAGAAAGCAGATTCTGAGACCAAAAAAAAAAAAACCATAAATGCAATTTGTTTTGGGTAATAATTGCAGGAGAGAGGAATAACTGAGGAGAGCAAAACAGGAAAGGAGTGAAAGCCAATAAAAGGGTTCAGTAATGAGCAGTTCATTTCTGTGGACAGCTGGAACTCAGTGTCACCAGGGACTCCTGAGAAACCACCTACAATTGTCCACAGGAAAGGAAAAAGAGAGGTATATTTATTACCAGCTTCTGTCCTCAGTTGGTCATTAACCTCACATTTCTGGGCTATGGATGCATGAGTGCTGGACAGGTTCTTGAAGATAGGAGACAGGGTTGAGAAAATGTAAGAGGGGGGCATAAGAACTATTCAGTATTTATTGTAAGTTCTATAAGTAAACAGAATAGAAGTGTCCTCAGGTCATTGTCTTTTCTGGAATGAGAGTAAAGGTATTGTTTGGACTGTGATAAGGTTATGGTTCCTAGAGTAATTTCTAGAGTAACACTAAAAGAATGTAAACACTACATAAGCTTACAAATGAAGGGAAGTGGAATTTTTAAAATATTTAAACAAAAAAGAAAGTAGAAAAAAGGGTTACAGAATTTAACAAATAAAAAACACAAAATAAAATGATATATTTAAACCCAGATATGTCTGTTCTTATATTAAATATAAATAAGTTAGATTTCCAATTAAAAGATAAAGATTATTAATCTGAAAAGCAAAATAAATAGTAAAATTTCACCATGGACTATAAAAGAAAGCTATTTAAATATTCAATATATCACTATCCAATTAAAACACCTATGTGGTCAAGACATCAATCCTTCCCAAATTAGTATATAAATTTAATACAATAAAAATGAAAGTCGCACAATTCACAGCGACTTTGTGTAAGACTGTTGAATCACAGACCTGTACCTCTGAAACAAATAATATATTATATGTTAAAAAAAAAAAGAAGAAGAAGAAGATAGCAGGAAGGGAAAAATGAAGGGGGGGAAATCGGAGGGGGAGACGAACCATGAGAGACTATGGACTCTGAGAAACAAACTGAGGGTTCTAGAGGGGAGGGGGGGTGGGGGGATGGGTTAGCCTGGTGATGGATATTAAAGAGGGCACATACTGCATGGAGCACTGGGTGTTATATACAAACAATGAATCATGGAACACTACATCAAAAACTAATGATGTAAGGTATGCCGATTAACATAACATAATAAAAAAATGAAAGTCACAACAAAATATTTTGAAAAAATTGACAAAATAATTCCAAATTAATCTGGAGAATATTCAAGAACATTTTTTAAAAGTAGAATAATGAGGGATGTTAAAATATCAGTAAAACTATAAAAATAGACATAATCATACCAATTCACATGTGAATACTACTTGACAGTTTTCTGAATACATTTACCTTTATCAACTCAGTTGATCCACGTAATAAACTTTATAAACCAAACAGGTCTTACATTAAGGAAGAAACTGATGCTCAGAGAGATTAACCTGTGCAAAGTTACCCAGCAAATGATTGAACTAACATTCAATTCCAGCTAAGACTCACTCTTGGTGTAGTGGTCTGGTTCATCTCACCCTTTAGAAATAGCTATCATAGGGGCGCCTGGGTGGCTCAGTTGGTTAAGCGACTGCCTTCAGCTCAGGTCATGATCCTGGAGTCCTGGGATCGAGTCCCGCATCGGGCTCCCTGCTCTGCAGGGAGTCTGCTTCTCCCTCTGACCCTCCTCCCTCTCGTGCTCTCTGTCTCTCATTCTCTCTCTCTCAAATAAATAAATAAAATCTTTATAAAAAAAAAGAAATAGCTATCATAATTAATCAGCTGTACTTTTGAAATCAGGTCACAATCTATAACAGAGCAGGTAAAATGGAGATTGAAGTGTGAGAAATGTCCTTGATTTATTAAAATATTGCTTTCCTTTGAGCACAGATACAGCAAGATGTTGACATAATGGCAATAAAAGCAGCAATCTCAGGCAGAATTCTCCCTTGAGTTTCTAAAATCTGATATTAATCAGCTACCTTGCTCAAGCTTTAAGAGTTGGTTTTCCCATAGATAACATCATGAAGCTGTAATCTTTCCTATTTAGCTTGGAACCCCCAGGGTTTTCTGTATAGCTTTGCTACTATAATTTTTGTTTATTTATTTATTTGTTTATAATAAAAACTTATGTTTAGAACTCATTTGAGCTGGTTCAAGGCAGGTATCTTTCACCAGCCACATTCTGCTTAGTGTTCTTGCAGACTTGCCAGACATCTGCATCTTCCCTATAATGATGGGAAGATGAACAATCAGCAACTATTTAAGGCTGATTCTGTGACTGTCCAATACCTAACACAGTACTGCATCAATATATAAATATATGAGTAAATAAATATGTCATGTCTTTAAAACTATGGTGGTGATGATGGCGACAGTGGTGATCATGATGATGGTGGTGATGATGATGATGATGATGGTTATGATGTGATGATGGTGATGGTGATGATGATGATGATGTGATGATGGTGATGGTGATGATGATGATGATGATGTGATGATGGTAATGGTGATGGTGATGATGACGATGACACCTTCCTCCACAACATCAGAGTATAGTGAATTATTTCACCATCTTCCTACAGAAAGCAAACACGAGAAAATCTACCATATGGATTTTCTTTAGCAAGTATGTTTCCTATTCTCCAAACTTAAACCACCATGAAAAAGATGAGATAGAGTCCATGTAGCCAGCAGGCATCTCTTGCAGAAGTCAGGGTGCTCAGTGGGTCTCATAAAGATTATAGTGTTCAACCTGGAATTAGTTGTTAAATTTCCAATGAATGGAAAATGAGAATAAAGAAAAAAATTATTCATTTGGACATTTATAGTGAACATCAAGCAGCCTAGTTACAGCCAAATATATTTTTTATGTTTGTATCAAAAATATCCCATTTTGAACCAAATGAATTTTTAAGGGATTTTTAGGTGCAGAATATAGATGGTCCTTTTCACATAGTATTACATATAATTCTTGACTACTTATTTTATATCAAAAAGAGTTACTTATATAGTCAGTTTTACTATGTAAAATACCAGATGCAGCTATGTGACTTCAAAGGAATTTCATAAAGTCATAAATTCCTCAGCCTCTGCCTTCCTATTTCATGCACCCCATGTTTTTTCACCATTATCTGTCCAACTATGTTTCATATTTAAAATAATGACAATGGAAGAAGGGAACCAGGCCTCCTGTACAAAAACAAACCCATATTTCTCTTCTCATAAAAAAATTTAAAAAGGAATTGTCTATCTGCTTGGAAGACCAGGCCATTCTAGTGAATTATGAAGCTCTGAAAAATCCCAAACCTCTTTTCCACCCCGTTGATCATCTGTGTGACTCATTCACAGTAAATCTATGCCTGAACACTTTTAGTTTTAACCAAATGTTGTCTCATTATCCCCAAGCTGAGACTACACTGAAAGCCAACCTCTCACTTTCCTTTGATGACACACACTACCAGAAATACAGTCACTTCTGAGTAACCCCTCTTATGACTCCTTGGCTAGTGATTACTCTCAGACTCCTCTGCCTTTGATATTGTGTACTTGCTTTTTATATGTGTTCTCCTGTCCTCTTCTTCCCCTGGCTGCTAGCCCTCACCCTTGCACACACATCAGTCCATGGATTTAGTTCCAGAACCATCCTCGATGCCTCCTCCTAAAACCAGAGAAGTCCAGGGGCTGCCAATGGAGTTGGGAGGCCATCTTTTTCAGCCCCTGATTTTAGGTAAAGCCTGAATGCAATCCTTCTCCCACCAAAGACCAGCCTATCTGGCCCCCCTCTGCAAGTGTCCCTTGAGTACTATCCCATCCAGGCGTCTGGAACCAAGACAGAAATTCTGCTCTGGCCCCACGTGACTTGCAGACTGAGCCCTGCTTTCCCACCTCCTTCAAGACAGCCCAGTACTTAGACTAGGTCTTATTTCTCCTCATTCCAGTCCTGACTACAGCTAGAACAACTCACTGGTCCTCACATTTTATCTGTGCTGCACCTGCTTCATTCCCCAGAATCAGATGCTCCTCCTGTGTCCATACCCGGCTACAAGAAGAAGTTCTTGCTGAGACAAAGCTAAATAGGCTGATCCTCAACAAGGACCCAGGCCACTCTCTGTGCCAGGTTATCTCCATGCTTCTCCTGCGAGCACCTTCACCATCTGTCCTCTTCATCACTCCGCTTTGCTTGTGACATGTTCCATAGCTGGCAAGACTACTTCACCAAGAGTTACCAGTGCCTGGGAGACCATCAGATCAGCCATTTCTAAGATAGGGTGTCAGAGAATATGTCTAATAAAAGAGAAATTGCACCCACCCTCAGGCCTTAACCTAGGATAACTGACCCTTGCCAGAAGGTCACAGGGTCTTCAAAGTCTAGGATAAACATGGCATAGCTTCTCAGGGCATCAATTTTACTTTAATAGCAGTAACTTCAAACTTGTTAAATATTAAAGTGTGACTTGTTGTGGAGTAAAACATAGAATGTATAAATTCTTAAAGATAAAACCTAAGACTTGTAGGAGATTTTGAAATTTGGGTGGAAAATATGAGTATGATTCCGGACGACCTACACCTCCTCACTCCACCCATTGTCCCCCAGGTGCAGGCATTCACTCTTCTCAGTACTGAGAACATTGGAGAGACAAGCCTTTATGACTGCTTCCCATTGTTTAACGCGGTTCCTGTTGACAGGAATAAATTTTGTATTTTATAGTTATGGCCCTTTCCCCTCTAGCCCTGCCACCGACCATCTCCTTGAAGCCATTCTAGATGCTGTGCTTGAGAAGAGTTGCAGGGCTGAAGTGGTTTTAGAGTGTTTTCTTCTGGACTGACATTTGCAGTGGAAGTATTTTTTGTGAAGGTTACAAAGAAGTTGATATCTCAATAATAATTATGGATAATTACAATTTTTCTTTTTTTGCTCTTATAAACACAGCTGCAATGCCTGGGAGACCATCAGATCAGCCATTTTTAAGATAGGGTGTTATGATTATTTCTCTAATCATAACAGGAATGGTGGCTCTTTCTAAAAAGTAAAAGTTGACCTAATACTTCTATATTTCTACTTTTATAAACCCCAGGACTAGGTCATGAGTATGAAACAATTCTCTTATGCCAGAAAGAGGTTTACCTGTGAATACCGAGGTTGGACTAAGGTTTGTAAGGTGTGATCTTCAGATCCCCTGGCCACATCTGACCATAGCCCAAATCACCCAGACATCCCAAATATAATGAGAAAAAAAAGCAGGGAGGAGACAGATGTAGGGAAACCTGAACTGGATTCCAATACCAAGCCACTACCGCCGTGAATTCTGGCAACTCACAGAAAGCATTTTTAGTGCTTTATACTAAATCCAGCTCTAATACAAAAATCCAGAAGAATGGTATGGATAAAATGCTACTGCAGAGAGCAATGCACTTGAGGGCCATAAGAGGAGATGAAATTTAACAGATGAAATTATACCTTTTTTCCTCAAATTGTGGGTTTTAAAGAACATGAAATAGCAAGAGAAAATGTGTATGTAACCCGTGCTACAATGATATGCAACCAATATTTGTCTGGTTCTTTTGATGTTCATCCTACAAGCTCTGAACATCACCTATACCCATAAAAACTGAGAGAGCCTGTCGCTACACCCCAGCACCCTTTCTCCATCCTGGGAGTACCTATTGAGTATATATAACTGGTGTGTGGAAGGAACTCAAACTGGCATTGATTGGGCACCAGTGTGCTCATTTTATTTTATTCTCATGACCACCATAAAAATTAATCTTATTATCATCACCTTCCAGATAAAGACACCACAGATCATGGTAGGCATGGATTTGCTGAATATATATTAAATTTGACCTGCAGTCCCAAACACAACCCAGAGATGCGATTGTAGCGGCCAACATCTGGGACCTTTCTAAGGTGGTCATAAAGAAATAAATAGCTGTGAGCAAGGTAATGACCCATTGGAATGGAGATCATTGTGGCCAGAGTTCAGAGAGGGGTTGCATTCTACCAGAAAATGATGAGAAAGCCCAGAGGCCATAGAAATCTCACAGATGCTCTGTCTTCAGTCTTGTTTAGGGCCAAATTATGGCCTCGAGCTCTCTGATGAAAGGTAACTCAAGTAATTTTTCAAGGTCAATACAAGCAGTGACCCCCAAGACATAGTTCTGTTGCCTCTGAATTGCAAAAGAAAATAATTGCACCACATCTATAGCATCTCCGCAGCAAAGTTGAAAAGAATGTTACCCCTCTGTTTCCCCAATCCCTCAGAAAACAGTAAGGACCAGAGGAACGTGGCATTGCACAGAACAGTGAAATACCTCAATAGTGTGGTTTTTATATTCAGGTTGATTAAAGATGTCACCTTGCTTCAACAAGCTTCGAGAACCGCCCAGATGGATCCTTTTTTTCTCATGACTCTAAATTACACAGTTTGCTGAATCTGTAATTCGCAGAAACATATCATGGTGTCGGCCTTGTAAATGCCGATGCCAAGGCACCAGTGCCTTTCATTATACGCTGTGATTATGGATTAAGTGATTTCATAAACATATTGGTTGTTTCACATTTGGTATGAGGCTGTCTTAGAGCTCCTACAATCTGTCAGCGCTGTTAATGAGATATCGACTTCCTTGTAATCCAAGCAAAAAAAGTTTCCCTTTGGATGTCAGCTAAGAAGAAAACCCTCCAGAATTTCCACAAACTCCTCTCAAACCCAAAATGTAGAATGGCTCAGGAAAAGGGTCAGCAGCATGACCGGATCACAAGGGCTGCATCTGAGCAACATGAAGTATAGGCATTAGTGATGTCTGCGATCCTTTCTCTCCCCAAGGCAACAAGGACCACCTTAAGCAGGTGAAGCCATTAAAGTCAGTTTCTCCAGCATTTCACTGAAGAATCCCTACCAGCAGAAAAGGGTGAACTGTGTGTACACGAGTCCTGAAGGTAGGGCTGCTAGATCTTATCATAATTTAAAATTTTCCTAGAAGTCTTTTAAAGTTCATCAACCAATACCTTGCATCCTGTTCCACAGAAGGTCCACACTTAATTTGGTATTTAAGGGAAATATCCCAGGAAGTGGAGCCATGTTTCTCCTGGACGTTGAGTATGCTGTGGTCTTTACTCACATGAGAGCCCCAGGGATCACAAACCTCCACTTTCAGAGCTTCAGTCTTAGGGAGTTTCCTAAATGGAAATAATTTCATGTAATATCCAAAATGGGGAAATTGCTAAGATTGAACCTAGTTTGCAGTTACAGAAGATTCTCAATATCTTCTTTTATAGGTGAATTAAGACATTTCTCTATATTCTTGCCAGATTTCATTTTCAAATGTTGCCTTTGTGTTACTGTTCATAGATCATGGGGCAAAGGTCTAGATAACTTGGGTTTTATATACATCTCTTTTTTAACAATGAAACTACAGTTTGGGTGGGACATCACAAAGCAAACCTGGAAAGCAGATAAGATGCCGAACCTTCATGTGTATAACAATGCTTGCACTTGGGACTTTAGGGTCTTTAAAGTCTTTGTCCCAAACGATCTGAAAGATATCTTCCAGTTGTATATGTCTATAGTGGTGCCTCAAACTCCTCGTTCACATATACCCTAAGAGAAACTTGAAAAACATTGCACCTAGGCATTTTTTTTATCAAGGTGGATGGCATAAGTTCAAGAGGTGAGACAAATCACACAAACACATTTAAAATCTTTACTTGCATCCCACCTGCTAAGATTCCATTGCTTAAACTACGTGACATGGTCAAGTCAACGTCAAAGGAGTGGGGCAATGCACTCCCTTTACTGCAAGGGTGATGAGTGAACAATTGAGAACATAAATCCAACTGATCATTTTTTTTGAAGGTTAGACAATTTATTGAGAGCCTCCCTCCCCTCCCCGCCCTCTCCGTCTTTAGGTCACTTTTTCCTCTTGTAGACCTTGTATGCTAGCCCCAAGAACATGGCTGGGGGCAGGGCATGGTTCGAGGAGGCCCATCAGGTGGCTGTAGCTGTCTACGTCCTACTGCATGAACACAGCTGACAGGTGCAGCTCCTCCTATAGCGCCTTCACCCAGGGCCACCTTCTCAGCCTCCTTTTGCCCATAACTCCCCTGAAGGATCTTGCACTGTTCTAGAGAGGTCCACTGAAGACACTGAACCACCAGCCAACTGCATTTGTTGTCTGGAAGTCTGTGTCAATCTTGTCTGTCACACTAGGGTCCCCAAAGAGATCAAGGGAATCATCCTGAATCTGAAAGAACTCCCCCATCTCCAGCAGGATTTTCTTGGTGTTGGCATGCTTTTCTCCCTGTCTATGCCTGCCATATCCATGGCAGCAGCCCCAGGAAGATAGAATGAATAGAAAGCCATCTTGTTCTTGACAATAGATTTATACCTCTTTTCAGTGAATGTGCCAAGATCCACATTACCTTGGGGGGTTGTGATGAGGTCCAGGGTCTGTCTGATCTCAGTCTAATAGGAACTCTGTAGGAAAAGCTCAATCAATTTCAGGTAACAGGGCTACTCCTGGCAGTAGAGATTCAGCAGGTGGTAGATACATGCTTCCAGAAACAAAACATCTTTGATGGTATCCAAACCTATGCCTGGCTTCTGATATGAGCAGATCTGCCCCTGCCGGGTGAGGGATGAACCCATGATGTCATCTGACACCAGGAAGAAAGCTTGGAGCAGTTACACACACCAGCCCACAGTCAGGGCCTGCCGGGTGCTATCAGCATCCTGCTTCCTTGACTCCACCAGCTCCTGAAAAGCTATCAGCACTGTCAAACCCCACTGGTACTTGCCTCCAATAGCATTGTACTCCAAGACCTCCTTAAGCCAGGCAATTCCATCTCCTGTCTCTGGGTGGCCCATGCCATCCTCGGTCAGCACCTTGACAATCTGGGAGAATTGCTGGATGAAATCCTACTTTGCTTGGGCATAAGGGTTCAATTCCTGGTCTCTATCCATTCTGAGGTAGGAGTAAAGTGCTCTGCTCCTGGATGCCAGCTCTTGGTCTACATCCAATTGATCATTTAAGATTTAAAAACTTTCTTTTAATTGAGTTATTATAATTATTGCAAACAGATATCAAAACACAAAAATATATTACAATTTCTGAAAAATAATTGTTAAACATAAATAAATTTTTATAGGAAACACATCTCTTAATGATATGAAATTTTTAAAAATATGTCCTATATCTGGGCATAAATATTATAAACACAAAAACAGCAAGATTCAGTATTAATTTCCTTTTTTTAAGATTTTATTTATTTATTTGACAGAGAGAGACAGTGAGAGGGCTGAGCTGGGAGCCTGATATGGGGCTCGATCCCAGGACGCTGGGATCATGACCTGAGCTGAAGGCAGACGCTTAACGACTGAGCCACCCAGGCACCCCTCAGCATTAATTTCTTAACTAATTTTCATTTTTATAGATAAGAGCATCGAGAAACGTTGTTTACATAACTATAGCTATAAAGAGATTTTCATAGCAATGTACTCAATTCTTTGAACTCTTCATTATATACCAAAAATCACGTGATGATCCACCATCAAAAACTAATTTTAATGATCTATATGCTGACAACTTAATTTGTCTTCCTTCAATTTTGCTGAAAACAACAAATAGGAAACTATGTTTTTTGCAAAATATTTTATTACACAGTCATTCTGTTTATTCACTTTTTCAGTTTCTAGGATGTACATGTAGAGAACTTTATCAGGACCTGTCAAGTGACTGTTAATTATCTGGGTATTCCAAATACTCTCATTTATGGTCACCTTGTTTAACACAGTATACTCAAAAAGGGATGGGGAAATACAATACAGCTAATTTTAATTCAACTGTGTTAAGGCAGTATTTCATGAGGGGATGCTTTTACTTTTTTTTTTTTTTTTTTTGGTAATAGCCTAATTTTTTTTATTGTGTTCAATTAGCCAACATATAGTACATCATTAGTTTTTCATGTAGTGTTCAACAATTCATTAGTTGTGTATAACACCCAGTGCTCATTACCACACATGCCCCCTTTAATACCCATCACCTGGTTACCCCATCCCCCTACCCCCCTCCATTCTGTAACCCTCAGTTTGGTTCCCAGAGTCCAGAGTCTCTCATGGTTTGCTTCCCTCTCTGATTTCTTCCCCTTCAGTTTTCCCTCCCTTCCCCTGTGGTCCTCCACACTATTTCTTATGTTCCACATATGAGTGAAACCGTATCCTAATTGTCTTTCTCTGCTTGACTTATTTCACTTAGCATAATCCCCTCCAGTTCCATCCATGTCAATGCAAATGGTAGGTATTCATCCTTTCTGATGGCTGAGTAATATTCCATTGTATATATGGACCACATCTTCTTTATCCATTCATCTGTTGAAGGGCATCTCAGCTCCTTCCACAGTTTGGCTATTGTGGACATTGCTGCTATGAACACTGGGGTGCTTTTATTTTATAACTAAGCTTATAGCAGCGGGTAAACTATTTTCATATAACCTGATGATAATGCCACTCCTAACATCAAACCAATCATCAAATCAGAGGTCCTTTCCATCCAGATATCTAATTTCACTTTTCAATTCAAATAAACATATTAATATAGGACCCTATTCCCATCTCAATTTGGAAAGCAACAATAGTCTAGAGTATTTTGAGCCTATTTTCTTCAATGATCAATTAAAACCTTTGAGTTGAACATCCTAGATTTATTAATATTGACCAGTTTAATGGCATCATCCAGTGGCACATGCAAATTGTGACTTAACTTTTTAGAAATGAAACCTTATGTGTGAGAAAAATGGTATTCCCAAGTGCAAGGAAGATTTAAACCACAAATATGAAGAATAAAACTGGTGTTTGCCCAGGCATTGAAACAGCCAGTGGCAGAGAAACTTACATACTCTTCCCAAGAGAAACCCAAAGCAACTCAGTTACAGGACTGGGCATGTACCAATCCATATGAACAGAAGGGGACAACCCAAATCACACTAAGAAAAGAAAGAGTGGTTCTGTAAACAAAAATGGTATACAGGAATTTTGCTAAGTCTTGATTGGCAGTGTAAAACTCTGATTATTTTAACAGAAAATGGCTATCTTTCATTCTTTCCCTATTTTCATGGATCCTTGGCCTTTGAAAGTTCTACTGAGAAGAGAAAGAAGAGAAGAGAAGAGAAGAGAAAAGAAGAGAAGAGAAGAGGAGAGAAGAGGGGAGGAGAGGAGAGGAGAGGAGAGGAGAAGAGAAGAGAAGAGAAGAGAAGAGAAAGAAGAGAAGAGAAAGAAGAGAAGAGAAGAGAAGAGAAGAGAAGAGAAGAGAAGGGGAGAGGAGAGGAGAGAAGAGAAGAGGAGAGGAGAGAAGAGAAGAGGAGGGGAGGGGAGGAAATGGTGAGGAGGGGAGGGGAGGAAATGGTGAGGAGGTGGGGAGGAACTGGTGAGGAGGATGAGACAGCAGAGGGTTTCAAGCTCTGAGGACCAAAAAGAATGTGGAAAGAGTGGGACTTTTGAGGAGAGAAGCTCCCTAGAGGCTGTGAGCAAGAGAGCTAAAAGTGGATGAAAGGAGGGAAAGCTGAAGTCCACCTCCTTTTCCACCTTCCATCCCAGGATGCCTTACATGTCACTGATGGACTTTTAAGAGAGTCTTCTTCCTCTACTAGACTTTGCTGTCCTGCCCATCAAATATTCATGGCTTTGCAAATAGACTTGTATTTAGGTTCTGCCTACAACATAAATGTGATTTGAAAAAAGAAGAAAAATCCCAATGAGGTTTGAAGCTTTCACTTTTCCAGGAAGGAGGAAGGAGAGTGGCCTGCCACCCATGGGAAACTACCTGAGGCCCAACAATAAGCCACAGGACCAGTCAGATTCCTGGATTAGGTAAGACTGAAAGGAAGCACAAAACACACAGCTTCCACTCTGCACAACTGGGTGAATCCTTCACATCTCATTCACATCGAACCTCCTGAATCTTAGAGTCGGACAGGCCCTCAAGGTTGCTTGTCTTCAGGAAAGTGCACTCTGATTATCTTCATGAATCAAATGAAGCCTAGAGACTTTCCAGAGTCCTATAGTTAGGAAGTGGTGCAGAGATTAGAATTCAAGTCACCTGCCTCTCACCTCAAAGAGAAAAGCACAAAAACTACAAAGTAGGCAGGCATCATTTTGCATAATATCGAGAAATATAACATTTGAAGTTTATCATTCTATTAAAGAACAAAAATTCAACTGAGAAATTTGAAAGCCTAATTGTCTTTATTAAACAATTCATAAATCAGGCAGCATCCCATCTAGTAGAGAGATGCTCAAAGGAGTTGTACAAAGTGGAAGGTTTTTATAGGAAGGAGAGTGGGGCAAGAGTTAATAGGAAAAGTAAAGAAAGGATTGTTCCAGTCAAGGTCAGCTTCCATTAGCGATGAGAGCAGAGGCCGATTACATCACCTTCCTTTAGGGGATGGACAGCCCATGTGACAGTTTACCTCACTAGTCCTGACCAGAAAATTCCTGACTGACCCATTGAGACTACATTTCTGGAGGAGGGTGAAACTGCACTTAGGTTAGGTATTAAACCCTGGTTTGAGGACAGGGCCTAGCATAAGTGACTACACCTTGGGCTTGTTGTTTTCTTTTTGACAATTCCTTCCAGCAATTTTTTTCCTTCTATCTTCCCTTTCTTTCTCTTTTTTCCATGGAATATAATCATGCTGTGGATTTTCTAATATATAAAAATTAAACATTTTTATCCTTATTATCATATTTTGCATAGCTGAACATGAGATTCAAGACTCAAAAGATCTTCTTTTCAATGCACAGAGAAACTGTTGACCACATTACCTTTAATCACTATCACCAATCCTGTTTGGCAGAATTCTAAGATGACCGTGAAGTGACATTTGCTTTGATAAAAGTTCTGCCGTTTGTGAGTGGAAAGAACCTGTGAATATGATGAGAAATTTTTCTCATGATTAGGTTATGTTATATGGCATAGTTAACTTTAAGAAAGGGAAATGGTCCAGATGGGCCTCACTTAGTTACTTGAGTTCTTTAAAAGCAGAGAGTTTTCTCTGGCTGATGGCAAAAGAAGTCAGTGATTCAAACATCTGGAGTATTCAACATGCCACTGTTGGCTTGAACATGAAAAAGGCTATGTGAAAAGAACCTACAGGCAACCTAGTTGCTGAGGGTGAGCTCCAGCCAACAGCCAGCAAGAAAACAAGATCTTAGTCCTACAACCACAAGGAGCTGGATTCTACCAATGACCCGAATAAACTTGGAGACTGATTCTTTCCTGAGAGCTTCCAGGTAAGAAGGTACCTTTAAGCCCTAGAGGAGAGAATCCAACCATGCCTTACTGGACTTCTGATCTACAGACCTGTGAGCTAATAAGTAAATATTGCTTTAACCTTCTAGGTGTGTGGCAATTTGTTATGCAAACAGACAACCAATACTCCAGTCTTGGATTTAAAATAAGTATATTCACACAAAGAGAATAAGATCAAGGAAAAATTTTTCAAGAAACTTTGTTTCTCCTGGTAATCCAATGACTGGACATGGATTTATACACCCTGGATGTGCTAGAATTGGCTTAAGGAAGGAGTTATCTATTGAGAAAACATGATTGCTTTCCAAATAGTATGCGTAATTAACAGTCATCCCTTCTGATTCTTGCAGTTACAAATGTTGAACTTTTGAGGGGAGAAGAAGAGCTTTTAAAAAGGAGTAGTAAATGTTTCTAGAGCCAAAGAGAACAAAGGAACAGGTTTTTTTCTGTATCTCATATTTGCATTTGAAACCCAGAGGTTATTAGTATTCATGGTTGTCATGCTTATATCCAAAATTCATACACCATCTCCTCTAAAGGTGCTGTTACCAAAAGAGAAAGTTAAACATGTAAAAACCAGGAAAAAAAGAAGATGCCAGATGTAAATCTACAGTTTTAGCAGTTGGGCAGTAAATAACAGGGAGAAGGGTGAATATCTCCTGAAAAATATCTTTAACTGTCATTACTGGGATAGTAAATTCAACTAACTATAAAAATGTTCCTCTTCTAGAAATGGCTTTGTGAAATTATTTCCTAGGAAATGTGAAACTTTATACATTCATTCCATCAGAAGAGAATTTAAAACCACTCATCCATTACCAGTTTACAGATAATGAGAGATGAAGGTTCTGTATCAATAATAACAGATACACTGCTAAGGTCAGGATGCTTTCACAATAGCAGTGCAAAAAAAGGGAGCCCTATAGAGGCTCCCCTGATCCTGAAACATTCTAACAATAGGGAGATTGTTGGCTCACAAGGCAGGCTACCCCAGCTGTGACTGCCTAAGAGGCGGGGAAGAGGAAATTTATCAGTGAGACTGAAGAATCCTCCAAAACCGTCATTCCACTCTTCATTGGTCTTAACTCCCTTCCTCTAGAGCTATCTATTTATAAAATACCAGCAGAGATGTATGTCGTTATACCACATTTGTTATATTTATCTTTGAATTTGGTTCAAGAGCAAAACTTTATCACGGTACATTGAATGAATATAACAAGTCAAACTTTTGTAAATATTTCCCAATTTATGTCCCCTTACCAGGAAGCCAGTTTCTCTGCCTGCACCAAATCGATTATGTCTGAAAAGAGAGCAGGGCAAATGTTGTTATCAGCAAAGAGGATGACATGATGGAGGGTAGCCCACACCCAACAAGAGAGAAAGGAAGCCCACCCAGCTAGCTCTGGAAGACCCAGGCATTTCATAGTATCTAGCAGGTGAGGAGTCTCTGGAGGAACACTGGATCTATAATAAGAGAAATGAGGAGGTGAGCTTTTCTTTCCACATTTGAATATGATGTGAGTAAATCCAGAACCGTCTCATACAAAGGTTTGACAGTAGACTGAACAGAGGGAATTAGGGAAGAATGAAGTCACGAATGACCCACAGCAGTAGAGTCAGAATGAACTCAGAAGCCTGCATCTTAAGGTCAAGGTTGGTGCCCAGTTTGCATTGCATGTCAATGTGTTGAGTGAGCCAGCTTGAACAGCTAGTCCTGGCTTGCCTGGGAATTTCCTGGTTTTAGCACAGAAGTCCCATGTCTCAGGAAACCGCTCAGTCCTGCATGAGTTCTGTCTCTGTGTATATCAGCTTGCAACTGTGCATTATGAGTAAGTATAGTAGGAAATAGAAGACAGAGAAATTTAATTAGATTAGGTACCTAATTCACACAGATTTTAATAATGTGGCATTGCTAACCTTATCTTCAAGGGACTGTAGAAGCCTAATAATCCTCAGTGGATTCTCATTTAAACTGCCTTTTGAGAAGTGCTTACTGGCAGAGTTTTGCCATGAGGTCTGATATCTCAAAACAAAACAAGTCTTAAACTGACCTGTATTGTCCTGACAAGTCCTTAAGACAACAATCATTCTTTACATTAACTGTGCCAGGATAACATACACATATGTTAATTTGTGTTTGCTTTAGCTGCTGCAGGATGCCTGAAACATCAAGAATGGTGGGGACCAGCCAGCTGGAATAGCACAAAGGCAGTGGCCACAGATGCATCACCGACATGAACTATCCATTGAGCAGGAGGGGAGTGTGGGATGGAAGGGTCAGGCCACCACCTCAGTCAATATCCTATCGACATGCAGGAAGGAAGAGCAGGTGGAAGGTAGGAATGGAAAAAGGCTTAAAGGTCCCGCCTCATCTTTACCCTCACTCCAGACAGAAGAGGGTTCACATGTCCACTGCCTTCAGCTACTAAATTTAGCTTCTAGAATTGATCAATGATATGCTTTTCTCTCATCATCCAAAATCAATAATAAACTTACCAATGGCATCTGTGCAAATTATGACTATTTTTAGGGAAATGTGTCCTATTTAAATGAGCCACATTAATGCAAAAACCGTGTAGGAAGGGTCAACATATAATAATAAGGAGCTCAGTATTAACCAAGCTCATTTGAATTTTAGGCCCATTTGAGTATTACTTTCTCTCTTTTCACCTCCCAGTCCCCTGAGACATGTGAAAATTAAAAGTAAATTATATCAAACTGCATGAATAATCAAAAAACTAAATCATTATCTTCCAGTAAAAATATATTTTTATAAATATATTTTGTATATATTTCCACTAAATATATATATTTTTTGAAACAAAGAATATGCCCATCTGCTACAGTCTTGGGATCTGACACCGTGAGAAGTGAAATGGGAAGCCCCATGACTTTGTAAATAAAGGGTGCAGAAGACTGAAGGTCTCTCTCCAGAGGAAAATGCAAAGCATTGTAAAAGTGTCTTTTCTCTATTAAGTGTGGGGAAGAAAGGGGCCAGAGGCACCACAGATCAGAAGAGAGAAATGAAAATGGGAAGGACTGCCACAGTGTTAAATCCTGCTAAAACTGCCCCTAACCACCATGCACTCTCAGTACATAAGACTCTAAGGGGACATTTCCTGGCAGGGTTCCACCCAGATCCCCTGGATCTTCCCACTGTTTAGGCATGTCCCTCTCCAGCCTCTGCATTCCCCCCTCCTAACAGTTCACATCTGGGGATTTCCTCCGAGAACTGCCCTTGTTCTACCAGAGCTGCATTGCCACAATATAAGCAAAGAAAGCCAGAGGCTCCCGCGAGTTTTCATCCTCCCTCTATGGCCCGTGGCCAGTGACTGACAGGTAGATGTGCATAAAAGTCTAGCTCCCTCCTTGAGGGTAGACACGTTCTGTGTGCGAAATTTGGGGCCTGAGAGGAGAATACAGACATAGCCAATAAGCCAGCTACTATCCTCCATGTAGAGTTAAAGTTCTGTATCATTCATAATTATTAAGGGAAAAAAATCTCTATCAATCCAGATCATAAGGTGACAAAAGAACTAATCCTCTACAGAGGTGAATGTGAGGTCCAAAGTTAGGCTGCCTTCCAAAAACGCAGAGAAGGAAGGTGCCAGCCTTCCCTTTCTTCAGTAACATGGAAAACATCAATGTTACTGTTATACCTAAGAATATAGGCTCTTTTGGCCCCTGGTCCTGTCCAAAGATGGCAAGATTCAACGGGAAAAGCATGGGATGGGCTGGAATCAGAACCCATGTCATAGACCAGCAAGGAACAATTAGAATTAGAAATTGAATAAGTAATACTATCATGTTACACCCAACAAAATGAAATATGTAGGTAAAAATCTAACAAAATACATACTACGTATTGCAGAAAAGTTATGAAACTCTAATGAAAGAGATGAAAGATCTAAATAAATGGAGAGAGAGTCATATTCATGCTTTGGAAGATTCCATGCATGCTATTGGTATTGGAAAAAAGAATAGCTATAGATCTTTGGGAAAGAATAGAGAGCACAGGAATAGATCACACAAATATTATCGAGCTGTGAGGAGGGATGAATAGGTGAAGCACAGGGAATTTTTAGGGCGGTGGAACTATTCTGTATGACACTGGAATGGTGGACTCTATGCATTCATCAAAATCCACTGAACTTTATAGCACAGAGTGAAGTTTAATGTATGCAAATTTTTAAAATTATTTGGGAGGTCAAGAGAATCCTAGAATGGAAAGCAGAGTATAGTAAAATAACTTAACTGTGTTTACAAATGTAAGAAATAACTTTGCTAAAGGGGTTGGGGGGGCAAGACTTTGATCTAAGTGTCTTTGGAAATGAGTAGAGTATATAAAACTAAAGGCAAGAAAAACCTGTGCATCAGCACTGTACTCTGGTTGATAAAGTAGTTTCCTATGGGAATAATGAGTTAACAATTCTGATACTGCATATATATGCAACTGAACAATAAGTAAACGGATGGCAGATGGTAGGAGCCAGGTTTCTCACTGTTGGAGCGGGAAGTTACAATTAAGATTAGAAAGGAGGCTAGAATGATCCATGTAGTAATAGAATACAGTTGGAGACATCAGTATAAACTAAGCTTAATATAGATACAGATTGTTACATACAGAAATATGTATGGGTATGTATATATAGATGGGTTAGTATATACATATACATTTTCTTGCTCTGTCAGCTTAGAAGACCTAACAATGACACCCCAGTAGCAACCAGCACACCCAGCACCCAGATCTTGGCTTCTAAAATCATTCTCCAATAAAAGGAATCAGGACTCCTTGGAGAAGTGGCTGATTCAAGGACTGGGGCAGGAAATACACAACATGAGCCCAGAGTATCTTGTAGTGTCAGGAAGTAAGGCAGTACTTAAACAAACAAACTCACAATGATGGGAGTATGTGAAAGGGATACAGGAGCCAACTGAAAGACCTCCTAATAGCCCAAGCTGGAACAATTTGAGCAACAAAATTAAGTCGTATTGGATTACAACCCAAAGTATGAAATAATTGTCCTTTGAAAAAAATGATTTTATTATCCTTTGAAAGCAAAGGAGAAGTAAAGACTTTCCCAGATAAATAAAAGCTGAGGAAGTACATCACCACCAGACCTACCTTTAATGGTAAAGGGAGTCCTGCAAATTGAAATAAAAAATAGTAAATACCAAAACAAAAACACATAAAAAGTAAAGTTCACTGGTAAAGATAAATCTATAGGTAAATACAGAATACTGTAAGACTGAAACGATGGTCCATAAAGCACTTTCAATTCTGGCATACAATCTAAAAGACAAAAGTATAAAAAATAACAATAACTCAGGGCGCCTGGGTGGTTCAGTCAGTTAAGCATCTGCCTTGGCTCAGGTCATGATCTCGGGGTCCTGGGATTGAGCCCCACATCCAGCTCCCTGCTTGACAGAGAGTCTGCTTCTCTCTCTCCCACTGCTGCTCCCCCTGCTTGTGCTCTTTCTCTTATTCTCTCTCTCTCAAATAAATAAATAAAATTTAAAAAAAAAAACTGTAACTCTAAAATGATGTTAATGGATATACAATATATAAAGATGTAATTTGTGATATCAATAACATAAGGTGAGGTGGGGAGATGTAAAAGAATAGAGTTTTTGTATACAATTGGAATTAAGTTTTTATCAGCTTAAAATTGTTATGTTTTACATAAGCCCTATGGTAACCACAAAAAAAATACTTAAAGAAAATACAAAAAAAATCAATGAAACATAAAGGAAGGCAGCAAGAGAAAAAAAGAGGAAAAAATAGCTACAAGAAAGACAGAAAACAATTAACAAAATGGCAGTAATAAGTCTTGCCCTATCAGTCATTACTTTAAATGTAAATGGATTAAGGTACCCAATCAAAAAAAAAAAAGGAATGACTGAATGGAAGTAAATAAACAAACAAATAAGATGAAACTATATGCCATCTTCAAGAGACTCACATTAGATGTAAAGACATACAGGCTGAAATGAAAAGATGAAAAAAGTTTTCCTATACAAATGGAAACCAAAAGAGAGCAGAAGTGGCCATACTTACATCAGAGAAAATAGACTTTAAGTCAAAAAAAAGTCACAAGAGACAAAGAAGGACATTATATGATGATGAAAGGATCAAGTGAACAGGAAAATAGCAATTATAAATATGTATCACCTAACATCAGAGGTCCCAAATACAAGAAGGAAACCAATATTTCCTTCAGTAGAAGATTTTAGTACCCCATCTTCAATAATGGATAGAACAACTACAGAGAAGATCAATAAGGAAATAAATGACTTGAACAATACTAATTGGATCTACAGGTATAAACAGAACACTCCAGGCACCAGCAGGAAAGCACACATTCCTCTCAAACGCACATGGAACAGTCTCCAGAGAGATCACATGTTGGGCCACAAAACAATTCTTAACAAATGTAAGATTGAAATCATACTGAGTATCTTTCCAACCACAATGGAATGAAACTAGAAATGAATAGCAGTAGGAAAACTGTAAATTTCACAAATATGTGGAAATTAAACAACACATTCTTGAACAACCAATGGGTTAAAGAAGAATTCACAAAGGAAATTAGAAAATATCCAAGACAAATAAAAAAAAAAAACATACAAACACTTATGGAATACAACAAAAGCAGTCTAGGAGGGAAATTTATAGCAGTAAATGCCAAATTAAAAAAGAAGATCCCAACTCACTTCACACCTTAACGAACTAGAATTAAAAAAAAAAAAAAAAAACCTAAACCCACTCTAGCAGAATGTATGAAATAATGAAGATTAGAGAAAAAATAAACAAAATAGAGCAAGAAAAAAAATGATGAAACTAAGACTTGGGTTTTTTTAATAGATTTACAAAATTGGCAGGCCCTTAACTAGATCAACTAAGAACAAAAAGAGAAGACTCAAATAACTAAAATCAGAAATGAAAGAGGAGACATTACAACTAATACCACAGAAATACAAAGGATCATGAGACTACTATGAACAAATATAAACCAACAAATTGCATAACCTAGAAGGAATGGATAAATTCCTACCAAGACTGAATCATGACTAAATAGAAAATCTAAACAGATCTGTAACTGGTAAGAAAATTAAATCAAGACTCAAAATCCTCCTTAAAAAAAAGACCAGGACCAGATGGCTTCATTAGAGAATTCTACCACACATTCAAATAAAAGTTAACACCAATTTTTCTCAAACTCTTTTTAAAAATTTAAGATGGAATACTTCTAAAGTCATTTTATGAGGTCAGCATTACCCTGATAACCAAAGCCAAACACAGATACAAGGAAAAAAAAAAAAACTATAGCCCATATCATTGATGAATATTGGTGCAAAAGTCCTCAACAAAATACTAACAAACTGAACTTAACAGCACTTTAAAGAATCATACACCATGACCAACTGGGATTTATCGCTAGGATACAAGTATAGTTCAACATACACAAATCAATGAGTATAATACAGCACATTAACAGAATGAAGGACAAAAGTCACACAGTCATCTCAATTATGCAGAAAAAACATTCAACAAAATTCAACACTTTTTTATGATAATAACACTCAACAAACCAGGAACAGAAGAAAATTACCTCAACATAATAAATGCTATACATGAAAAGCCCACAGCTAACATTGTAAGCAAAGTTGAAAAACTGAAAGTTTTCCTCTAGGGTCAGGAAGAAAGTAAGATGCTGACCCTTGCCACTTTTATGCAACACAATACTAGAAATCCTAGATACAGCAAGTAGGTAAGAAAAAGAAATAACATCTATCCATACTGGAAAGAAAGAAGCAAAATTATCTCTTTCTTAGACTGTACATGCTATAACACAGATGTGCCTTGAGGTCATTAGGCTAAGGGAAATAAGCCAATCACAGAAGACAGATACCGTATGTTTCCACTTATATGAAGTACCTAGAATAGTCAAATTCATAGAAAGAGAAAGCAGAATGGTTGTTGTTAGGGGCTTCAGAGAGAGAGAAATGGGGAGTTGTTGCTTAACAGTATATTCAGTCATGCTAAATGGAAAACCTCTACAGATTTGTTGTACAACAATATGCATATAGTTAACTATACTGCACTACACCCATAAAAATTAAGAGGGTAAATTTATGTTACTTGGGTTTTAGTACAATAAAAAAAAAATTATTATCTCAGTGACCATAGGGGTAGGGGTAGTGAAAAGGTAGGGCTTCAAGAATTTTAGATTCATGAGTTATTTTTCCTGTAGATATTTTAAATAAGAGCTTTTCTTTATGGTTATATCCCATAGTTGCAAAATCAAACATCACTGAGCTCATTTAGGGTTTTATTTCACTTGGCTGTTGGGCAACACTGATGCCCATGTTTCCCTTTCACCACCAGCTCAGTTAGTAGCTCACTGGTCTCCTCACACATTCATTTCACTTTTATCCTGCTTATAACCCACTCGTGCTACGTACTCTCTACTTGCTGCACCCCGGCTCTTGTCCACATTTCCCTGCCCGGTCCTTGGTGGAATGCATCACCCAGGCTCTTTTTCCCTCTGGCTTCTCTTGGCAGATGGAGATACCACCAAGCGCCTGAAGGGCAGGGGAGAGAAGTTACATGTTTAATCCCTGGCCTCCTCCCAGCTATACAACACTTTGACAAATGTCTGCATTTTTCTCTCCAAGGTTACAGCTCCATTCAAACAGCTCCTCTCTGACAGCTACAGGTTTTGCCACATTACCATTGCCATTCCCACCCCCTTGCCCATCACGGAAGGCAGGGGCTTCCCAAGGATTTGGGTCCTTCAATGCCTCACTATCCCTTGTTGGTGTCTTTCACCATATCTACACTTTTACAAACAGTCACCTTCTCATTAAACTCTCCTAAATGATATTTGCATGTGCATCTGTTTTCTGTGGGACCCTGACCAATCCATCACCATTAGGATAAACCAAGCACAGAGCCACCCCAACAAAGTACAAGTTTCAAGCAACAACTTTTTCCTATATTCATGGAGCAAGCACAATGTTAAAACCAATATCTTTCTCCACATTGCAAACCAAGCTTCCTCAGTAAACCAGCACATCATTTCCAGTCTGCATTATGAAAGTTTGCGCCAGAGAGAAATGTCTGTATTGTGAAATCCTGCCACAAAGGACTGAGTCTGGATCAAGGAAGAAGTATTCCAATGTCAGGGAAGACTGAGGGTGACAGGGGGTGGGGAGGGCTTGCTGGAGGGAGCCAGCCTTCAGCAGGTGGTGTCAGGGTGGGTCAGAACCAATCTTGAGGGGTTAATTCAGGCTGTTCTGAATGGCTGGCCCCAAGAAGACAATTCAGAGCAAGTGACACTCATAAGCAATAGGGCAGCAGAGGGTTCTCACGGTGATTAATGAAAGTCTTGGTCTCTGATTCCCTTAAACTCACAAAGAAAATTATATTTCCCACCAGATCTGTCTCCTGCCTGGGACCAGAGAAGCCAGTTGTTCATCCCCTTGGGATGTAGGCAGAGAAACAAGTTATCCTAAGAATATATAATTACCTGTGTGTCTAGAGCTGCCTCACCTTTCTCTCCAACTGTCAAGTCTCAGCTAAGCCACAATGGGGGAAGGAGAGAGGGATAACCTGTACCAAGCCTCCTACCATGTGTGGGGCACTTGGCACACATTGTCCCCTTCAGGATGACTCTCTGCATAGCCCTGCAGGATGGCCATAGATAGAGGGAGCCTTCCTGGCCTTCCTGATGAAACAGAAGTCAAGAAGCAAAGCCACTCTAGTTAAATATTCCAGGGTCATAGAAGAGTGTCCTGCCTTCCCTAATCCATTCATCAAAACAGAGCGAGGGGGCTTTAGAAAGGGGAGAAGGGAGGGTAGGTGTGAATAGGGGAAGCGCAGGAGATGTTTAGGGTGGTAAAACCATTCTGTATGAAACTGTAATGGTGGGAATATGTCTTTATGCATTTGTCAAAGCCCATAGAACTGTACAACACAAAGACTGAACCTTAATATAACTATGGATTATAGGTAATAGTAATGTATCAATATTGGTTCATTGATTGTAACAAGTGGACCACACTAACACAAGAACTCTGTGCTTGGAATGGGAGTGGGGGAGGGTTGAACAATGAGTATATGGAACTCTGTGTACCATCTGCTTAATTATTCTGTAAATCTCAAACAATACTTTAAAGATTAAATCTGTTAATTACAACAATGTATAATAATAATAATCCCACATACTGAACAGCTGCCCTTCTTATTGCTTTGCAGTGCATCTGGCCTTTCTCCCAATAGAGGAATAGGCTATGTTGTGACTGAGACTAGTGGCTGATGACTGCAGGAAGGACATGGGGGATGGTCCAGTATCAACATGCACAGCTGCAAATGAGTATCAGAGGATGCTAAGAACTCAGTGGGGAAGAGTGGGAGGAAACCTCCTGGTCAAACATCTCTTAATTAAGGTTGAAGTTCATAATGACAGGAGGGCTCCTTTCTGATAACACTGATAGCAGGTGACAGAAATTGGGAAAGGCTGTGAAATGCTCCTGTGGTTATGTTTCATTTTTTTTTTAACTTTCCTTCATTCATGAGTGAATATTGCTGAGGTAGGGAGGAGCTAACTGTGTCCAAATTCCCATTATAACGGTTATTGTAGTATTAAAAAAAAAGCTTTAAGATTCTAGGAGCCAGATCTGCCTCTGGATTTTTAAAGATATTCCAGGAACCCAAGTCCAGTTATTTAAAAGAGTCTTGTGTTGTTTTGGGTTCCCAGGAGGGCAAAGCTGAGATGGGGGTGCAGCCAGTTTATTAAAAGAGTGATCCCAGGAAGCATAGTGAGGGGTGAGGAGAAACAGGAAAGGAAGGAAAACCAATATAGGCAGGATAAAAGGACTTAATGTTGTCAACTGCTTGCTGACACCAAAAAACTTCCATAGACTCTCAAAAAGAATCAGATAAGGCCACTCATGGCAGGTCAAGACAAAAGCAAGACCACTCCATAATCATGACTGGACACAAAGATAAGGATACTGTGTGACCATGAAAATAATCAAATATCCCCTTTTTCTGACATAAGTGAGTCCTGCCTCTTTATCAACAATAACCCAAGATCTGCTTTGTTGGTCCTACCTCTTAGATAAAAATTATTAAAATACCCAGTCATCAAATTGCCCTGAGCTCCCAATTCAGCACTCAATTCGGGAGTGGGGGGAATCAACTCATGTCTTACAATCCTTTTCAAAATCACCCAACACAAGTCCTCCTATACTAAAATCTCCTTAACTCTCTCACAGTCGCCCATGGTATGTATTTTCCCTGTTGCAGCCGACTAATCAACCTCACTTTGACTTTGGATGGGGTCCTGGGTCTTAGGCTTAGGGACAGTGACACCAATTAAAAATGAGTTACTGGATTGATTACCATTGTGGGCAGCTGGGATTCAATCCCACTGTGGACACTACAGAACTGCATAGAACGCATCTCAGAATTAATTGTGCCAGAAGATGGAAGACTCCAGGGAATTAATAGCCGACTCCCACTCTCCTTTACTTGAGAGTCATCCCTGGCGCATTAACTCCTCTGCATTTTTGGATTGTGCCTGCATGAGGCTTGGCAGCCTCCCACAGCTTCAGAGGAATCCCAGGGATGGCAGAACAGAGAGGCATCTTGAGTTCTGCTCTCAAATGTGCTCTGGGGACTCTGACGAAGTCTGTGGAACTGTCCACCGAAAGTGTGCTGATCCCAGGTGGTCCAAGAGGATGTAGTGCAGTGTCCTACACTGATAGCTATAAGCCACATTTTACAGATGCAGAAACTGAGGCTCAGAGAGGTTAGAAATGTTGAGCTGAGGTCACATGGCCTTTCTCTCAATGTTAAAAAAAAAATCGCTAAATTTTTTCTGCCAGAGACACATTTCTGCTCATCTCTCCTAGATGTGTTTCTATAAAACTGTAAACAAAAGAGAACATGTTAAGCCCCCCTTCTCACTTTATCAAATTGCAGAATGAGGTTTGGAGATCATCAGCTACCACAGAGCATCTTAAGGAATGTGCAAGACCCTTTGGAACAGTGATTTGGAAACTCCTGTCGTCGTGAAACCCCTTTTCTCTTCAGAGGAAATCTTATGTGGAACATAGAGTAGAGATGAGGCCCAGAACTTCCCCAACTTCATGACCTCAGTCAGCTTGTGAGGCTCCTCTGAGAATACCCAAACTCCATAGAGCACAGAAGTGAATCAAAAACAAAAGATTCAGATGCCTGCACCAGCCTGACCTCTATCAGCTTGTTACCCTGAATGAATTATATTATTTTACCTCTAAGACGGGGCTCATATGGCCCTGGGATTCCAGTTTCTCTCTTATATTACATTGTAGAGCTATCTCCTTTATCAACCAACAATTGAGGGCTAAATGAGCTGATTAAACAGCCCAGCCCTGCTGACATAATTCACAACTAATCTTGTTCATTCTCCAAGTACAGATTCAACCATTTGATCTTCACCATGCATCAGTGGCACCTGCTGTGGTGCCCACCCTCCTTTATTATGTGTTCAAATACAGTGTCTTATGCTCCATGATTATTGTTACAATAGATACATAGCTCAACACAGAGGCAAAGCAAAACAAAATCTTTTATCTCTTGTTTGCAATTTCCCTTGGGAAACAAATGGAAAAGCATGGCAAAGTCAGGTGATCAGCTGTGAAATAGACTCAGCAGGAACCAGAGGGCTTTAGGAGCCCAAAGATTCATGGAGGATGGAAAAGATAAAGGATAGGGGAACACTTACCAACAGGCTGCTACATGTATTTAGGGGTGAAATGATATGACTTTGGGATTTGCTTTAAAATTCTCCAGTATGATAAAAACTGAGAGGACAGATGAAACAAGATTGGCAAAATGCTGCTAATTATTAAAGCTGCATCCAGGGTACATGGAAGTGTGTTTCTTTTTGTGAAATTTTCTAGATCTAAAGTCTTCATAATAAAAGGATATGGTTGTGGAGTTTTTTTCCAAGTACAGTGTGTGTGATGCCCGTCTTAAACACTTTGCACATTACCTCATTTAATCTTTTAGGTTTTTTTAAGGTTTTATTTATTTATTTGACAGAGAGAGAGAGAGCACAAGCAGGGGGAGCCGCAGACAGAGGGAGAAGCAGGCTCCCCGCTGAGCAGGGAGCCCGATGCGGGACTCGATCCCAGGACCCTGGGTTCATGACCTGAGCTGAAAGCAGAAGCTTAACCAACTGAGCCACCCAGGCGCCCCTCATTTAATCTTTTAAAAATCTGATTTGCTTTACTGATGAAGAATCTAAGAGTCAAAGCAACGAGGTAATTTCCTTGGAGTGCTTGAGCTCTCTAACTAGAATTAAGGGCTCATGAAGAGGCTGAGTTGGAATTGGACCTTGACTTCTCAGCATATAAAGGCATCCCGAGAGAGGGAACCACATGAACAAACCTCCTCAGGTAAGACCTACAGGATGGGATCCACACTATGAGAAGATGGTTTCACAACTCATAAGTGCGAATTTTATTATCCAGCTGGTACGAGCTGATCGTCTCATCGCCTGATCAACACTGAGTGAACTACTTAGAGGAAGAACAAGATAATCAGGTGTTGAAGCAGAAGACTGAACGACCTGAGGGTGTTCTTGACTTGAACTGATCCAGTGATTTGCTATCTCAGCTGTGTCCTAACTCCAGTGTGAGAATGAAGGGGGACAGTGAGCCCTGACAATGGAGTGAGGCAGAAATTCTGGCTCCCCCCAGCTTTTGAAAGACTAACTTTTCTTTCTCCTTCCTTTTCCACTCCCAGCTCCTGGCCAAAAAATAATAATTATATATATATTTACTGAGCATACTTACTGCATGCGGGGCAGTGTGCAGGCGGGATGTTGGGGATTTAAAAGTGCAGTAGATCTGTGCATCCCTCCAAGGGCTCCAAGCCTAGACCAGCAGCCACAAAGGGCAGTGATAATGTAAGTTCTGAAGGAGAGGTCTGTCTTGGGGTAGGACAGCTTAGAGGCAGCAGAACCCACATCCCACACAAGGCAAGGGTAGGGCTTGGGCAAACAAAAACTAGAGAGAGCTACCTAGGCAAATGAGGACATGTTTAAGATGTATTTGTCTGGGGAGTGGGCAGAGGAGGGCTATAAAAAGTTACAGAGGAAGGTAAAGAAAAGAATCCCTTTAAATTTGAGTGCTAGGCTTAGGGTAATACAGAGCCGGTGATGTTTTCCATGCAATGCAGAGAAGCATCTCATACACAGTGTGGTAGATTACATTCTGGGGGCCAAATTTTTACACCTCCCTATATCCACACCCTTTCCCATATGACTTTGCAGTTTCCTCATGTAAGCATTAGTGAGTGCATTTCCCCATCCCTTGACTTTGGGATCACCTATAAAACTTGCTTTGGCCAATGGGATCTTAGGAGATGAGACAAAGCTAGCTTTTGCAGGGGGCCCTCCCTCTTGAACTTCTGCTGTTGCATGACAAAGATAGGCCGTGGATGGGCTGTTGGTCCAGAGAGGATGAGACACACTCCCCAAGACCCACAGACTTGAGTGAGAACTGGAGCTTCCCCAGCCATCACAGTCAAAGCCAAATGGCTCAGCCATGCCCCTGTTTGATCAGAAAAACTCCAGCCAACTTGTGATATATAAACAAGTCGCACTGAGATCAACAGAGACATATGGCTAACCCACAGATGCATGAGCTGCATAAGTGCTTTTTGTTATATGCCACTGGCATTTGTTTGTGGTTGCTTGTTACACAGTAATAGCTGACTGATGCACTCACCATGCTTCTCTCTCCCCAGAATTCAGGGATTTTGTCAAGACTAGTCAATTCGTGGACAATCATGGGCACCTGAGAAGCTAAAGTTAGGGATTATGTCTCTCTTGTCGTGGAAAGAAGGGCAGGATAGTGCTGGCAACAACTGTGAAAAAGGCATGGCTTGAGGTAAGATAATATGCACACAGTCCTCCTATATATTTGACCTGGCCTAACTCTCCCTAACCTAGAAGAAGCACTGCTTTTTCCTAGAGATTAGGAGCATTCTAGAAGATTCTGAGAAACTTTCTTGGAGTTGGGAAAAAAAAAAGTAAACATTCTAAGTCCCAAAATTTTAGACTCTCTTACACACACACACACACACAAACACATTTCAAACCTAAATATTTCTAAGGTTTTGCAGTGTTTGGGGATAAAAACACATTCTCATCATATAAAGAGAATTCCCTTTAAAACAAATCTACCTTCTTCAACATACGAAAACTCATGTTTCGGAACCCATAACCAATAGTGTGTCTTGGGCACATTTAACACTATGATTTTAAAATATTGGCTGACTCTTAACAATTTTAGAAGGTTAAAATGGTAGAGGCCTCACAACTGTCAACAACTCTGTTATTAGGAAAAAAAATTGTGCAATTTGGACATTTCAAATTTTTGAGATCTTATCTCCTTTTTATGACAGCTGGTTCCAGGCAAGCTTGGACAAAGTAGCCATAAGCATTTATTGCTTCCCTAAGCCAGGAATCAGGGCTGTTAGCTGTTGAGAGAGAGAGATAGTTGTCCCCAGAACTGACATTCAAACCCTAACAAACTTTTTCTTTCTCACAGATGGAGATTTGGGCAGAAATGAACCCAGTGTGGCCACAGCCCCCAGCTGCCTTCATGTCCCCAGCCCACCATGCATCAGAGACTGCTTCCCAGCAGATGCTGCTCAGCGTGTGTCCCCGTTAATCCAGGAAGAGATGATTTCCCTGAGCCTCCCATAGAATGAATCAGGACCTTTCAAAGCAGCAACTTCTTACCTTTAGGAAGTTTTTATTTAGTCTTTTAAGGCATATATAAAAACATGGACCTAGTCAGGGTATAAAAATGTTCCTTTTGAATGTTTGCAGAGTGTGTGCATGAGCCCCTCCCATAGAGGCACCCCAGCCTTTGGTGCACTGGAATCTGAACCTCTCCCCATTAACAGCCCTGTCCTCTGACCCCCCAGCAGCCTCAGCTCATCTTTCCCCTGGCCCTTTGCCCAAGCTCCAGGCCCTGCCTGGGTCTGTCCATTCACACTCTCTCTCACCTTGACATCTGGGGCAGGGCAAATCTAAGTCAGGGAGTCTAGGTAAGGACTGGGCAGGGCTGCACACTTTAGAGCTTATCCATGAAGCTTTTCATTGCCGGGAGCAAGAACATCTTGTTACAGTGACACAATCCTTATCTTGTCTGACAGAAATATCCCATTTTGAGAGACTAAACCTAGCAGGGCAGAAAATGAGAAAGATACCAAACCCAGATTGTCAAGGAAAACATTTATCAGAAGCCAATACAACACAGATCCCTCAGGTACAGGGTCAGGATGTAGGAGCCAGACCCAGGCATTGTTGCACTTTGTTAAACTGAGGTCATTCCCTGATCAGAGCCACACTGACTCCTCAAGCCCAACACAGCGCCCTGGGGATGAGGACAGATTCCAGGATAATCGGCCTCACCTGGGAGTGGCCCTACGTGACGCTGCTCACAGCGCCATCTGGTGGCTCCTTGATGACATGCCAGACTGCAGAGCCTAAAGACCCCAGCAAAATCTCAACCAGAAGGGTTCAGAAAAGTCAAAACCTCACCCTGCCTTTAGTTCTCTCTCCCACCTGCTCACTCTTGTTTAATTGTCAAGATTTTCCTGGTCCTTGCAATGTACATGGTGAGAAAAAAAACTCCACCAAACCTCAGTCCCATTTGAAGTAAAGCATTTGCTTCTCTGGGATGTATTAGACATCCAGTCAGCCAGACCAGCGCTGGAATGTTCTAGCCCATGTGGAGTGCAGTGCTTTTTCCCACTTGTCCTCCCCTTCAATGACTTTGCAAAGGCAGGAGATGAGGACAGAGAGAGCCTTCCGTGGCTGCCCCCCGGGACTGCAGGGTCCTCTTACTCTTTGAATGTGATCTCCAAGGGCTGTCCTCAACCCAGAAGGAAAATCTACAGCTGCCAAATGATTTAGTGGCCAGTGGCACAACGTGGAGGGCTCTTTTTACCTTTTCTAGTCCTCTTTCATATACATCAGAGCCAACCTCTCCTTACAATTAATGCTCATCCCAATGTTAAAACACCATGAGACGACAATATCCAGCTCTCCTCAAAAATCTTACTACAAACACGAGAAGATGGGCAGTAATGCCACTGAAGACAGATGCCACAGCTAGGATTATGGTGCTGTGAAGGTATGTTCTTTCAGCTCAACCGGGCTTCGGAAGTGACTATGTTCAGGTAAAAACATTCACTAAACCCCTGCCATGATAATCCTGATCATACCAGATAAATCACAGCAAAGAAGGGGATACAGAACATTCTGGACAGTGAGCAAGAGAGAAAATACTAGAACATCATAAGCAAAACAGGCCATCAGGGTAATGTAAACATTAGCAGAATACTTTTTTGAGACATTAGCCTATGTTTTTCTCATGCTATTTTAATCTCCTTGGATTTCATGCAAGTAGCCTTTGTAATTCTTCCTCTTAGGGTATTTTTTACAGAACAGGATGCAGATGGGACTTGAGGTCAGAAGCTTGTCTTTCTCCTGTCCTCTGTAATGGCTCCCTGATAAATACTAGGTGTCCCAGGTGTGGAGTGGAGAGAAAGAAACTTATGCTGGCAAGGAGAGAATGCAGGACAGGGCTGGGACTATCTGTGAGTCCCACATCTATGATGTCGGGAATATCTGAGTCATGAGGACAGCACTCTGAAGCAGGGTGGGGAGTGAGGGGGTCACAAGACCTCAAGGGGATACTAGGGTAGGGGACGCTAGACCCAAGGACCCAAAGCTCAAAGCCTCACCAAAGATTCTGGCATTCCAAGCGGAACCTGAACAGCCCCAACAGGCTGAGACAATGGGTATGTCTCAGCATTAATCAGTGCAGACCCGTGACTCATGACTGGAAAGGCTTCCCCTTAGCTTTAGCCCTATAAGTGACCCCAGGACCCTGGCACGACCCCGGGGTAGAGAGGTATATACGGTAACACCTGAGGCAAAATCTCCAGTCAACCCAGCAGAATGGGACTCAGCATTAGAATATAAGAAAGGTGAAGACTCAGATTCACACCACTTCAAACATAGTGGCAGGAACAGACTTTGCAGGAACCTGCCACTAGAATTACAGAGACCCAGAAGGAAACATAAAATGGAGACTGAAGGTAAAGACTCAGCAGCACGGAATTAAAATCTAAGCATTTAAAGCCCAGAGCCACACACAGTGCCCGAAGTGGACTTAGACAGGCCTGGTGTTTGACCACGATGGTGAGGGTGACTCCCAGATTGTTAGCAAGGACGCACAAATCAGAGCCTGTGGTTGGCAGCAGTCGCACTTTGTGTGGCCCCCTTGTCTTTTGAGACCCAATAACACTGGTCTGAGCATCCTCTCCCACAAGCTGCAGGAACCTCAGTGAATTCCTGGGGCGGCACAGCCAGGGCTCAGTCCTCTTAAGAAACTCAGGAGAATGGACAGGGTCACGGAGATGTTAGTTTTCCTCCCTTTCCAGACAAGCCCTGAGACAGCGATTTGCTTTCCCTCAGATACAAATTGTATTACTCTATCCTCCTTACGACTTAGATCTATAGTCAGGTTTGTCCTCAAAAAGCAATTACATGGTTGTCAAAACCCATCAAGCTGAATACTTAACATTGGTGCATTTTATTGTATGTTAAATAGCTCTCGCCTTAAAACACACACACACACACACACACACTTGCTATGGGCATCTCTAAAATCTGGAAACAGACAAATATTTTTGTCATCAAAGACATCTTCAATCTGTAAAAAGTGATACTTCCACACTTTAGGACCCTCGAGACTTGGATTAGGTTAATGAAGACAGAATATATATAATATTCTCATTCTAGGGTGTGGGTTCAGTCATTCTCAACACTAGGAACTACCTGGGTAGGACAGAGCAGGGGAGCAGCTCATGACATTGTGCTGGCATGCTGGTGTGCATTGAGTTGGGGCTGTGAGGGAGGAAAATATCATTATGGCTTTTTTAAAAACTGGATCGGGAGGGGAGAGATCTAAGCTCATTACGCACCCACTGTGCTCCCTTGAGCAAATTTATTTTCTCTCCCTAGGCATTAGATATTCGACCGTAAAAGGAGTAAGATGGGTAAGGTGATCTTTACATCTTAAATTTTATTATTGATTCTGTATTTTATCTATCTTGCAGCACTCGGGTGATTTGCACTATAAATCATAGAAGATATAAGTGAGGCTTCTGATAAGCGACGGTCCCTAAGAAGATGCTGCTCTTCCAAGTTTCTGAATGGAAAACCAAGGCCACGTAGCAACTTGAAAATGAAGTGCCTTCTGATCACCACACCACAGAAGAAAAATACACGCTGGATTTCCATGTTGCTAAAGGTAAAATCACCACAACTGCATTTTTACAGACTCCTTCGACTGGTTGAGAACCAGAGCAGACCCACCCCCTTGCCGTAGCACTAGAATTAAGCCACCAGCCTGCAGGTGTGGGGCTCTGGAGTAGACCAGAGCCGAGAAGCTGACTGCCTGTGTCTAAAAAGGGTCCAAAAGTATCCCGGCAAACCCTCGGCTGGTAGGCTAGAGCCAGGGCTGCTTTCATAGCCTAGAAAAAAACAGAAGGCTGCCCAACGACCAAACCACAGCCCGGTCAGCCCCCTGTGCTGCATTAGGGCTAAACTTGGCCCAGATAAGGTCATTGCAGAGAGGGTGTTTTTAAAAGACAAAGAAACAACAAACCTACTGCAGTACAACACCGGCAAATTCTATCCAAAGCTGACCCAGGAACCCAGCACTGCAGACCCCAGTGTGATTCCAAATGTCAAGAGCACCACCTGCTGCCCAGACTGGGAAAAGTCTGGTTTGTCTGCTACCTCCTTCCCTTTCCCTTCAGCAACATCAAACAGAAAGTGCCTTCATCTCAAACTGGATGAGAGAGCTCAGGATCCGAAGTTCTGTCCAAGATCTGAGAGCCATTTGTATGTTTTTGGGCTTATAATGGCCTAAAAAAACGTCACACAAACTCGATCTCATGCTGGATCATCAGACAGATAAAGGAAAGGAAAATCATCAAAACATTCCTGGCCTCTATTTTGCATTTGTTAAGATATAGCAAGGAAGTTGTGTCTGGTGCTACTATTTTAACTGTGGTGTGTTCATGGATCAGAACAGCAGTGGACGGCCTCCTCAAGGAAGTATTTATACTAAGTAAAAGCCAAAGGACTCAGCTTCGAGCTCTATAGAGAGTGTAAAAAAATGGGGTGAAAATGGAGTCATCACAAGGGACTTGCAATGGTAAAGAATGTAGACAGAACAGTAAGGACCATATTTGCAGTGCAAAAGGGCAATTTAGTGGAAAGGAAACATCATCTATCCGATCAAATTGATATAAATTATGAGGTAGTTTTATTTGAAGCTGATTTGTAGTTTTGTTTTGCTTGTATGAAGTATGAATTATAAGGATAAGAAATGTAGACCTAGTATTGTTTGAAATATTTGTTAAATTAGGGGCGCCTGGGTGGCTCAGTCGTTAAGCATCTGCCTTCAGCTCAGGTCATGATCTCAGGGTCCTGGGATCGAGCCCCGCCTCGGGCTCCCTGCTCAGGAGGGAGCCTGCTTCTCCCTCTGCCTCTGTGCTCTCTCTCCGTCTGTTGTGCTCTCTCTCCCTCTTGCTCTCTGTCAGGTAAATAAATAAAATCTTTTTTAAAAAATATTTGTTGAATTATGTAAAATGATTTACTTCTGCCTCCTGACTGCTCTCCTTATTTCTACCCCTCCCCCCCCAATATACACACACATATTCAGTGTTATTTGTCGAGTGAATGGTCAAACTGTGTCAACACGGAGGGTTCGCTAGAATTTTCTCCCTCTAAAAGGGGCGCGCATATATGACTTAGCATGAGTCAGGTTTGGGCTGCAGTGGTGGTGTGGTACATAGCAAACACCCCCCAGTTCTCAGTGGCTTACAGTGCGACCACTGTCTGTCGTCCTCACCCGCAAGTGTTGCGGGTCAGTTAGAGCCCCTCTGGGTCTGCAGGCCAAGTTCAGGTCTGCTCCACGTGTCTCTCATCTTTGAACCTAGGCACGCTCTTTTTGTGGCCGATGGCAGGGACCCAGAGGCCACATCAAACAGGCTGACACATCTAAAGCCTCTGTGCCCATCACATCCGCTCCCGTTCTTTTGGCCAAAACAACAGGGTAAGGAAGTATATTTCTCCCATGGAAGTGGAAAGAAGCTAGGACAGGGGGGAGGAGGGAAGGTAGGGTTGTGGGCAGACCATACAACCTATTACAGACCCACATCTGAGAAATACTGCCTTTAAAAAAAGGGATCATTTACATTCCTATTCCTCCCTTTAAAAAAAAATGTGTAGAACCTCCAATCCAAGTGGTAATCAAGTCTCTGCATCTTTTTTTTTTTTTTTTTTAGATTTTATTTATTTATTTGACACACACAGAGAGAGCACAAGCAGGGGGAACAGCAGGCAGAGGGAGAGGGAGAAGCAGGCTCTCCACTGAGCGGGGAGTAGGACGCAGGGCTCATCCCAGGACCCTGGGATCATGACCTGAGCCAAAGGCAGACACTTAACCGACTGAGCCACCCAGGCGCCCCTCAAGTCTCTGCATCTTATTCCTTTTTCTCATTTCTGAAATCTCTGTCAGAATAGCTTAAATGAACTGAGGACTAAACCACAACCAGAGGCCAGACCTAAAACTTAAAAGCTGAGATTGTGGACCAAGGGGCCCTTGGAGGAGCTCTGGTCTCCTCCCAGCCTGCTGCACAGATTGTGAGAGCCAGACTCCAGGAGCCCTGCTCTCACCCCAGCTCTGAACCGGAGTGGCCGGAGACGGGGTGAGTGGTGTTGCAGCCAGCCGAAAGCAAAATCCAACAGGAGTGGCCCTCAGCCTGCTGCCAAGGCCCGAGGGAATGGGGCCGCAGGGTGACCTCACTTGTCCTCGGAGCTCCCCCCACCCCGTGCGCTGAGGGTGTGGGTAGCGAGCTTCCTGCTGAGAATGGCTTCACCGTGACCCTGGGCAGGCTGGCGAGGGGACCCTGATCCTGGCAGCTTCCGTCTGCTGGACATGGAGGGGAAGTGCCCCCAGAAAGGAGGGATCCCATGGTGAGATGGCTCCCTCCGTGAAGAGGAAGATCTGCAACTCGCTCTCCCCCAGGGTCCAATGTCATACAAATGAGACCAGTCTAATCTCTGAGGAAGAGCAACCAGAAAACGACTGGAAGGGGAGATGGTGGGGGAGGGGCAAAACGGGGGAGGGGGAGGTGCAGGCTTCCAGTTACGGAATGAGTAAGTCACGGGGTTGAGATGCACAAGATGGAGAACGTAGTCAATGACACTAATCGCGCTGTGCGGTGACAGATGGGAGCTACACCTGTGGCGAGCACAGAATAACATACAGACTTGTCAAATCACCATGCTGCATCCCTGAAACTAATGTAAAATTGTCTGTCAACTGGACTGCAATGAGAAAACGATAAGAATCACCGGATGTACAAAATGACTCCACAGTGTAGAAACAACAGCCCATAGTAATTAAAGTATGGTGCTTCTGATACATGGGTTAACAGGTTAATGAAATCGAGTAAGTCTAGATATAGTGATGCGTATATTGATTGAATGCATAGAAGAAAAATTAGTATATAATAAATAAGATATTCATTAAATTTTTTTTTAAATGAATAAGTCAAAAAATTGTGTCAGGACAGCTGGCTAGCCACTAGGGGGGAAAAATAAAACTGAACTCCCTACCTAACGCCTTGCACCAAAATAAATTCTGGATGGATGAAATATTTATAGTTTAAATGTTTAATAAAAATACACATAGGAAAGAGATTTAATATTTAATCTCGGCATTGTGGGGGGGGGCGTACTCTCTAGGCAATCGATCAACATCAGAACCCAAAACAGGCAAGAAAGGGAGTCAGACCCCCAGAAGAGTATAGCGGTTCTTTGAGAGGGAAACTTACCAGGGGTGTCCCCCAGAGTACTGGACAGCAAGCAGGAAATGACACTTAAGGATGGCACTAGAAATGCTGGCTCTCTCCTGCCCAGCCCACACTGTCCTCTTCTTAGAAAAATACTCTCAATTCATGCTCATCCAGAAGGGGCAGCCCACCACATCCCATGCCACCTGCCACCACCATCACACGTAGCTGCCTGGGCTAGGGGTGGGCACCTGACCCAAGCCAGCCAATCGGAATTCCTCTCCCAGGAATTTGGAAACAGATCCCTGTGGGTGAGCCAGTTAGCTCCAAGGAGACATGCTATAAGGTTACGGAGTGTCCAAAGCCGGAGTAAGCATAGGACACCCGTAACTGTGAGCCAGCAAATCCCGGAAGCTGCTGTGAAGAGGGCTGGTGTGCAGGGGAAGAGGAGAGAACACCCAGCCCCAGGCCTAGCTGAAAGCCCCTGGGCTACCTCTCGGCGAGGCTGGACAGTCAGGGCAGGTGACCTCTGGTTCTTGTGAGACCTTTCCAGTGGGGTCCCCCATGACCCTGCAGTAAGCCCCCTCTCTACCTGAGTCACTTGTGCTGCTCATCACCCTTGAAACATCATGATTCCTGATGAAGATGCAGCTTATATGGATGCACGTGCTAAGTAAAGCACCTGCGAAGGAAGAACAAATCAGAGCCAAGAGAGGTGGGGGAAGGAGAGGTCACAGCTGGCTTCATTCTGTTCTGTTTGAGAGATGAAGCAGACCTAAGAAAACCAGACGAGTGGAAACGGCGTGCAGTCACTCAGCCCTCTGAAGGTGGCCTGCGTCCCAGAACTTGGCAACAGAAAACACTCAGAAGCCGCAAATGTGGGACAAAACGTCCCATGGTGCTTCTGTTATTTTCAAGGGAGTAGGCAAAGCAGAAAAAAAACAGTGATGTTCAGCCCTTGAATGATTTTTAGGAGGGCTGAAAAGCCAGCCAGGCAGCTTGAAAGGGGCTGCCTCCCGGTTACAAAGGCTGGGCTCTCTGATTCCAGGCAGGGGAACAGCCCTGCTGACTTTTCACAACCTTCCATTCTTTCCCTGGGATTGGTTTCCACCCCTGAGGGCAAGTGTAAAGAAAGAAGCACTATAAAAGGAATTACCCTCGGTTTGAAGACTCGGCTCCCCTCCTCAATCAGAGTGCTGTGTGGATGCCTTTGGGGCAAAGTCGGGCCTTTTATAAAAATAGAATGAAGCTCCGTGGATCACATTGTGGAGAATGGAGACTCTTCTTGAGAAAGTATTTTTGTTTTTGTTTTTTAATGAGTGCAAAGGTGCGGAGCATCCACAGCCAGAAAGAAAGCCGTTGGGCCTCAAAGAAATGAGGGGAAGGGAATGAAGAGCCTTCCAGCAGATGAAGGACCACTCTCCTTCCTGTTGTGATTTTTCTAGCCAGGGAGGCTTTGTCAAGTGGCCACATCTCCATAGCCAAGAATCTGAGCTAAAAACAATTTGAATTGCGGCTGCTGCCTGAGGTGGACGAGGAAGCAGGTATCTTGCTCTGGGCATACCTGTCCGGGAGCCTCTCTGTGTGATCGGCCCTGCAGATCAGAGAGCTTGAACTCGTTCGAGAGAGAGCCCCACCCTGTACCTCTGTGTGGCTCGAGGTGCCTTGAGATATTTTTTTTTAAGATTTTTTTTTTTATTCATTTGAGACAGAGAGATACAGAGAGAGAGAGATCATGAGCAGGGGGGAGGGACAGAGGCAGAGGGAGAAGCAGACTCCCCGCCGAGCAGGGAGCGCAACGCGGGGCTCCATCCCAGGACCCTGGGATAGTGACCTGAGCCGAAGGGAGATGCTTAACTGACTGAGCCACCCAGGCGCCCCGATATGTCTTGAGATATTAAGTGATGGTTTGTTGGTTTGGCACTTCCCTCGCTCTTTCCTTCAATTCTAGCTGGTTCTCAAACGGTACATGGCAAGGCAGAAAAGACAAGTAAACTGCAGGTTATCTGGTTTTGTTTCCAAAATCCATGGCCAGCATTAAGGTGAGGCAGGTGAGGCACTGTCCTCGGCTACAAAATCTAAAGAGCCACCAAGAAACTCAAAATCAGGATAGATAATATTTTAATGTAAAATCAAATTACTAAGTCATTCACCCCAGGCTTGTTAAGTAATAGCCAGTAAATACTCTTGGTGTGGCTTAAAAGAAAATTAATACAAAAAACCCCTGATTTTTGGGGCGCCTGGGTGGCTCAGTCGGTTAAGCATCTGCCTTCAGCTCGGGTCATGGTCCCGGGGTCCTGGGATCGAGCCCCGCATCGAGCTCCCTGCTCAGCGGGCAGCCTGCTTCTCCCTCTCCCACTTCCCCTGCTTGTGTTCCCTCTCTCGCTGTGTCTCTCTCTGTCAAATAAATAAATAAAATCTTAAAAAAAAAAAAAAAACCTCTGATTTTTAAGGTGTACCCTTAAGGGACATTCTGGACATGCCTAAATTTAAATTTAGGGTCTGAGAGGGATCTTCATTCACCTCACCCTAATCCCAGGCCTGCCCAGGGGAGAATCTGGAAGACCTATGGAGGGTGGAAGGAAGGAGAAAGGAGCTTACAGAGAGAAAAAGAGAAAGGGCTCCCCCAGCTCCCAAACCATACAAAGTAACCTTCCCAGCTTGAGCAAATAGAATCCTACGGGCTTCAGAAGCCCCAGGGATCCAAGTGGAGGCTTGGAAGAATAATCAGTGCAACCAGATTATGGACTGTGTACAAAGGATTCCCAGGCCCTAAAGTGGCAAGAGAGCAGCAGAGAGGTGGGCTGGGACGGAGGGTGTGGCAGCAGGAACCCATGGGGATTGATCACTGAGGGCTGTCCCCCTCCACGTGGCACTTCACAAGACCCCAGAACTGTGATCACATGTGCAACGAATGGTGGAGGTCACTGCCCAGCAAACAGCAGGATGGGGGTACAGTCAAAACATCAGAACATAAAACATCAGAAAATAAAATTATGCAGTAATTGTTGCACACCTGTAGTCGCAGACTAATATTAACACCTGCCATATCCAGACAGGGAAACTGAAGCCAAAAGGTTAGTTAAGCAACTTGCATCAAGCTTGGATTTAAAAAACAAAAAACAAACAAAAAAGACTGCATGAATCTACATTTGACAGAGAAACATATCAATTTCAATGTATCAATTTAAAATGAAATCCTTCGTTTTAGAAAGAATGCTTATTAAAATATTTCCTGTTTCCAGAGTCACCTCCATGATGCTCCTGCATAAATCTCTCTGTCAAAGGCGTGGGGGCCTTGCTGAAGGCTGATGAGAAAGGAGAGCAATCTAAGAACCACCTGTCTTCCTCCACCCTCCCCTCCGAAGTTCTTTTGGGACGTTGGAGCCGAGAATTTATGCACACTCTTCCTTCTATCAGATCAGGGGAGGGCCCAAGATCTCTCAAGTGAAGTATACTTTCAGATCATGATGAAGCTATTGGCTTTCTGTTGACATAAATTACACGGGTACCCCAATAGATGAAGCATCATTTTCTCTGTGCTGCACGGTTTTTATAATAGCAGCTGGATTTCTCATTGTAATTTTTCTTAAGGTCAAATATTCTTTTCCAAGTATATTCGGTGATATGAAACTTGTCAGAACAAATCTAGATATATCTTTATGTTCTTGTATTATTATTCACTTCCCAGATCCTATCAGGGAGATAGACAAGGAGGAAAAAAATATACCATTAACAACAAAAGAAATATCTGATCCTACTCTGTATGGAATCTGTGTAAAACAGAAAAAAATATAACCCACGGGAAAAAGAGAAATCTTCGCTATTTATTCCAGTATCGCTGCTTTCTTGAAAACAATTACAGAGTTTTCACTGCTATTGGTTTCCAGCTTCTAGGACACCATCAATGTAGGATACACCCTAGGTTTAAGAAGAGCTTTCAAGGGGAAAAGGAAACTATATTCAGTATGCATCAATTGTAAAATGCACTTCAGTGGAAGAAATGCTATGATATGGAAAAGTGTCTAACTTCGAATGAGAAAGAACAGCCATGGAGATTCTTTCTCACAGCAACTCAGCTGTTAGTATTTGCCATTAGGGGGATGGCCACGGTGATCCCACACTGACACCAGAGGCAAGGTCATCAAACGTGGGACTGAGATCCAGAAAAGGGGAGAGATACGCTTTTCCAGGTTCTCTAGGCAAGATGACATGGAGGGAAGAGCCATGGCCTCCCACAATTATGGGTTCGGATCCCAGCTCGGCCACCTGTGTGAGACACAGGTCCTCTGTTTCCTCATCAGTAAATCAGGGATTTCTTCATTCATGCAACAAATGTTTATTATGAGCCTAAAATTTTCCAGGCACTGTTCTAGACACTGATGACACCTAAGGGAACAGAACGGAGAAGGTCCCCGCCCTCCTGAAGCATAGGTTCCAGCAGTGTTGGGGATGGGGAGGGGCAGACATCAGGACAACTAAGTGAGCATTTGAGATGCTGAGTTCACCGGTGGAAATTAAACAGGGGACTGGGACAGCATCTCAGGGAGGCAGCTTCTCAAGGAGATAGCCTTTGAGCTGAAACATCACAGGGCTGAGGGAAATCATTCCAGAGAAAGGAAAGAGCCAGTATCATGGCCCCAGAGAGTGCTGACTGGGCTTGAGGAGGCACCATGGTGTTTGTGTGAGGAGAGCAATGCTAGCGATGGGAGAGGGGTGGGAGATGCGATCAGTGAGCAAGGGAGGTCTGTTCAGCTCCTATAGGCCACAGTGAGGAGTTGGGTTGCGTTCCAAATGTAACAGGAAGTCATTTTAAATGGCGGTGACATGATTATATTCCTGTTTTAAAAATTCCACTCTGGGGGCGCCTGGGTGGCTCAGTCATTAAGCGTCTGCCTTCGGCTCGGGTCGTGATCCCAGGGTCCTGGGATCAAGCCCCGCATCGGGCTCCCTGCCCCGCGGGAAGCCTGCTTCTCCTTCTCCCACTCCCCCTGCTTGTGTTCCCTCTCTCGCTGTGTCTCTCTCTGTCAAATAAATAAATAAAATCTTAAAAAAAAAAAATTCCACTCTGGCTGTGATCATTCATGCAAGAGGTGCAGGGCGGGATACTACAGCCTCTATCATGGGATTTCCTGGGATTCGCTGAGAAAATATCAGGGTCCTGGCAGAGTTCCTGGCTCCGCATCTGTGCTCCTAAATGACCACTATTAATTATAATATATATGGAGCCCTCTGAATATCTCCTTCATTCTATTTAATACATTGCATGAAATGATCAGTTTTGGGGCCTGTCTCCCGGACAAGACCGAGCTCCTTGACAGCAGTGACTATGTTATATACATCATTGTATTCTCGGGACCTTCTACAGGGCCTGACTCGTGACAAGCACTCTATCATACTTGCTGAGTTAAGAGCTGAATGCACAAATGATTTTTTCTTGATGGAAGGAACCCAAATAGTTTCTGTTCTTCCACCGTGGGTGTTAAGAGATGGAAATTCAGGTTTGCAAAGATGAGTGGGTTAATAAGGATGGTTGATTCTCCTTACTGGGCATGGTAGATGTGGCAGGATGCCAAAATGGCCGTAGATTCTAAACCCATCAAGCTCCTTCCATCGAGAGGTGAAGCCTGTTTCCTTGCCCCTTAAATCTGAGCTGCCTGTGTGAATTGCATCAGCCAGTAATGTGGTGGAACTGATGTTATGTGAGCTCCCAGGCTAAGCCTGAAGAGACCTCACAGCTACCAACCTCATGCCTGGAACCCTTCCACCGCCATGTCTTCAAGTCCAGGCCAGCCTGCTGCATAGAGGATGAGCAGCATGTGGAGGGAGGGGTCCCAGCCATCCTACCTCCTCTAACCAAGAACAACAAAGCACTGCCTAGATCAGGGCTGCCCAGTTGAGCCCAGCCCACAATCCCAATCCAAAGGCTCCTGAGAAATAATAAATCTGTACTCTTTTTAACCATTAAGTTTGGTTGTTTTGCAGCAAGAGCTAACACAGCAGATCTAGGGTAGAAATTCAGTGCAAGTCAGCAGGGGAAGGAAGACCAGTTAAAAAGAGGAGACTGTACAAAAGGCAGTGAACTCCAAAGCATGAATTAAGAGCCAGACTCCTCTTTTACTCCTAAATGCAAATGGCACACCATCCTACCCCGTTTTAGAATGGAGAGGGTCACCATATTCTGCTGCCTCGCTGAAATGGCCGAATCCTCCGTCAGCACTGGTGATGGGGTCAGTTTGCCAAGAACCTGTCTCTCTACAGCAAAGTGCCCTGCCAGCCCTCCCCTACCTACCTGCCCTTCTCTAAAAGCCTGATCTTTATCCATCCTAAGATGTCACTGACAGCACCTGCCTTTATTCTCCATCACGATGACTGGAACTCCCCTGCCCAGCTGGGTTGGAAGAAATAGAAGCCATCATTTTCCCCAAGTTCCCCAAATCAGTCTCGGAAAAGCATGCAGGCAGAAGTCTCAGGGCCCCGTCTCTCTGGGCCATTTAAAAGTTGTCACCAAAATGGCTCACCTCCAGGGATCTCATGTGCCTCTGACACCACACATCCGGGAAAACAGGCTGCCAACGCCGGGGAGCAGCAATCCCAGCCAAAGGGTGACTTAACAGCCTCCAAGAGCGAGCCCCAAATGCCACAACCTCCACTGTGATGCCGTGGATTCACAAGGGCCCTGCAACCTCTCCAGGATCACTTTGATCCAGTTTTTTGTCATCCTTGTCATCTCTACAAGGTCCCTGCCCCACCCTCCATGGCTCTCGGGTACTGAAGGGAAACGTCAACACCACAACAAGTGTCCCAGTATAGTGGCTCCCACGTTCCCCAACCTCACACCAACACTGGGCACGCCTTCCCCAAATCCTGCCTCCTCGATTCCCGTGTGTAGCAGAGCCCCCCACTCTCCTATCGGCTATCCAGAGGCCACCCGCTGTAGCTGCTACAGGTGCCCCCAGCTTCCCGTGACTCTGCATGAAAGGCATCCCCCAGATGTGGAAGCTTTAGCCCAAAACAGGCCAGAAGTGGCAGGGAACTTAATCCATCAGGAAAATCACTCCACCAATGGAAGGACGGGCGTTGGCGGTAAAACCCCAGCTCTCTTGTCCAGGAGTGGGAGGATTCTGAGGTGTATCCTACACGGCATCTCGGAGCACCCCCACCCCGCCTCAATTGCCCGCAGCAGTCCTCAGGCACTAATGCCTGCTTGCTCGGCTTTTCTCCCTTCCCAGACTCCCTTCCCCACTCTCACCACATTTCTTGGGAGATAGGTCCCTGTCTCAGCCTCTGCTTTGGAGAACCCCGTGTCCCCAGAACTTTCCCAGACAGGATTAGCTTCCTCCTCTCCTGGCCAGAAACCTCCAGCACCACCTGCTGGAGCTTCCCTCCACTCCACAGCCCAGCTACAGGGCTGGAGCCCCGATACTCACACAGGCCCCGAGAGTCTTGCTGATGCACTGGAACTAGTTCTAATGTCTCCCTTGGAAGAAAGGAAACCACAGTTGAGTCTATAACCCCTCTCTGAGCTTGTTGGTCCCTGGATTATATCACCCCACCCAAATCACCAGGGTCCACCCATTCAGGGAGCCCGGGACCCAGAGCCATTCAGTGCCCTGGTCCCCTGGACTCTGCCTCAGTCATTAAGGGGTCCATTCCAGGTATGGAGGGACCCCATCAAGACCCATCAAGAGGGTCTGGAAGGACTGGGGAAGGCCCCCGGAAGCAGCGGCCTCCTGCTCCTACTAACTGGATATGAGGAACTCGTAGACTATTTCCCAAGAAAGCAGACTCTGAGAAGGAGATGCGTGTGCAGGAAGTTTCCTGGGGACTGTTCTCAGTATCAACACCTGTTGGGGAAGGGGGCGTAAATCACACGGGACTGGGTGAAAGGAATGTGAGACAGTTGAAGCGAAGGCGTTGTCTGGTGCCACACAGAGATCTGGGACGGCCCTGCTGAGCTGTCCTGAGTTGAAGCAAGGGGCTGGACCTTTGTAATCCACAATGACCAGTCACTGGATGAGAGCTGCCCCAGAGAGGGGCATGAATGTGAGTCCGGAGATTCAGTTCCTCTGAGGGCAAGTCTGGGAGAGCAGGTGCTTCAGTCCAGGAGCAGGGCTGATAAGGCAACATGGCACCCATCACACCCAGTGTTACAATACTCAGAGGCAGGCATGGTCAGAAACTTCTCTGCCACCCGGAGCAGATGAGGACGACGGAGTGACTGCCCCATGCTAACTTGAGAGGAGCTGGAGCTAAGCCCTAAGGAAAGAATGCAAGTCCCTTGACAGCCACGCCTGGGGCTTCACGCCTGGAAGGACCAACCATGGCTCCTAAAGCCACCTCCAGACCCACCCTCAACTCTCAACCAACCTGCAGGGGAGTGGTTTGCGTGAGAAGCCCCAGGTCCGGCAGTACTGGGTACTAGTTTCAAACACAGCCTTTCTCTTCCCACGAAGCAGGAATGGGGGGGGTCAATGAAGCCTCTGGCTGAGTACCTCGCTTGCAGAAAGGAGCCGGCTGGGAATCACTCATCCGAAGGCAATGAGGAGCCAGTCTTGCCGGGTCAGAGCCGAGTAGAGGCTGGGGACTAAAGCGACGGTGCCACTCTGCCCTGGGGTTTATAGCAGGCAGCTGGCATTTTTGGTAAACCAGGTGACAATGAGCAAGTGAAGTCACTTCTCTGCGCCTCAGTCTCCTCATCTATTAAGTGGGGCTGTTGTTTTAAGGTGGAAATGGGGTGCTTTCAGGAATTCCCTCCACAAGCTATGAGGTGCTACCCAAGTGTCAGAGTAGAAAGCAGCTTCTATGTTGCTACTTCTCAAGCATGTCCAGATGGTAACATTTTAGCAACAAAAGACAAAATCGTGTGGGAATCCCTGAGAGAAAAGAGGAAAGTTTCATGGCTCTTTGGGAGAACGTAGATCAATTCAAAATCAAGCTGGCAAATACCCTATAAGCTGACGTTTTTCTAGGTCTAAGAGAAAGTCTCCCATACGTGCACAAGGAGATGTATATACAATGGTGAACACAGTGTCTTTGTAACATTATAGAATTAGCAAGAATAACCTTGATGTCCCTAAGGAGGGGGAACTAAGGAAGCTAAGAGGCTAGATTCAAGAAACATTAAGGATAATAAAGCCAACAGGGTTCGTCTGGATTTGAGGTGGGGGGCAGAGGTATCAAAGAGGGTGCCTGTGTTTTGAATTTGCTCAGCAGACCCATTCTGTGCAAGAGGGAGCAATAAAGAAGGGCCAGGTGTGGGGTGATGATCACATATTCTGGTCTGGAGGAATGTATGCCCACATGTGGATGCGTCACGTGGCCAGTTGGACAGACGGTCTGAGCCACGAGGAGAAGCCTGGGCTGGAGACATACTGGGAGGAGGGAGGTAGAGGATCATCTGCAAATCAATAGCGGGTACAGGCGAAGGGAGACTATGGGGGTAAGGAAGAGGGTCTAGGACTGGTCTTGAAGGAACTACAACTATGTTTTTTAACAGCTTTATTGAGGTATAAGTGACACACAATGTACAGCACATACTGAAAGTGTACAATTTGATAAATTTTGACATGTATACACCCATAGATCCATTATTACATTCAAGATAATGAGCATATCCCTCACCTCCAAAGTTACCTGGTGTTCCTTTGTAACCCCTCCCTCCCTCCTGTCCCCAGGCAACCCCTGATCTGCTCCCTTGCTAGGATTAGTTCTCATCTTCTAGAATTGTATGTAGATGGGACCACACGGAATGTAATCTGCTTTGGTCTGACTTCTTTCCTTCACTCTAATTACTTTCCTTTTTTTTTTTTTTTTTTTTTTTTTGTCCATGTTGTTGCTTGTATCAAGAGTTTATTCCTTGTTATTGCTGAATTGTAGTCATTGTATGGATGCACCACAATTTGATTATACGTCGCCAATGTATGGACACTCAGACTGCTTGCACTTTTGAGCTACTACAAACATAGCACCTATGAATATCTGTGTACAAGTCTTGGTGTGGACAAACACTGTAACTTTTCTTGTAAATACCTAGCTTTTAAAGGAACTGCCAAATTTTTCTCCAAAGAGGGGAGACTATTGAACATCCCCACCAGCAGTATACAAGAGTTCCAGTTGCTCCAACTCCTCACCAACACTTGGTATGGTCAGTCTTCTCATTGTAGCCATTCTAATAGGTATATAGTATGATTTCATTGTGGCCTTACTTTGCATTTCCCTGGTGACTAATGAGGAAACAACCTTTAGCAACGGGAAGAAGAGTGAACCTAGCTCTATAGGAAACCCAAAGGAGAAGACAGAGATGCAGGAAGAAGACCAGAAAAACGTGGCGTCGCGGAAGCCAACAGGAGAAATGGCTCAGAGAGAGTGGTCAAGAGAATCAGATGATGCTAGTGTGACCCGAAAATTCTCACTTGGATGTAGTGCCTTTGGTGCCATTCCAGTAGCAATGGGTCCAGCTTCCAGCCTCTCTCCACGTTTGCAGAACAAGAGTCCGTGGTACTGCCTACTGGGTGGCACCCTCTCCTCAGGTGTGTGGGCCCCAGCTCCCTCCTCGGAGCCCCTGTGTTGAAAGCACCAGCTGCGAACACTTTGCAGCAGCCCCACGTTTCCAGAGGGGGTCCCAGGCTCTGTCTCCTGGGAGGCCAACTGCGACATGATTAGCATGCGGAAGTTTTCTTAGGGAGTGGTCTCAGGCTGGTCACCTCTGAGAACGGAAAAAAGCAAGACTGGGCGAGGCCGACGCTGGGATGCTGAGGCTGGGATGGCCCTTCAGCGTTGTCCCCATTGGGGGCAAGGGGGTCGAGCCTTCCTTCCCTGCGGGGACCAGTCACTGGACAAAGCCTGCCCCATGAGGGAGGTGTGACCCTGGGTGAGGCGACTCTTCCAGATGAAAGTGATGCCCGTAGATAGTTACTGCTGAGGACTGCCAACCCAGCAACCTCTTCCTTTCCTCTTCAAGAAGGATTGGGGCGGCACAGTCAGCCTCCACTACAAGGGGTTTCTCCTCCAAGTTTCCAGGTTCTTATCACCCAGCCTCTTCCTTTGGCTCCCCACCTCAGTTTGGAAGCCATTTTCTGCCGTTATGTTGCTAGATCACTTCAGAGCCCCAGGTGCACTTTTGCAGTGTTCCAGCTCCCACTTAAGGGATTCCTTACACTAAACACTCTCTCGCTGTTGCCGGTTTCCTGATGTCCTCCTCCGCCCAGAGGACTCCAACACCATTAGGGAGAAGGGGGCGGGGTGAGAAGCCCACGCTGGTGGACTGGTTCTGTGTCCCACTGGCTGGGTTACATATATATAACCCAGAAAGGTCAATTTGGAAAATATTAGGATCATGTTTTGCTTTCGGCTCATGCATATCACCGAGTCGTCTGAAAAGACCAACATTTCCATACAGAAATCTGGAATGTATCAGAGAACATGCATCCTGAGCCCTCCGTGTGTCTGCCCTGCAGGTAGGAACGTGCCTGAACTCTCTGAGCAACTTGGAGCCTGAGTGTAATCCATTTACGGCACTGCTGACATATTAATGCACTAAACGGCTCCCTGGTGATCTGAAAACGTTAACACAGTCACAGCCTGAGTGCCTAACTTCATGTGGACGTGACTCAGGCTCAGGGATAATCAGCTGAAAAACGGTATAAAGGGGTGCTGTAGGAGCAAGAATAAATCAATGACTTCTCCTTTCCATTTTTCTACCAGTACCAGAACGGATTTTCAGTAAATGCTGGACAGCAAGACCAGCACATCCCAAATAAACAGGTCCTGCCAGTTAATCAAGTGTCCATCACAACATTTAGATGTAGTCATACTGGCTTCAGGAAGCCTGTCTAAACTCTACTTCCCTGGCTCCCCTCACCAGCATTAAGAAGTCATCAGAATACAACCCACTTCTGTCAGTCAGAGTACATTTTATTAATACAGAAAGACCATGATTCACCTTGTTCACCCTCATAGGGGGAGTTTAGATCCTGGTAAGCACCACTCATGTCGTTTACCATGAACTTGATTTACGAGGAGGAAGCAAAACACAGCATTATTACCAAAAAGTCCTCGCTGATAGTCTTAAACCCCCCCCAAAATAAATGTATTAAAGTCTTCAAATATACAAATCTAAAAATATGTTACAACATTTAACGATTAAGACTCAAGTTCATTTTTTAAAATACGCTTTAAAATATACTAAGCATCTCTCTCCTTCCCCTGATTCTCCAATGATGGGCAGAAGTCCTCCTCACTGAAGTCCTCCTCACTGTCGGCCTCCTGGATTTCTGTCTCGTTCTCTGTCCCTGGGGGAGAAGCGGGCTGCATAGTACTCGAGGCGGCCACTACGAGGCTTGCTCAGCAGACTGCTTGTGCTGCCTCCGGATGTGGCCCTCACTGCCGGGGGGGCACCTCCTTCTGGTGGTTCGCTGTGCTAGTCTTTCCCGCGGTTTCAATCCAGGGGTGCTGAAGGACCTGGTGGGCGGTGTAGCGCTTTTTGGGGTCTACCACCAGCAACCGGCTCACCAGATCTTTGGCAGCTGTGGGAGGGCGAGAAGAAAGAGAAAATGAAATGAATGCATGGGCTCTGAATTTGTCTGCCCCGCGCACGAACTGAGATCACAAACGCCCATGTCAGCACCACACGCTAGAGGGCGCTGCCCCACAGAACTTTCTGTGATGCTGGGAGCCTTCCATGTCTGCACTACCCACTGAGCGTCTGAAATATGGCTACCGAGACTGAGCAACGGAATTTTTACGTGTTGACTTTCAACGAGTGCACATTTCAACTGCAATAGCCACGCGCGGCGAGGGGCTACCATGTCGGGACAGCAGAGCTTTAGAGGATGTCCGTTCGTTTCTAGAGTCAGGGGGCCAGGCCCACCCCTGACAGCCATGGCGCCCCGTGCAAGAGAACAAATGGAGGCCACATACCATATGTCTACATATCTTACATTTTGAAATCAATCGTCGGGCTGTTAAATAAAATCTGTTCAATCTCCTTCCTAAGTTGGTAAATACGCCTTCACACTGACAAAGTTGAGAAACACGTGAAGGAAACCTAAGTACAAAACAGCACCAAGTCAAAATGAATTTCATTTCCTGCCCAAGATCATGACTGATTCTAGAGGGATGGGGGGGCAACTGGTGGGCCAGGTGGCTTGAGGCAAGGGGGGAGAGATGACTTCTCTGTGGCTTGTTGGCTCTCCCTGGCCAGCTCCCTGAGCTTCCTTTTCGATCACATGAGAAAAACACCACCCACTTCTCCCCACCTTCCTTGGGTGATGACTCTTGCTTAAGATCAGCTGCTCACCCACCCATCAGCCCCTCCTCTACACCACTTTCCGGCCACCTCTTAAGCATGGAAGCCACAGGACTTCTCCTACCTCGCCCACTTCAAGTTGGGTGAGTTCTGCCAACGAAGTGCCTGGGCACCCACCCCAAACAGCATCACTCCCTCAAGATCCCCAGAGGACTCAGCAGGGAGTGGGTCAGGTTTAAACTGGGAATTCTCAGACTCACATGTACAAGTGTGGTCAACTGAACACCCCACCAACATGTCCAAGCTCTCTCTACCCCTCTGAACAGAGGCTCCTTGGCTACCCTGGGGCAATATAGGAAGTTTCTGGGTAAAGAGGTCTCCCCAGTCTTGGAAGTAGGCCTGCACCATTTGGGCAGGGAATTCTGGGGTTCTGATTAAGTCACCTAGAAGGGGGGACCTGGTTCTGGAGGACACATCTCCTTGGCTCCAGAGTCCCCTTGCTCTGTGGGGTGGGCATAACCAGAGTAGGGCCCTCTCTAAGGCATGGGGCTCAGGGCAGGGGCCACCATACCCAAATCTAAGGACAGTGCTGCACAGAACTTTCTAAAATGATTTTCAGTCCTTCAATTCCCAAGTCACCACTGGCTTGCTCAGCTCAAGACCCTCACTCCACCTACAGCACGCCACCCCTCTCTCTACCTTATTTAAGGGGCAAAAAAAAATGAAGCTTTCTCCTTGCCTCATCCCCCAACCCCAAGTAAGGAGACTGAGGCTGGGGATGAGGGCAGTTCGATAACTCATCTTAGATGACATGGTTGGGGGAATTGAGGGAAAATAAAGTTGTCACTCCTATTCTACTTTTTAAGCTAGAGACTCAAAGACTCAAAACCCCTGAATATCCAGTTCCCAATTTTATAAGGGTAGCGGGTGGTACCGACAAATCAGGAGCAAAAAGGGGAAAGATGGGTTTTGAAAGGGGCCAAAAAAGAGGAAGACTCTACATGCCTCTGCTCCACTGGAGATAGCTAAGACCGTCACCCCGTGCCCTCCAGAGCGTCTGTGCTCAACTACACCCCTCCATGACCCCTGGCTGTTCACGAGGAAGATACGCATTCCCAGGCTGCTCAATTCCCAGTACTTCTATATACGAGATGACTGTGATCTTTCCAAATGAGGGTTTACATTTCTGATATTCTTCAGTCCTGAGGTCCCTCCACCGCCTTAAGTATCTAGTGACTGCAACCAGTGGTCAGACTTTTTCATTGAATCCAAAGCAAGTCCTGTTTCCCAGAGTGCTATACAAATAAATCTCCACGAAGCTCACAGTTAACAAAGGATGAAGCACAGGTCGACAGCCCCTCTCCGTGCCCAGTTCTGAGGTGGGCCCCCTGAGCGCCTCATTACGCAGCTGACCTAAAACCTGCTCTGCCGTCAGAACCCAGGACGGGCCCCAGCTCTAACATGGCCTCGTGTCCCACTCGGGGGAGCCAATCTCACCGTCAGAAATATTGTCCCAGTAAGGGGCCAGGAACTCGAAGTGGCCCAGCTGGATGATGTTAAAGAGCTCGTCCTGGTCCCTCTCCGGGCTGCGGAAAGGGGGGAAGCCACACAGGAGGATATACAGGATCACGCCTGCGGCCCACATATCCACTTCCAGCCCGTAACCTGTGCGACAGGCAGAGACAGAAGCCAAACTGAGACCAGGCTGGATCAGACAGGAGGAGACAAACATGGGGAACTGTGGTTCTGGGTGACCGAGGTCCACAGCTTTCAGTAAGCACCAGCCACTTCTGAACACATGGGGGGGGTGCTTTGCTGCCAAGGCCTACAAACAGGGGGGTCGACACCAGTGTTACCCAAAGCGTGGTCCTCAGACGACTGCCCGTTTGTTACCCTTTCTTAACCGGTCCGGAATAAAATAAGCATAGAAACTGAAAGTAAACATTTGGAAACGCATAGCAATTGGGCATGGCCATGACATCCAGCTGCATGGTCAAGGACACGTCTCACTGATCGGAGTATAGGGCAGAGTTCGGGGGTTGTCGAGCACACGTGGTAAGTCACGCGTGGCATGAGCGGTGACCTCATCCCATGTAGCAGAGCTTCGTGTGGGTCCACACTATATTAGAAATTCTAAAACCCTCACCAGAAACAGTTCAAGAAGCCCTGGTCTACCCCAGCAGCCTCTCCATCCTAGTCCTTCGTTGTCTTTTCACACTGAAAAAATATTTTTACTGGCTCTGTCTTATGATTATAAAAAGACTGACATTACTATAGCTGTATCCCCCATGAGCACACACACCCACACACCCACACATATTTATACTTCCTGTAACGAGATTAGGATCACATTGGACATATTTTATACCCTATTTCATTTACTTAATATATCATGGCATTTCCTATGGAGGAATGTCCTATAAAGAATATAAAAAAAAATTCTCCAAAAATATGATTTCTAATAGCTGTCAGTAGTCCCTTTATATAATAAATCCTCTATGTTGTAATTTAAGTATTTCCTAACTTTCTTACACTATAATTCTGTGATGAACATCCTCATCTATTAAATATTTGTGCACATCTCAGACTATATTCTTGCAATAACTTTCCGGAAATTAAATGCACAATACAGTAAAGGTTTTTGATATGTATTGCCCAATCATCCTCACAAAACCCTATAACAGCAGTATGGACATTTTCAAACATGTTCTAACTTTTTACCTTTGGAAAAGGAAAACATTCAGCAGCTATAATTGGGAAGTTGGATATTCATTATTAAGCCCCAGAGCAATGATATCAAGACAAATCAGCAAAATACATATATATATATATATATATATATATATATATATATATATATAT